>NC_048572.1:69950914-70289247 GCF_013265735.2 Oncorhynchus mykiss
ATACAAATTCCATCTAGACACCATTGCCCTAGAGCACACAACTATACATACCTCAACCTAAACATCAGCGCCACAGGTAACTTCCACAAAGCTCTGAACGAGCTGAGAAACAAGGCAAGAAGGGCCTTCTATGCCATCAAAAGGAACATGAAATTTGACCTACCAATTAGGATCTGGCTAAAAATACTTGAATCATTTATAGAACCCATTTCCCTATATGGTTGTGAGGTCTGGGGTCCACTCACCAACCAATAATTCACAAAATGGGACAAACACCAAATCGAGACTGCATGCAGAATTCTGTAGAAATATCCTCAGTGTACAACGCACAAGTAATGCATGCAGACCAGAATACCCACTAAGATCAATATCCAGAAATAAACTGTTAACATTCTACAATCATCTAAAAGAAAGCGATTCCCAAACATTCCATAACAAAGCCATCACCTACAGAGAGATGAACCTGGAGAAGAGCACCCTAAGCTGGCCCTGAATCTCTGTTCACAAACACAACAGACCCCACAGAGCCCCAGGACAGCAACACAATTAGACACAACCAAATCATGAGAAAACAAAAAAAACAAAATTACGTTACACATTGGGAAGAATAAACCAAAAACAGAGCAAACTAGAATGTTACTTGGCCCGAAACAGAGAGTACACAGTGGCAGAATACCTGACCACAGTGACTGACTTCAACTTAAGGAATGCTTTGACTATGTACAGACTCATAGCCTTGCTATTGAGAAAGGCCGCCGCAGGCAGACGAGGCTCTCAAGAGAAGAGGGGCTATGTGCACACTGCCCACAAAATGCGGTGGAAACTGAGCTTTACTTCCTAACCTCCTGCCCAATGTATGACCATATTAGAGACACATATTTCCATCAGATTACACAGATTCACAAAGAATTTGAAAACAAACCCAATGTTGATAAACTCCCATATCTACTGGGTGAAATACCAGTGTGCCATCACAGCAGTAAGGTTTGTGACCTGTTACCAGTGAAGAACAAACACCATTGGAAATACAACCCATATTTATATATATTTATTTTAGCTTTTGTACTTCAATTACTTGCACATAATATGACATTTGTAATGTCTTTGTTCTTTTGTAACTTTTGTTAGTGTAATGTTTACTGTTCATTTTTATTGTTTATTTCACATTTGTTTATAATCCATTTCTAATGCTTTGGCAATGTTAACATGTTTCCCGTGTCAATAAATCCCTTAAATAGACATGTAAATAGTAATTGAATTGAGGGCGTAAAGGAGGGGCGAGAGAGAAAGAGAGTGGGCCATAAAGATAGCAGTGGTGTTACTATAATTCATCAAGCAGTGGTAAGGCCATGGCCCACAGTCACAGAGTAAGGTGTGGCGTATTCCCTCACACATCATTGTGAGTGCTAATGTCCCTCACTGAGGGTGTATTTACATGAGTAAAATATGTCTGGTGAGATCTCTCTTTAACATCAGGTTTTGCAACATTTCTGTTTGTATTAGCCTTGGGTGGAATAGCATTAGTAAAATAATGTCTCGTCATCTGTCTTCAACATCAAATTTGCAACTTTTCTGTTAACACTATCTTGCATGTGGTGTGGCCAAAGCCACATTCATGCTTTATGTGTGAGTACAGCTATTAGCATACTGTAAATACCATAATGCACAGACAAAGAAAATAAGGATAGCAATTCAAACTATCCAGGAGCTCTTCATCTAAACCATATTGCACTTAGTGTTGCACACGTGACTAATGCAATGATTTACAAATCTGTGGATAGTTAAGCCATTCATTTTTTATTTGGCAAAGCGAAAATGTGGTATTTAAGGCAATTATTGCAGGAATATGTGGTCTGGTACAGCTGTTGTCTTAAAGCCGTCCGCATGCTTCCCAGCCATAACAGTTCGGAAGAGTTTGTGATGTTTTTGTTAGCTTTGGACTTCGGGCACACAAAACAAGGCAAGCCGAAGTCAGTAGCCGAAGTCAGTAGCCAAAGTCAGTAGCCGAAGTCGACGCACCTTCGTAGGTGATTTTGACAACAGTAGAGATCTTTCAGTAAAGTCTTTGTTGTCATTCAACAAAAGACGACTCAGTTTCATGCATATTTTTTCATTGAGAAATACTGCACCAAACATCTTAGTTAGATGTAAAATTGTGCGTCTAAGATCTCCCCAGCAAAAATGTCAAAATTAATGACAGATTGCTTGAGTTATCTCACTATTTTGAGGAAGTATATACTGGCTACGGCATCTCTAAATAGACAGTACTATAGATGCTTTTTTTCCTGTTTTTCAAGCGAAGGGAGTATGCCAGCACATTCGTGCGGTTCGCCTAGCAGAGTTCTTAGGCAGCAGCCGAACTGAAGCATGTTGGCGCCTTTACACTGAACCGCTCAGAGGGGGGTATGTGGCGTAGATGTCTCCCACACTACCTCTCTTAAACAGAGATTTGAATCTAGAACCATCTCTTTCCGCTACACAACTATCTCTCCTGGACCAAGTATGTGTCGTGAATGTAGTGTGGTGTAAAGAGGTCCTAAGACAGTTGGTTATAATGACACCCCACTATTCATTTCCACACTTCAATTTACATCGGTCACAGACATGTGATATAAATATAGTTCAAACCACATCATTAAATAGAACACAGTAGTTTTTTATCACATCTCTATGGCGGAAAAGCTGACAACCCAAGCAATTCTGATTGACAGTTTGTAGCCTATACACTCATCGGTTATCTACTATCTGTGACCTCTTGACTCTTTTACAATAAAGCTGACTAACATCAGATACTGAGCCCAACCCTCCTTAAGGACAGCCTTCCTCTGTGTGGGAGCAGGTAACAATAATGATATCAATCTCACTGCTTCTCTTACCCTGCCGTTCTCCTGGTAGTTTCAAACAGTCTCCGTTTCTCAGATAATATGAGACAACAAACAACAGTTGGGTTTCAGCTCAGCCTACGCATATTCACCCTCCACCTAGCAGGGCTGTGATTTTTGGAAAGCGACTTGGTTTCGTTGCACCTGGAGCAATGTTTCCCCCGACACACAGATACACACACACACAAATGCACACACACACTTAATTGGACAGTTAAATGAAGGGGAGGCATCTGTGTGTTTTTCCCATTTAAAAGGTCCAGATAATGATGTCTGCTCTATCGCTGTGAGCGCTTCCTCTCCAGAGGATGATGGATGGAGACTTTATTCATGTTGCCTCTCACGGAACTGTCTGTGTCTAAATACTGGTTAACTCACATTGGACTCAGTGGCGCATCACAACTGATTGAGCCAATACCGTATGTCTCCCTCTATTTCCCTGTCTCTCTGTCTCTCTGTGTCTCTTTCTCTTTCTCTTTCTTTCTTGTGCATCTGATATCACGTGACCAAAGTGTGGTACTTCAGGAGAGGACCCTAGTTTGCCTGACACCAAGCCTTGTACAGTCAGAAACCACCACACAAATACCCATTCAAATCAATCACCACACCATCAAACAGACCGTATGTTTCCAATGACATGGAGGACTACACACAACCCGGTCCTGTTCTGAAATGAAACGTTGCCTTTGACCAAAACCTAGAGATGCTAGAATGGAGTCCCAAAACAGCCCCAATGTGTTAAAACCAAGTGATTGACTCTCTCTCTCTCTCTCTCTCTCTCTCTCTCTCTCAAAGCAGAGATTCACATCCAAGGTTTTATCAGCTCAGGGGCTCTGAGACCCAGGAATGTTTCCATTTTCAACACCTCCTTGATAAAGTTTTGCAAAATGTTTCATATGGTTTGTGACGTGCCGATGAAAGGTTGCATTATGCCGATGGCGGAGGGTCGGAGTGTGGCGTTGGGGAGAGAGGGGGGTGCGCTTAGGGTGTGGAGAACCAGTAAAACAGGAACCTGAAGTCTGGCTCCAGCCTCCAGCCTGGTTCAGCCTGACTGCCACTTTCAGGAAGCGTGAAGCATCAGCCTCTGTCCCCTGCAGCAACAAGAGACCCTGTGTGTGGACCGGACCGGGCGCAAGTGGCCTCACCTTCCTGCACAAAGCACAGCCTGTGCTTCCTCACCTTACACACACATGCACGCACACACACACGTTGACGCACACACACACCTTTCCCCTTGTCACAGGGTCATACATTTCTGTTCTCCCAGGTTACAAACAGTTGTTTGCTGACAGGCTGTTGACTATCTGAACAGAGCCTCGGAGCAGAGTTAATAGATTGAGCCCACATCCCTTTCCCCACATCATACTGATAAAGTGCTGTGATAAGCTGCCTGGTGCTTGTGAAAAGAGGCCGGCTGGCCCCCAGCCCCCAGGGCCACAATGAAAGAAAAAGAGACTTGTCTGGAGGAGAGCAAAGAGGGAAACAGGGGAACCGGAGAGATGGAGGGGGGGGGGGGGTGGAGAGAACAAGCGAGAGGTGTTGGAGGGATGATGACGAGGTCTAGGAGTTGTAAAGGTTACAAGAAGCTTAACTCTGTTGATCTACTTGAGTGAGTGCACGTGGGTGGGGTGGGATTTTTGGGGTAGTAGACAACTTTAGGTAACATGATATCCTTGTCTGTCCCACTCCCATTCACAAGGGTGCAATAGCAAAGTTTTTGTGAAAAATAGGAAGAGTTGCCTTCCCTTGCTAGTAGTAGTTAGCTAGCAGACTGGCTAGCTGGCAGATTAGCTAAAAATACAGCAAGCTAGCTAGCATTTTTATCTTCCCACATCTCTGTGTGAAATAATCTGATTTATAATTTAAAAAAATATTCCACTTATTATACTTCCTTGTGTAACCTAAAACATTATCAAAGTTTGATATGCTGCTTGTTTATTCATTCCTACATCATCAAAAAATAGATCATGTTTTGGTCACAGAGTAAAAAAGTACATGGCTAGCTAGTTGGCTACAGCAGGTTCTACCATTTCACAATAGCCTGGAATCACTAGATAATATTTCTAAACAAAATACCTTTTGGATGGATTCTTGTTGTTTGGTTTACGGTTTGAACAGTCGCTGAGGTTATATTTGGTTATCAATGCAAAATAGGCTTCTTTGATGAAGAGCCTATGTATCCTATAGATCAGATCAAGGAACCAAGCGACAAAACTGAGGAAGGAATAATACGGCATGTCTCCATTTTCAGGTAGTTAAAAAGTATATGGAATGCCAGAGTGCACCAAACGCAGCTGCCCCTTTTGTGATGAAAACGTTAATTGCAACACTCCAAATCCACTCCAAATCCAAATGCAAACGCATGTGTATATTGCATTGAAACTACTTACGCCACCATCTGTGAGTGGTGAGAGGAGTTGTGGTTGGTTGTGTATAAAGGAGATGGGGTGTTTGTGTATAGAAGAGATGGGGATGGTTGTGTATAAAGGAGATGGGGATGGTTGTGTATAAAGGAGATGGGGATGGTTGTGTATAGAGGAGATGGGGATGGTTGTGTATAAAGGAGATGGGGTAGATGTGTATAAAGGAGATGGGATGGTTGTGTATAGAAGAGATGGGGATGGTTGTGTATAGAAAAGATGGGGATGGTTGTGTGTAGAGCAAATGGGGATGGTTGTGTATAGACAAAATGGAGATGGTTGTCTATAAAGGAGATGGGGATGATTGTGTATCGAAGACATGTGGATCGTTATCTATTCAGAAGATGGCAATGGTTGTGTATAGAGGAGATGGGGATGGTTGTCTATAGAGGAGATGGGGACGGTTGTGTATAGAGGAGATGGGGATGGTTGTCTATAGAGGAGATGGGGACGGTTGTGTATAGAGGAGATGGGGATGGTTGTGTATAGAGGAGATGAGGATGTTTGTGTATAGAAAAGATGGGGATGGTTGTGTGTAGAACAAATGGGGATGGTTGTGTATAGAAAAGATGAGGGATGTTGTGTGTAGAACAAATGGGGATGGTTGTGTATAGACAAATGGGGATGGTTGTGTTTCGAGGAGATGGTGATGGTTGTGTATAGAGGAGATGGTGATGGTTGTGTATAGAGGAGATGGTGATGGTTGTGTATACAAAAGATGGGAATGGTTGTGTGTAGAACAAATGGGGATGGTTGTGTATAGACAAAATGGAGACGTTGTATATAAAGGAGATGGGGATGATTGTGTATCGAAGACATGTGGATCGTTATCTATTCAGAAGATGGCAATGGTTGTGTATAGAGGAGATGGGGATGGTTGTCTATAGAGGAGATGGGGACGGTTGGGTATAGAGGAGATGGGGACGGTTGGGTATAGAGGAGATGGGGATGGTTGTTTATAAAGGAGATGGGGACGGTTGTGTGTAGTCAATATTGGGATGTTGTGTAGAGTAGATGAGGATGGTTGTGTATAGATGAGATGGGGAAGGTTGTGTATAATGGAGATTGGGATGGTTGTGTATAGAGGAGATGAGGATGTTTGTGTATAGAAAAGATGGGGATGGTTGTGTGTAGAACAAATGGGGATGGTTGTGTATAGACAAAATGGAGACGTTGTATATAAAGGAGATGGGGATGATTGTGTATCGAAGACATGTGGATCGTTATCTATTCAGAAGATGGCAATGGTTGTGTATAGAGGAGATGGGGATGGTTGTCTATAGAGGAGATGGGGACGGTTGGGTATAGAGGAGATGGGGACGGTTGGGTATAGAGGAGATGGGGATGGTTGTTTATAAAGGAGATGGGGACGGTTGTGTGTAGTCAATATTGGGATGTTGTGTAGAGTAGATGAGGATGGTTGTGTATAGATGAGATGGGGAAGGTTGTGTATAATGGAGATTGGGATGGTTGTGCATAGAGGAGATGAGGATGTTTGTGTATAGAAAAGATGGGGATGGTTGTGTGTAGAACAAATGGGGATGGTTGTGTATAGACAAAATGGAGACGTTGTATATAAAGGAGATGGGGATGATTGTGTATCGAAGACATGTGGATCGTTATCTATTCAGAAGATGGCAATGGTTGTGTATAGAGGAGATGGGGATGGTTGTCTATAGAGGAGATGGGGACGGTTGGGTATAGAGGAGATGGGGACGGTTGGGTATAGAGGAGATGGGGATGGTTGTTTATAAAGGAGATGGGGACGGTTGTGTGTAGTCAATATTGGGATGTTGTGTAGAGTAGATGAGGATGGTTGTGTATAGATGAGATGGGGAAGGTTGTGTATAATGGAGATTGGGATGGTTGTGTATAGAGGAGATGAGGATGTTTGTGTATAGAAAAGATGGGGATGGTTGTGTGTAGAACAAATGGGGATGGTTGTGTATAGAAAAGATGGGGGATGTTGTGTGTAGAACAAATGGGGATGGTTGTGTATAGACAAATGGGGATGGTTGTGTTTCGAGGAGATGGTGATGGTTGTGTATAGAGGAGATGGTGATGGTTGTGTATACAAAAGATGGGAATGGTTGTGTGTAGAACAAATGGGGATGGTTGTGTATAGACAAAATGGAGACATTGTATATAAATGAGAAGGGGATTGTTGTGTATAGAGGAGATGGTGATGGTTGTCTATAGAGGAGTTGTTGATGATTGTGTATCGAAGACATGTGGATCGTTATCTATTCAAAAGATGGCAATGGTTGTGTATAAAGGAGATGGTTGTGTGTTAAGGAGATGGGTATGGTTATGTATAGAGGAGATGGGGATGGTTGTCTATAGAGGAGATGGGGATGGTTGTCTATAGAGGAGATGGGGATGGTTGTGTATAGAGGAGATGGGGATGGTTGTCTATAGAGGAGATGGGGACGGTTGTGTATAGAGGAGATGGGGATGGTTGTCTATAGAGGAGATGGGGATGGTTGTGTATCGAAGACATGGGGATGGTTGTCTATTCAGAAGATGGCGATGGGTGTGTATAAAGGAGATGGGGATGGTTGTGTATAGAGGAGATGGCGATGGTTGTGTATAGAGGAGATGGCGATGGTTGTGTATAGAGGTTATGGTGCTGGTTATGTATAGAGGAGATGGAGATGGTTATAGAGGAGATGGGGATGGTTATGGAGGAGATGGGGATGGTTATAGAGGAGATGGTGATGGTTATAGAGGAGATGGGGATGGTTATGGAGGAGATGGGGATGGTTATAGAGGAGATGGGGATGGTTGTGTATAGAAAAGATGGGGATGGTTGTGTGTAGAACAAATGGGGATGGTTGTGTATAGACAAAATGGAGACGTTGTATATAAAGGAGATGGGGATGATTGTGTATCGAAGACATGTGGATCGTTATCTATTCAGAAGATGGCAATGGTTGTGTATAGAGGAGATGGGGATGGTTGTCTATAGAGGAGATGGGGACGGTTGGGTATAGAGGAGATGGGGACGGTTGGGTATAGAGGAGATGGGGATGGTTGTTTATAAAGGAGATGGGGACGGTTGTGTGTAGTCAATATTGGGATGTTGTGTAGAGTAGATGAGGATGGTTGTGTATAGATGAGATGGGGAAGGTTGTGTATAATGGAGATTGGGATGGTTGTGTATAGAGGAGATGAGGATGTTTGTGTATAGAAAAGATGGGGATGGTTGTGTGTAGAACAAATGGGGATGGTTGTGTATAGAAAAGATGGGGGATGTTGTGTGTAGAACAAATGGGGATGGTTGTGTATAGACAAATGGGGATGGTTGTGTTTCGAGGAGATGGTGATGGTTGTGTATAGAGGAGATGGTGATGGTTGTGTATACAAAAGATGGGAATGGTTGTGTGTAGAACAAATGGGGATGGTTGTGTATAGACAAAATGGAGACATTGTATATAAATGAGAAGGGGATTGTTGTGTATAGAGGAGATGGTGATGGTTGTCTATAGAGGAGTTGTTGATGATTGTGTATCGAAGACATGTGGATCGTTATCTATTCAAAAGATGGCAATGGTTGTGTATAAAGGAGATGGTTGTGTGTTAAGGAGATGGGTATGGTTATGTATAGAGGAGATGGGGATGGTTGTCTATAGAGGAGATGGGGATGGTTGTCTATAGAGGAGATGGGGATGGTTGTGTATAGAGGAGATGGGGATGGTTGTCTATAGAGGAGATGGGGACGGTTGTGTATAGAGGAGATGGGGATGGTTGTCTATAGAGGAGATGGGGATGGTTGTGTATCGAAGACATGGGGATGGTTGTCTATTCAGAAGATGGCGATGGGTGTGTATAAAGGAGATGGGGATGGTTGTGTATAGAGGAGATGGCGATGGTTGTGTATAGAGGAGATGGCGATGGTTGTGTATAGAGGTTATGGTGCTGGTTATGTATAGAGGAGATGGAGATGGTTATAGAGGAGATGGGGATGGTTATGGAGGAGATGGGGATGGTTATAGAGGAGATGGTGATGGTTATAGAGGAGATGGGGATGGTTATGGAGGAGATGGGGATGGTTATAGAGGAGATGGGGATGGTTGTGTATAGAAAAGATGGGGATGGTTGTGTGTAGAACAAATGGGGATGGTTGTGTATAGACAAAATGGAGACGTTGTATATAAAGGAGATGGGGATGATTGTGTATCGAAGACATGTGGATCGTTATCTATTCAGAAGATGGCAATGGTTGTGTATAGAGGAGATGGGGATGGTTGTCTATAGAGGAGATGGGGACGGTTGGGTATAGAGGAGATGGGGACGGTTGGGTATAGAGGAGATGGGGATGGTTGTTTATAAAGGAGATGGGGACGGTTGTGTGTAGTCAATATTGGGATGTTGTGTAGAGTAGATGAGGATGGTTGTGTATAGATGAGATGGGGAAGGTTGTGTATAATGGAGATTGGGATGGTTGTGTATAGAGGAGATGAGGATGTTTGTGTATAGAAAAGATGGGGATGGTTGTGTGTAGAACAAATGGGGATGGTTGTGTATAGAAAAGATGAGGGATGTTGTGTGTAGAACAAATGGGGATGGTTGTGTATAGACAAATGGGGATGGTTGTGTTTCGAGGAGATGGTGATGGTTGTGTATAGAGGAGATGGTGATGGTTGTGTATACAAAAGATGGGAATGGTTGTGTGTAGAACAAATGGGGATGGTTGTGTATAGACAAAATGGAGACGTTGTATATAAAGGAGATGGGGATGATTGTGTATCGAAGACATGTGGATCGTTATCTATTCAGAAGATGGCAATGGTTGTGTATAGAGGAGATGGGGATGGTTGTCTATAGAGGAGATGGGGACGGTTGGGTATAAAGGAGATGGTTGTGTGTTAAGGAGATGGGTATGGTTATGTATAGAGGAGATGGGGATGGTTGTCTATAGAGGAGATGGGGATGGTTGTCTATAGAGGAGATGGGGGTGGCTGTGTGTAGAGGAGATGGGGATGGTTGTCTATAGAGGAGATGGGGACGGTTGTGTATAGAGGAGATGGGGATGGTTGTCTATAGAGGAGATGGGGATGGTTGTGTATCGAAGACATGGGGATGGTTGTCTATTCAGAAGATGGCGATGGGTGTGTATAAAGGAGATGGGGATGGTTGTGTATAGAGGAGATGGCGATGGTTGTGTATAGAGGAGATGGCGATGGTTGTGTATAGAGGTTATGGTGCTGGTTATGTATAGAGGAGATGGAGATGGTTATAGAGGAGATGGGGATGGTTATGGAGGAGATGGGGATGGTTATAGAGGAGATGGTGATGGTTATAGAGGAGATGGGGATGGTTGTGTATAGAGGAGATGGGGATGGTTATGGAGGAGATGGGGATGGTTATAGAGGAGATGGGGATGGTTGTGTATAGAGGAGATCGGGATGGTTGTGTATAGAGGAGATGGGGATGGTTATGTATAGAGGAGATGGGGATGGTTATGTATAGAGAAGATGGTGATGGTTGTGTATAGAAGAGTGTGTGGAGGAGACAGACAGGAGGTTTAGCTGCTACGTGTGGGGTAGAGAGGATCTAGCTCTTGCTGTGTCATGTGTTTATGTTGACTAATGAGCTAATTACCCAGACTGTAATCTTCCCAACGTGTCATTTCACAGGAATGCTGCAGCTAGCAGTCAAACACTCATAGCAGATTACGGGTCATTTCCTGACAGTCAGGAGCAGACTACCAGAGTTGTAATTCCTCCACACACACCAGGCGCTAAACCAACCAATCAACCAACCACGTAGCCAATGCTGCCTACTGCACCCTCTCCACTTGTCTCACATTTACTAATGCCAAGAACTGGGCTTTTGATGTCGTAGTGAGTTTGAATGGGGAAAGTGTCTCGCCAAACCTGGACAATAGCAAGAAGTCATAGCATCGGACGTTGACTGAATCTGATTTGAAATTTTTGTCTTTCATTTAAGACATGATGTTTACCTTCAACATGGTTTCGTTTTTTCGATTCATATTATTAAAGTGCAATTAAAAATTAAAAAAGAAAGAAAGAAAGGAAGCCGATTGGCAACACAATTAATATGCTGAGGTCTTGATCCCCTTATCCAGAGGAGTACATGAAGGAGGTATTAATAAGGAGTTTAGTTAAATCTCATACCCTCCTCAACCCCCCTAACCGTACCCTCCTCAGCCCCCTAACCCTACCCTCCTCAGCCCCCCTAACCCTACCCTCCTCAGTCACCCTAACCCTACCCTCCTCAGCCCCCTACCCCCACCCTCCTCAGCCCCCCTAACTCTACCCTCCTCAGCCAACCCTACACCCTACCCTCCTCAGCCCCCCTAACCCTACCCTCCTCAGCCCCCCTAACCCTACCCTCCTCAGCCCCCCTACCCCTACCCTCCTCAGCCCCCCTACACCCTACCCTCCTCAGCACCCCTACCCTCCTCAGCCCCCCTACCCTCCTCAGCCACCCTATCCTCCTCAGCCCCCCTACGCCCTACCCTCCTCAGCCCCCCTACCCCCTAACATCTGCAACCACCCTACACCCTACCCTCCTCAGCCCCCCTACACCCTACTCTCCTCAGCCCCCCTATCCCCTACCCTCCTCAGTCACCCTAACACTACCCTCCTCAGCCCGCCTACATCCTAACCTGCTCAGCCCCCCCTACCCTCCTCAGCACCCCTGAACTCCTCAGCCCCCCTACCCTCCTCATCCACCCTACCCTCCTCAGCCCCACTACCCCCTACCCTCCTCAGCCCCCCTACCCCCTAACCTCCGCAACCACCCTACACCCTACCCTCCTCAGCCCCCCTACCCTCCTCAGCCCCCCTATCCCCTACCCTCCTCAGCCCCCCTAACCCTACCCTCCTCTGCCCGCCTACATCCTACCCTCCTCAGCCCCCCTACCCTCCTCAGCACCCCTAAACTCCTCAGCCCCCCTACCCTCCTCATCCACCCTACCCTCCTCAGCCCCACTACACTCTACCCTCCTCAGCCCCCCTAACCCCTACCCTCCTCAGCCCCCCTACACCCTACCCTCCTCAGCACCCCACCCTCCTCAGCCCCCCTACCCTCCTCAGCCACCCTATCCTCCTCAGCCCCCCTACCCCCTACCCTCCTCAGCCCCCCTACCCCCTACCCTCCTCAGCCCCCCTACACCCTACCCTCCTCAGCACCCCTAACCCTGCCCTCCTCAGCCCCCCTACACCCTATCCTCCTCAGCCCCCCTACCCCCTACCCTCCTCAGCCCCCCTACCCCCTACCCTCCTCAGCCCCCCTACACCCTACCCTCCTCAGCACCCCTAACCCTGCCCTCCTCAGCACCCCTAACCCTGCCCTCCTCAGCCCCCCTATCCTCCTCAGCACCCCTACCCTCCTCAGCACCCCTAAACTCCTCAGCCCCCCGACCCTCCTCAGCCCCCCTACACCCTACCCTCCTCAGCCCCTCTACACCCTAGCCTCCTCAGCCCCCCACGAACTACCCTCCGCAACCACCCTACCACCTACCCTCCTCAGCCTCCCAACCCTCCTCAGCCCCCCTACACCCTACCCTCCTCAACCCCTCTACACCCTACCCTCCTCAGCCCCCTACCCTCCTCAAACCCCCTACACCCTACCCTCCTCAGCCCCCCTACCCTCCTTATTCCCCCTACACCCTACCCTCCTCAGCCCCCCTACACCCTACCCTCTTCCGCCCCCCTACCTCCTACCCTCCTCAGCCCCTCTACCTTCCTCAGCCCGCCTAACCTCCTCAGCCCCACTACCCCTACCCTCCTCAGCCCCCCTACCCTCCTTACTCCCCCTACACCCTACCCTCCTCAGCCCCCCTACCCCCTACCCTATTCAGCCCCCCTACCCCCTACCCTCCTCAGCCCCTCTACCTTCCTCAGCCCGCCTAACCTCCTCAGCCCCCCTACCCCCTACCTTCCTCAGCCCCCCTAACACCCTCAGCCCTCCTACCCTCCACCCTCCTCAGCCTCCCTACCCTCCTCAGCCCCCCTACCCCCTACCCTATTCAGCCCCCCTACCCCCTACCCTCCTCAGCCCTACTAACCCCTACCCTCCACAGCCTCTGTACCCCCTACCCTCCTCAGCCCCTCTACCCTCCTCAGCCCCCCTACCCCTACCCTCCTCAGCCCCCCTACCTCCACAGCCCCCCTACACCCCTCTTCCCCTCTGCCTCCTCAGCCCCCCTACCCCCTACCCTCCTCAGCACCCCTACCCCCTACCCTCCTCAGCCCCCCTACACTCCTCAGCCCCCCTACCCCCTACCCTCCTCAGCCCCTCTACCCCTACCCTCCTCAGCCCCCTACCCTCCTCAGCCCCCCTACCCCCTACCCTCCTCAGCCCCCCTACCCCCTACCCTCCTCAGCCCCCCTAACCCCTACCCTCCTCAGCCTCTGTACCCCTTACCCTCCTCTGCCCCTCTACCCTCCTCTGCCCCCCTACCCCCTACCCCCTACTCCCTACCCTCCTCCGCCCCCCTACCACCTACCCTCCTCAGCCTCTCTACCCCTACCCTCCTCAGCCCCCTTACCCCTACCCTCCTCAGCCCCTCTACCCTCCTCAACCCCTCTAACCTCCTCAGCCCCCCTACCCCCTACCCTCCTCAGCCCCCCTACCCCGTACCCTACTCAGCCCCCCTAACCCCCACCCTCCTCAGCCTCTGTACCCCCTACCCTCCTCTGCCCCCCTACTCCCTACCCTCCTCAGCCCCTCTACCTTCCTCAGCCCCACTACCCTCGTCAGCCCCGCTACCCTCCTCTGCCCCCCTACCCCCTTATCCCTACCCTCCTCAGCCCCTCTACCCCCTACCCTCCTCATCCCCCCTACACTCCTCAGCCCTCCTACCCTCCTCTGCCCCCCTACTCCTTACCCCTCTACACCTTACCTTCCTCAGCCCCTCTACCCCCTACCTTCCTCTGCCCCCCTACCCCTTACCCCTCTACCCCCTACCTTCCTAAGCCCCCCTACCACCTACCCTCCTCAGCCTCTCTACCCCCTACCCTCCTCAGCCCCCTTAACCCTACCCTCCTCAGCCCCTCTACCCTCCTCAACCCCTCTAACCTACTCAGCCCCCCTACCCCCTACCCTCCTCAGCCCCTCTACCCCTACCCTCCTCAGCCCCTCTACCCTACTCATACTCCCTAGCGCCTACCCTCCTCAGCCCACATACACCCATCCCTCCTCAGCCCCTCTACCCTACTCAGACCCCCTACCCTATTCAGCCCCCTACCCCCTAACCTCCTAAGCCCTACTAACCCCTACCCTCCACAGCCTCTGTACCCCCTACCCTCCTCAGCCCCCCTACCCCCTACCCTCCTAAGCCGCTCTACCTTCCTCAGCCCCCCTACCCTCCTCAGCCCCTCTACCCTCCTCTGCCCCCCTACTCCTTACCCCTCTACCCCCTACCCTCCTCAGCTCCCCACCCCCACCCCTACCCTCCTCAGCCCTCCTATCCCCTCCCTCCTCAGCCCCCCTACACCCTACCCTCCTCAGCCCTCCTATCCCCTACCCTCCTCAGCCCCACTACACCCTACCGTCCTCAGCCCCCCTACCCCCTACCCTCCTCAGCCCCCCTACACCCTACCCTCCTCAGCACCCCCACCCTCCTCAGCCCCCCTACCCTCCTCAGCCACACTACCCTCCTCAGCCCCCCTAACACTCTCAGCCCTCCTACCCTCCACCCTCATCAGCCTCCCTACCCTCCTCAGCCCCCCTACCTCCACAGCCCCCCTACACCCCTCTTCCCCGCTGCCTCCTCAGCCCCCCTACCCCCTACCCTCCTCAGCACCCCTACCCCCTAACCTCCTCAGCCCCCCTACACTCCTCAGCCCCCCTACCCCCTACCCTCCTCAGCCCCTCTACCCCCTACCCTCCTCAGCCCACTACCCTCCTCAGCCCCCCTACCCCCTACCCTCCTCAGCACCCCTACCCCCTACCCTCCTCAGCCCCCCTACACTCCTCAGCCCCCCTATCCCCTACCCTCCTCAGCCCCTCTACCCCCTACCCTCCTCAGCCCCTCTACCCTCCTCAACCCCT
Organism: Oncorhynchus mykiss; assembly: GCF_013265735.2. Lineage (NCBI taxonomy): Eukaryota > Metazoa > Chordata > Actinopteri > Salmoniformes > Salmonidae > Oncorhynchus > Oncorhynchus mykiss. Next base: position 69,966,243 of record NC_048572.1, read on the forward strand.
CTAACCTCCTCAGCCCCCCTACCCCCTACCCTCCTCAGCCCCCCTACCCCGTACCCTACTCAGCCCCCCTAACCCCCACCCTCCTCAGCCTCTGTACCCCCTACCCTCCTCTGCCCCCCTACTCCCTACCCTCCTCAGCCCCTCTACCTTCCTCAGCCCCACTACCCTCGTCAGCCCCTCTACCCTCCTCTGCCCCCCTACCCCCTTATCCCTACCCTCCTCAGCCCCTCTACCCCCTACCCTCCTCATCCCCCCTACACTCCTCAGCCCTCCTACCCTCCTCTGCCCCCCTACTCCTTACCCCTCTACACCCTACCTTAATCAGCCCCTCTACCCCCTACCTTCCTCTGCCCCCCTACCCCTTACCCCTCTACCCCCTACCTTCCTCAGCCCCCCTACCACCTACCCTCCTCAGCCTCTCTACCCCATACCCTCCTCAGCCCCCTTAACCCTACCCTCCTCAGCCCCTCTACCCTCCTCAACCCCTCTAACCTACTCAGCCCCCCTACCCCCTACCCTCCTCAGCCCCTCTACCCTACTCATACTCCCTAGCGCCTACCCTCCTCAGCCCACATACACCCATCCCTCCTCAGCCCCCCTACCCCCTACCCTCCTCAGCCGCTCTACCTTCCTCAGCCCCCTTATCCTCCTCAGCCCCTCTACCCTCCTCTGCCCTCCTACCCCCTACCCCCTACTCTCTACCCTCCTCAGCCCCTCTACCCCTACCCTCCTCAGCCCCCCTACCCTCCTCAGCCCCCCTACCCTCCTCTTCCCCTCTGCCTCCTCAGCCCCACTACCCCCTACCCTCCTCAGCCCCTCTACCCCCTACCCTCCTCAGCCCCCCTACCCTCCTCAGCCCCCCTACCCTCCTCTTCCCCTCTGCCTCCTCAGCCCCACTACCCCCTACCCTCCTCAGCCCCCACCCCCCACTCCCTACCCTCCTCTGCCCCCCTACCCCCTTATCCCTACCCTCCTCAGCCCCTCTACCCCCTACCCTCCTCATCCCCCTACACTCCTCAGCCCTCCTACCCTCCTCTGCCCCCCTACTCCTTACCCCTCTACACCCTACCTTAATCAGCCCCTCTACCCCCTACCTTCCTCTGCCCCCCTACCCCTTACCCCTCTACCCCCTACCTTCCTCAGCCCCCCTACCACCTACCCTCCTCAGCCTCTCTACCCCCTACCCTCCTCAGCCCCCTTAACCCTACCCTCCTCAGCCCCTCTACCCTCCTCAACCCCTCTAACCTACTCAGCCCCCCTACCCCCTACCCTCCTCAGCCCCTCTACCCCTACCCTCCTCAGCCCCTCTACCCTACTCATACTCCCTAGCGCCTACCCTCCTCAGCCCACATACACCCATCCCTCCTCAGCCCCCCTACCCCCTACCCTCCTCAGCCGCTCTACCTTCCTCAGCCCCCTTACCCTCCTCAGCCCCTCTACCCTCCTCTGCCCTCCTACCCCCTACCCCCTACTCTCTACCCTCCTCAGCCCCTCTACCCCTACCCTCCTCAGCCCCCCTACCCTCCTCAGCCCCCCTACCCTCCTCTTCCCCTATGCCTCCTCAGCCCCACTACCCCCTACCCTCCTCAGCCCCTCTACCCCCTACCCTCCTCAGCCCCCCTACCCTCCTCAGCCCCCCTACCCTCCTCTTCCCCTCTGCCTCCTCAGCCCCACTACCCCCTACCCTCCTCAGCCCCCACCCCCCACTCCCTACCCTCCTCAGCCTCTCTAACCCCTACCCTACTCAGCCCCTCTACCCTACTCAGCCCCCCAAACACACTCAGCCCTCCTACCCTCCACCCTCCTCAGCCTCCCTACCCTCCTCAGCCCCCCTACCCTCCTCAGCCCCCCTACCCTCCTCTTCCCCTCTGCCTCCTCAGCCTCTCTAACCCCTACCCTACTCAGCCCCCTACCCTCCTCAGCCCCCCTACCCCTACCCTCCTCTGTCCCCCTACCCCCTACCCTTCTCAGCCCCTCTAACCCCTACCCTACTCAGCCCCTCTACCCTACTCAGCCCCCCAAACACCCTCAGCCCTCCTACCCTCCACCCTCCTCAGCCTCCCTACCCTCCTCAGCCCCCCTACCCTCCTCAGCCCCCCTACCCTCCTCTTCCCCTCTGCCTCCTCAGCCTCTCTAACCCCGTACCCTACTCAGCCCCCTACCCTCCTCAGCCCCCCTACCCCCTACCCTCCTCTATCCCTCTACCCCCTACCCTCCTCAGCCTCTCTACCCCCTACCCTTCTCAGCCCCTCTACCCCCTACCCTCCTCAGCCTCTCTACCCCCTACCCTCCTCAGCCCCTCTACCCTCCTCAGCCCCCCTACCCCTACCCTACTCAGCCTCCCACCTCCTACCATACTCAGCCCCTCTTACCTCTACCCTCCTCAACCCCCCTGTCCCCTACCCTATTCAGCCCCCCACCCCCTACCCTCTTCAGCCCCTCTCACCTCTACCCTCCTCAGCCCCCCTGTCCCCTACCCTATTCAGCCCCCCACCCCCTACCCTACTCTGCCCACCTGTGTAGTCCCCTTCCTGCTGCTCATCAATCACTTCTCAGATTCCAATGCTGCTGTTGGTGTTGCCTCTCCTCCTCGTCTCCTCCTCCTCTCCTCCTCCTTATCCTCTTTTTACACCAACTCAATGAACGAATAAAAACAACAAGGTACCAAGACCAGTGTAGAAACAATTTCACAATTTCCCTCACCATAAAGCAAACTCTTCAGATTTAGAGTTTTTTTTTTTATCCATAAAAGTGTGGTTTGGTGTCCAGCATAGAGATCTTATTATATGTTATATTTCATTCTGTGGTGTTGGACAGAGATCTTATAATATGTTATATTTCATTCTGTGGTGTTGGACAGAGATCTTATAATATGTTATATTTCATTTTGTGGTGTTGGACAGAGATATCTTATAATATGTTATATTTCATTCTGTGGAGTTGGACAGAGATCTTATAATATGTTATATTTCATTCTGTGGTGTTGGACAGAGATCTTATAATATGTTATATTTCATTCTGTGGTGTTGGACAGAGATCTTATAATATGTTATATTTCATTCTGTGGTGTTGGACAGAGATCTTATAATATGTTATATTTCATTCTGTGGTGTTGGACAGAGATCTTATAATATGTTATATTTCATTCTGTGGTGTTGGACAGAGATCTTATAATATGTTATATTTCATTTTGTGGTGTTGGACAGAGATATCTTATAATATGTTATATTTCATTCTGTGGTGTTGGACAGAGATATCTTATAATATGTTATATTTCATTCTGTGGTGTTGGACAGAGATCTTATAATATGTTATATTTCATTCTGTGGTGTTGGACAGAGAGATCTTATAATATGTTATATTTCATTCTGTGGTGTTGGACAGAGATCTTATTATATGTTATATTTCATTCTGTGGTGTTGGACAGAGATCTTATAATATGTTATATTTCATTCTGTGGAGTTGGACAGAGATCTTATAATATGTTATATTTCATTCTGTGGTGTTGGACAGAGATCTTATGATATGTTATATTTCATTCTGCAGTGTCCAGGTCCTGTGTGGAATACACCAGCCACGCTATACACGAGCAGATTGTAAGCAAGGACAAGCACTGAGACCAGCAGCTTGCCATGCAAAGAGAAACACTGGGCCAGGTTGGTTGATAGTTAAAATGTCTGTGTTTATTTGTCTTCTGTTCCTGTGTGTACATGTGAGCCCAGAATAAAGGACCGGGTCGTTTGAAGGGGATAGCACCAGGAAAGTGAGGGAGAAGGAAATGGTTCTTTGGTGTTTTATATATCAACGGAATGACTTCCCTCAAATAAAGACGCGGTTCCATTCTGCCTCTGTTCTGTCTGGAACAACCTGCCCACTGTGTTTCCTGTCCTGAAAACTACCATTTGTTTTGAAACAATGCAGCTCAGCAAGGATAAAGAGCATGTCATGCTCCTGGATATGATTCTATTGTATGACAATAGTTACAATTGAATTGTTCCTCATATGGCAAGCTGGACATACTTGTACAATTTAATAAGTAAACACAATTGACTTCACACACATGATTACTTTTTATATTCAGTTGTCATTGGAGAGAGGGAAACTACTGTACACACCTTTTCTATTCATATACTGCCCATCATTTCTATACACACCATCATATACAGTACCAGTCAAAAGTTTGGACACACCTACTCATTCCAGGGGTTTTCTTTATTTTTACTATTTTCTACATCGTAGATTAATAGTGAAGATATCAAAACTATGAAATAACACATATGGAATCATATAGTAACCAAAGAAGTGTTAAAAAAATTAAAAAATATTTATATTTGAGATTATTCAAAGTGGCAACCCTTTGCCTTGATGACACCTTTGCACACTTTTTGCATTCTCTCAAACAGAATGCATTTCAATTAACACGCGTGTCTTGTTAAAAGTTCATTTGTGGAATTCCTTTCCTTCTTAATAATGCTTTCGAGCCAATCAGTTGTGTTGTGACAAGGAAGGGGTGCTATACAGAAGATAACCCTATTTGGTAAAAGACCAAGTCCACCTTATTGTAAGAACAGCTCAAATAAGCAAAGAGAAAAAACTATCCATAATTTCTTTAAGACATGAAGGTCAGTCAATTCGGAAAATTTCAAGAACTTTTAAAACATTTTCAAGTGCAGTCGCAAAAACCATCAAGCGTTATGATGAAACTGGCTCTCATGAGGATCACCACGGGAAAGGAAGACCCTGAGTTACCTCAAATGCAGAGGATAAGTTCATTAGAGTTACCAGTCTCAGAAATTACAGCCCAAATAACTGCTTCACAGAGTTCAAATAACAGACACATCTTAACATGTGGCCCTCTTTTACATTCACAACACTATTGTAACATTGGTATTGTTGCGTGGCCTCAGTTCTGAGTTTGCTGGTCTGATGCCTTCTTGTGTAGAGGCTGTAGAGTCACCTACCTGATGACACTTTAAGGACATTTTAATAAACAGTACTTTACATTAATGTAGGCCATACAGTATATTGTGAATGTAGCTGTTTCCTGAATCTATTCAATCTAACATTGTTCCTCTAAGCTTTAGCTATTCATTATCTTACAGATTCAAGCTCAATGGAATACAATCCATAGAATAAAATAAAAACAAGAATAACAAAAACTCCCATGGTTATAGTTATAATTCTGAGGGAGCCCCGTCCACCACCTTTAGCCTGGATTCTGTCCGCCTGTGTTGAACATCATTCAAGATCAGGATCTGCAGCTGGAAGTGTTTCTGTGGTTTGGCCAGGTGTCTCTCTGCCCTGCCTGGCCTTCCTGGCCTGTCTGCCCTGGAATCTGGAAGCAGCAGGCTGGAGGGGTGAGGTTGCTCGATGTTCTAAGATGTCCAACTCAGCAGAACCACCTGACTGCTGCCCTTATGTAACTGATACAGCAAGCTAGAACGGCTGCAGGCAGGGGAGAGGGAGAGAGAGGGAGGACTTCAGCTGTGTGTGTGTGTGTGTGTGTGTGTGTGTGTGTGTGTGTGTGTGTGTGTGTGTGTGTGTGTGTGTATGTGTGTGTGTGTGTGTGTGTGTGTGTGTGTGTGTGTGTGTGTGTGTGTGTGTGTGTGTGTGTGTGTGTGTGTGTGTTGGAAAAAAATAGCCAAGTAGCCCTCTGTTAAGACATCGGATCACCACATTTCATACAGTTTCCAGGGGTTTCTGGCAAGCAGTGAGTTGCAGGTATCATTTAAAAAAAAGCATAATATCTAATATCTGTGCTAGCTGAAGAAAAAAGTAAGGAGAGATGCAGTGTTTCTCAACTTCTTCAACTGGAGGTATTGGAGGGGCTTTTTAAGGGACCCAGCTGTGCGCCTTGGAGGTCCTGACTGAACTCTAACTGGGACAAGGTCAGTGTAGTGGGGGCCAGACTTTCAACTGCAGGCTTGGACTGAACTGAGCCACACACTGAATTGATGAGCCCCTGGAGATTCTTCCAGCCTTCCACACAGCCCCTCAAACAATCACCCATTCATCCATCCCCAGCTATCTACCCGCACGGGATAGCATGATACATTCCTTCACAAACCTTGACCATGTGGGACGAATATTATTGTACATTCAACAAAATGTTGACATTTATGATCATGAGAAATGTAAGATTTCTAAATTCTACCCAAAATAAAATGAATAACTGATAATTCAGTTCAATGTTTTATTGTAAATTAGAGCTTTAGAGAGGTAACATCAGGAAGTTATTTCCGGAAAATAGAATGAAATAGAAGAAACTAAAGCAATGAAAGTAGTATCAACTAAATGTAGCTAGTGTATTTCTGGTCAGTGTGACTTAACTCTTGGCTAATACACATCACGCTTTGGCTTCATCTGCCAGTACTACTCAACCGTTACATAAAAGACAAAGATGAGGAGGTTCGGGCAGTATGGGTGTGTAACCAACAGTACCTCCCTGTCCCGTTAACCCATGTACAGTACATGTATCAACCTCAGTCCCTTCATACATACAGTACATACACCCTTGTCCTGGTCTGTTCACATGCCTGTTCTGAATCATCATCCATGTTCCAGTCAGAGATGCGAGACGGAGAGGTCAGCTACTATAGCTACACATCAGATACGTTTCTCTCCAAGTTACTAGCTGGTTATTTATAGAGCGAGAACAGATATACAATGGGAAGGAGGGTTAGTGGTTAGGAGGGAGGTGGAAGGGGTGGTGGGTTTCTGATGGAACATCTGTCCCTTTGAAAGGCATCTCCTCTCCTCCTCAGTATGTTCAGAATCCACTCCAGGGGTGTACTCGCCCCAGTGGCAGCCAGAGAGCTGGCATGCTAGTCAAAACAGAGCTGGAATGGAGGAGTAAAGTGTTCACCATAAAGCCGCCCGTACAGCCATCCTTCTCAACCCTGTGTGTGTGTGTGTGTGTGTGTGTGTGTGTGTGTGTGTGTGTGTGTGTGTGTGTGTGTGTGTGTGTGTGTGTGTGTGTGTGTGTGTGTGTGTGTGTGTGTGTGTGTGTGTGTGTGTGTGTGTGTGTGTGTGTGTGTGTGTGTGTGTGTGTGTCAGAGTCAAGCACCCTGGCAGTTCACCATGACAGGACAACACTCACCTTTGTCTGCATGGGCCAACAGAGCTGCTCTTTGAGCAGGAAGAGAGGTATTTTCTGAGGTGTGAGGAGAGAAATGACACTCTCAGGCAGACCATTTCAGCCTGTCTGAGCATTGGCTACTGATGAAGTGTGGAGTTGCTCAAATAACCTTTTGCTCTATACCCGAAGAGGAAACAAGGAGTCTGGAGAAGAAACAAGGAGTCTGGAGAGGAAACAAGGAGTCTGGAGAGGAAACAAGAAGTCTGGAGAGGAAACAAGGAGTCTGGAGAGGAAACAAGGAGTCTGAATACTTCAGTACAATAGGTGGGAATATCTGTCAATTAGATGGACTCAACACAATGGAAACCTGTCATTTGTATGGAAGAGCCTCAACGTGTTTGCATGCATATAATGTTTGTTTGTGTTTTCTCAATATTGAAGAGTACCAAAATACCACTGGATTTAGTGTGCTTTGGGGTGAAAATTATATTCTGCTCTATGCAAATGCTCTCTAAAATCCCTCTACCACCCACCCCAAACCAGCATCTCTGTACTGTATTGTTATTGCTAAGAATGTTGAGTATGCCTGGTAATGTTGAAATAGTATACATTTGATTTTACGGTCACATGTCTGTTCATTCTTTTAAATAGAACTCATAAAACAAGCATTTTAACAGAGGCCAGTCACTAGTTCCAACGGTTGCGTAATATGGGTTAGGAACAAACCTACTTCAGATAAAACAAACAGGGGGAATATAAGTTCATTCAACAAGCTGGCTATAGGCTCGCTAGTGGCCAGTCACTTTAAAGACCCACTCACCCAGTAATACAATGTTGTTATCAAACATGTTTGATTTGGCACAAGTAGCTTCTCCTTTCTCTTTGAAACCCGACTATTGTAATACGGTGCTTGAATTGCTCTAATCCTCTAGCAGATTGGGCCGATGGATGTACTGCAGAACTGGCGTTACGTGGGGTTGTAGGTCGGGGCCATGGCGTCTGCAGTCTCCTGTGGGCCCTGGGGTTATGGGCTGGCCCCTGGGTACGTAGGGCCAGGGATGGCAGGGCAGGGCTGAAGGCTGGTGAGACGGGGACGGGGAGCTGACACAGGCTCTGTTTAGTCTGTCTGCGTCAGTGACGCTTCATTACACACTCATAAATTCACCAGCACTGACACCACCGGTACGACCTTCCCACACACTTACTCACGCACACGCACACACACACACACACACACACCAACTCACAAGTACATACAATAACGTATACAGTACATACACACAGTATACACAAACATGGACAAAATCATAACACACAAGATGACATTTTCATACTGTATCTTTATTCATATTTGTATTCGGTATTTTGCATTGCTAAGTGCAGGAGGGTCGTCAACCTTGGCTAAACGGTGTCTCTCAGATGTTCACTTCATTGTGCGTTTGTCTTGTCACATTATGTCGGGTCTATGCAGGGCCAAGGCTGGAGAGAGAGGCTGACTGGCTGAGATAGATGAAGGGTGGCGAAATCAGCAACAAGCCTGGTGTTTGATATAAATCAAGATTCATTTAATTATATATTACAAAGATTATTTACACAACAACAAGAAAATGTCAACAAGAGGAGGTATAGACCTTATAGAACATGTACTATTAATATATACATATAAGAGGTTTACTTAACAAACCCAAACTACCCAAATTCAAACATATAACCACAAGAAATGGTACATATACAATATAACTAACTACATGACTACAATATCAACAACAAAAGTGGAAATAATGACAACAGGAATGGTTATAATGACGCTAATAATACAAATAATAATAACTAGAATCGACTAATAGTATTTTTCCACATGTTCAACTGATCATTTATCAACTTAAGAAAAACCTAAATTGAAATGACTATACATATAAAAAATACAGTATATTATGGTAGTATTTGATTTCTAAATGCTTTGAGCCGACTGGCTTCTTTTTTTTAAAGTACTGTTTGATTATGTATTTATTCCTTAACTTTCTCTATTGAAAGAAAATGGGTAAGATTCATTTTCATAAATATCTAAATTCACCCACAAACTATTAATCCCCACAAATTATTAATCATCAACATAATTATTATAACTTAACATTTAGCTAATTCATGAACATTTGTGAAAAGTCGAGTAATCAAATCTCAAAAGTCTTTACAAATTGCATGGGAATATTTCTGAAATGTGGATAGTTATTCTTTCTGCTAGCTGTCATGCATGGTGCTAGAAATAAGAAGATGATGATGTCGAGCGACAGACTAAATATACACAAGGAGAGCAGTAGTATCACATGGGATTGCATGGACTCGGAAATTATCACAAAGCCTTTGAAGAGAGTGAATGTTATGCTTTGAAATATGATACTCTAATGACAGAAAAGCATCAGTACTTTTTCTTACTATGATCATTGTGTCGAATGAGCAAACATGAGGTACGTTCTTTAAACAATATTTAGGGCTAGCTCAAAGAGAATTCATTTAATAATCAATATAGACTAATATTCACATGTTCTATCGACCTAATATTCACATGTTCTATCGACCTCTATCGACCTTCTATCGACCTAGCTCCATTAGTATCTCAATAAAATGTAAAATATAAAATAGATAAAATATACCTGCACCAAATTACATTGGTACTTTATAATCACAAATACTGTACATTGACAATATTTTCAATAGACACAGAAAATAATCTATATTTACTGATGCATCTTTAAACCAACAAAAACATGTTTAAAGAGAGTATTAACATCCATTTACAATATTTTCAAATTAATGGATGCACTTACAGTACACTAAATACTTCTCACTCTCAAGCAAAGTCATGAAAGTGTATTCATATTTTTAAAGCTAAAACAATGTAATTTATAAATTAATAGCTTACTAAAAATCTATTATATTTTTTTGTAATGTTAACTATCCAAATATTATGTTGTAAGAAAAAAATGATATTATTAGCCATAAAACTAAGATACCTTTTTACTGGAATTTTTAGCTTCAGATCTTTTAAAGGTAAAGTGAAGCCAAGAAGAAAACTAAGTAGAGAATCCATGTCCAAACAAGGACATGCTGTAGCTGTTGCAGGGGTGTTGAAGAAGAGGTACACCCCCCCAGTACTACATGGTTCTGGACTGCTCTGGTTCTGAGATTGACAGTGTTGGGTTAAACAGGATATGTGTATGTGTGTGCGTGTGTGTGTGAGTGAGTGAGTGAGTGAGTGAGTGAGTGAGTGAGTGAGTGAGTGAGTGAGTGTATTCCCCAGGGTGGAGTTCACTGGTCTGTAATAGCTGCCTGAGACCCAGGACCCACCATGGGGAAGGTCTGTTGCTTTTATTCCAGCCACAACCCTGGAGGTCCACAGCGCTACAGTACACCACCACCCCACCCCTCCCTGCCACACCATCACTCCATTTCAGGCACTATCCACCGGAGCAAGCTACTATGAGAGAGATATTAAGACCAGCTTTGTATTCTGGGAAATATTTGTAAGAATTGTAGGTTTACGTATATGTACATTTGTTAACATGCTGTATGTAATTTTATATATAATAATCAACAATTAATTTAGTTAATTCTGCATTACTTTTAGTATTACTTAATTGTTGAGATAACAGTGTAGTAGCTGTTGAAATATTTACTTAATTGTATAATATTTTTTTATTATACATTATGATGAAATGATGATGTTTGAGAAAGATAATAAATCAAGGGACTCAATGTGTAAAGTGACAAATAACCAAAATAATTGTACAACTATGCGAGACAAGGTGTTTTACTGCATCATGAAAACAATGTCACATAAACTACCTGGGGGGTCGCGATCAGGGTACAGAACAGAACTAGATTGTCAGAGGCAGATGAGTCATTCAGTGAAAGGACATGGTAACTATAGGTGGTCGCATACACACACCTCTTTTGAGGTGCTTCTCGGTAAGGGCTGGTCTTTGTAAAAAAAAACAGTCAATACAAGGATTCATAAGACAATAGTATTGTAATTCTTCCATGTAAGATATAACCCCTATTTAGTTTTTCCTTAAACCAATTAGGACACAAAAGAGGAAAATCACTTGAGACTTTCAATGAAACCGGTTAATAATTGGATGAAATGAAAAGGCGAGAATTTATTTTTATTTTTTATTTTTACCTTTATTTAACTAGGCAAGTCAGTTAAGAACAAAATTCTTATTTTCAATGACGGCCTAGGAACAGTGGGTTAACTGCCTGTTCAGGGGCAGAACGACAGATTTGTACCTTGTCAGCTCGGGGATTTGAACTTGCAACCTTGTTATCACAGCCATGTTATCACAGAGAGAAGCCAGTGTCATTTGTTCGTATACATCTCCAAAGCATGCCTACTGAATGTGTGTCACTTGGGTTGAAGATTTGGACAACACAATTGTATTGATGGAATGTGATCAGCTGAGGGAGTGATACTGTACATTGTTCACACAAAAGTCAACAAGGAATAATTCCGCTGATGTTTGATATCAACACTGTCACGGATTTAGAATTTCAGTCCAACCATATTGGTTCTCTCTGATGTCAGGCCAAAACTGTCAGTGGTTTAAACCTCTAAGCATAAGTGATGATATGTATTACCACAGGATTACATAGATTACATAGATCTAATGACAAACAATTCAGATGAATTTGACATCAAAAACCAATCCTTGTTGAGGAATGCTGGAGTAGGATCTCTATCCGTCACACTGTTGGAATCAGCTCAGGCCCTGTAGCAGTAGCTGTATGGTATGAACCTATTCAGCATGTTTGAATATTGCCAAGGAGATCAGCAATCCAAATATAATCAACAGCTAAGTTTATTATAGGCAAACAGGGTGACTCTTTTAGTTGTCTTTAGAAAACTCATTCAGATTTCTGTTGACATCACTTCATTCAGATCTTTCATCAAGTCTTTCTACAGTTGATTTCGAGTGTCGACATATTTTCACAGAAGACATTAGGCATCATTGGTCTGAACAATGATGACGAAAAAGAGTCTCAGGGCTCAAATGATTTATGTCAATAGAAAATGACTATGGATCCCTGGAGGAACGTTCTACTCATCGAAATAATACAGTGAACATTAGGTACAAGGTGTAAATGCAACAATATATTCATGTAGTGAAATGCCCTGTTCTGTTCCAGGAGACCCCAGTGACCCGTAGGTCAACATCAACATGGGTTCATATGGGCCCTGTTCTGTTCCAGGAGACCCCAGTGACCCGTAGGTCAACATCAACATGGGTTCATATGGGCCCTGTTCTGTTCCAGGAGACCCCAGTGACCCGTAGGTCAACATCAACATGGGTTCAAATGGGCCCTGTTCTGTTCCAGGAGACCCCAGTGACCCGTAGGTCAACATCAACATGGGTTCATATGGGCCCTGTTCTGTTCCAGGAGACCCCAGTGACCCGTAGGTCAACATCAACATGGGTTCAAATGGGCCCTGTTCTGTTCCAGGAGACCCCAGTGACCCGTAGGTCAACATCAACATGGGTTCAAATGGGCCCTGTTCTGTTCCAGGAGACCCCAGTGACCCGTAGGTCAACATCAACATGGGTTCAAATGGGCCCTGTTCTGTTCCAGGAGACCCCAGTGACCCGTAGGTCAACATCAACATGGGTTCAAATGGGCCCTGGGTGGATGAGCGGTGGCACAATAAAGCAATTTACAACACTAGGCTGGTTTGTAAATTGGTAATAATGAAAGGTCATGACCTTCAAATAACATCCCTCACCAACATGTACCCGCCCCAAATGTAACCCGCCCTCATGCCATAAATAATAAGAACGGTGCCATCAAAATCCTGCCTCCTACCCATATCCTAAAACATCACACCTGATGACAACCATAGGATAGAACAGAGAGAAAATAAAGCAAACCCAAAAGTCCATTCCATTGCAGTGGGTCAATTCTAAATTCCACTCAAATTGTAATTATTAATCTGGTGGCATAACAAGTGGTTTATTAACCATTGTGCATGTTTATTGGGGTTTGAATTGTTTTCCATCTTTCCACCAGTCAATACGCCCACCGGGATCTTACACTCTTACTAATGGCCTCAGTTGTGCAATACACCAAAATATTTAGTGTAATAGCTGGTTACTGCACTCTAGCTAGTTATCTCCTCTGCTACGAGCTGTCAATCTGTGCCCCAAAGCTAATTTAAAGGGCCAGGATGTTTTTTTTTGTTTGCTCACACTGCAGAGCGTTAGAGCGGGACTGGCAGACTGGAACAACAAGGGAGGGGTGGGAGCACAGCAAGCACGCCATGCCCCCTTCAATCACTCCCCTGTGCCAAAACGCTGACACCAACCGATGAAGAATCCTGACAAAACATTCCCAACGAGAGACAGACACACAGAGAGAGAGAGAGAGAGACAGACAGACACAGAGAGAGAGAGAGAGAGAGAGAGAGAGAGAGAGACAGACACAGAGAGAGAGAGAGAGAGACAGGAGAGAGAGAGAGAGAGAGAGAGAGAGAGAGAGAGAGAAAGAGGTGAGAGAGATTAATTAGGCTCTCACCCACCAACAATGAACACATAATAAAACTTACTGGTGCAGCTGCTGTGCACCTCTCTCTCTCTCTCTCTCTCTCTCTCTCTCTCTCTCTCTCTCTCTCTCTCTCTCTCTCTCTCTCTCTCTCTCTCTCTCCTGTCATCACCTCCTCCATTCCACACCTCCCTCACTCTCTATAGCTTCCCTGAACGATGATCTTCCTTCACTGCACATAATGTAACAATAAAGATTGATCAAAATTCACCTCTTCCTGTTCCTGACTAACCCAATCCTCTCACACCACTTCCCTCTCTACCTAAATCAAACTTCATTGGATTATGCCTCCCACACATGTAGTAAACTTCCTTTATCTCACAAAGTGACACAGGTTTCCTTACCTGTTCAGTGACTCCTCCCCCTCCTTTGACTTAATAGAGACCCGCCTCCTCCAATCTTATTATCCTGGTGTTCCCATTTCCTTTACCCTCAAGCCGTCTCTCATGCTCCCAGTCTTTCTCCATCATCTAGCTATCCAGTCTGTCTCTGTCTGTGGTATGCTGCGTTGTGAAATTTGCACAAATCTGAGAAGTGACAGTCAGACAGAAGTGGCATGGAATAAAAGAGCCACTAACAACATTAACTCTATGACTTTGGACTAGTCTGGGACATCACTGTTCTCTGGCCTGATGGCTCTCTGCTGCCACCTGTCTGTGGAGGAATGTACTGCTAGAACACTTTCAGAGATAGAGTATTTACAGTATCAGAGTATTGAATAATACTCATGAAACTCATTACAATAGTTCTGCCTTCTTTTGCTAGCTGCATGGTTTAGCGCTACTTACCTAACATTGACAACACTTTGAATCTGTCATGTACACTGACATGTACTGACAGTGGGGCAGCAGGTAGCCTAGTGGTTAGAGCGATGGGCTAGTAACCGAAAGGTTGCTGGAGCAAATCCCCGAACTAATAAGGTAAAAATATGTCCCTGAACAAGGCAGTTAAACTACTGTTCCCCGGTAGGCCGTCATTGTAAACAAGAATTTGTTCTTAACTGACTTGCCTTGTTAATAAATTAAAAAAATGACTGTGGAAGTATGTAGTGAGTACAACATGAACATCTGTAAACTATGTGCTTGCCACATATGCAGAACCAACTTGCTGACAATGTCTGATCATTTCCTCTTCCCTCACAGGGTTCAGTCCGTTTCCCATTGAGAAGAAGAAGGGATGCATGGAAAAGAAAAGCATTCTGTTGTTAGAATGACCTCTAGGCTGGTTGGCTCTTGTTTCAGGGAGAGTTAGCAGCTTACAACCTCTAGAAACAGTGTCCCAACTGAAGGCAGACGCTTACAAAGCTCTGACCGCACATTCTAAAACCGCAGTTAGCCCAAACTAAACATCTTATTCACTCACTGAGAGAGAGAGATGCAGACAGAAATGAGAAAAAAGCTCATTTTACTTTTAACTCCAGGCTGTTTACTCAACAATTCAGCAGGGTTAAAAATAGCATGGAGCCGATCCACATTAAAAGCATCTCTCGCCCCATAACCGGTCACAAGAGGGATCTGTGAAATGGAGCTGAACAATACTCTAACTGACAGGGAGAACCGCTGAGTAGAATGAACATAACCCTACAGCACTTACAGCTAAACATTAACATAGGAGAATCTCACAGTATTGCTATAAGATTCCCTCTAACTTGGTCTCATATCCATATCCATATCCTCATATCCATATCCTCATATTCATATCCTCATATTCATATCCTCATATCCATATCCTCATATCCATATCCTCATGTCCATATCCTCATATCTATATCCTTATATCCTCATATCCATATCCTCATAGCCATATCCATATCCTCATATCCATATCCATATACACATCCTCATATTCTCATATCCATATCCTCATATCCATATCCTCATATCCTCATATCCATATCCTCATATCCATATCCATATCCTCATAGCCATATCCTCATATCCATATCCTCATATCCTCATATCCATATCCTCATATCCATATCCTCATATCCATATCCTCATATCCATATCCTCATATCCTCATATCCATATCCATATCGTCATATGCATATCCTCATATCCATATCCTCATATCCTCATATCCATATCCTCATATCCATATCCTCATATCCATATCCTCATGTCCATATCCTCATATCTATATCCTTATATCCTCATATCCATATCCTCATATCCATATCCATATCCTCATAGCCATATCCTCATATCCATATCCTCATATCCATATCCATATACATATCCTCATATTCTCATATCCATATCCTCATATTCTCATATCCATATCCTCATATCCATATCCTCATATCCTCATATTCATATCCTCATATCCATATCCTCATATCCTCATATCCATATCCATATCGTCATATCCATATCCTCATATCCATATCCATATCCTCATATCCATATCCTCATATCCATATCCATATCCTCATATCCATATCCTCATATCCATATCCATATCCTCATGTCCATATCCTCATATCTATATCCTTATATCCTCATATCCATATCCTCATATCTATATCCTTATATCCTCATATCTATATCCTCATATCCATATCCTCATATTCATATCCTCATATCCATATCCTCATATTCATATCCTCATATCCATATCCTCATATCCATATCCTCATATCCATATCAATATCCTCATGTCCATATCCTCATATCTATATCCTTATATCCTCATATCCATATCCTCACATCTATATCCTTATATCCTCATATCTATATCCTCATATCCATATCCTCATATTCATATCCTCATATCCATATCCTCATATTCATATCCTCATATCCATATCCTCATATCCATATCCTCATATCCATATCCATATCCTCATATCCATATCCTCATATCCATATCCTCATATCCTCATATCCATATCCATATCCATATCCTCATATTCATATCCTCATATCCATATCCTCATATCCATATCCTCATATCCATATCCTCATATTCATATCCTCATATCCATATCCTCATATCCATATCCTCATATCCATATCCTCATATGCATATCCATATCCTCATATCCATATCCTCATATTCATATCCTCATATCCATATCCTCATATCCATATCCATATCCAACTTGTATCTTAGGTCAAAAGTATTTGAAATTGGAGATGATTTTCAAGAAAATCTGGCAAGCATGTTACTAGTAGTTTGAGTGATATCTCAAAAAACACAGTGTGCAAAACACATTTTCGAATTGTAAATAATGTCAGACAAAATCATCTTCTCCCGAGGAGGCTCCTTGTATCTGCACCAGGGTGAATGGTATGTGGATCTCTTATCTTCTTTCCCAGTGGGTCGATGTAGACATGATCATTGAAAACACGAGTACTGACAACTGTTGTCAAATACAGATGTTCATAAGATTCCATACATCCTTGCCCAGAGACTGAGACTGCTTCATTGAAAGACAATGACGCACTGAATCACTGACAGATGATTAATTAAATTACTCACTGAATCACTACTCTGTAAAATGGTCTGATTCCATGCACAATAAAGTACTTAGTGAATCTCTGCTCTATTAGACAGTTTGATTCTACCTTAAATGACTCACTGAATCAGTGGTGTTAGACTCTGAATCTGCTCTCTGAAAGGTTGATTCCCTGACTGATAGCAATCATCCAACGAGTATACCAATCAGCGGCTTTGTTACAAAATATGCAACAATCAATTAGCCAATGGATTTCCTACCAAATGAATGAAGTAAATCAAAGCATCGAGGGCCTGTTGTTAAGGACAATTTACACTTTATTTTATTAAATTAATTCCACACCCTCTATGGCCATTTGCAGTTTTTAACATGCTGAAATACTTTATTTTCAGGTGGATTATGTGTTATTTGATGTAGATTTGATCATGGTCCCACTTTACATTGGTGCTAAAATACATGTAGTTACATGGGAAATACAAGTAGGCCTACAATAGGCAGGTACATGGTACCATGGAAAAACCTGTTGTTTTTGTTGTTGATGTTTGTCATTGCGCTTGTTACTTGTGCAGTTGGTACAGATGAGTATGTTTTAGTTCTGGCATTACTTGTCTTAGTACTACAGAATACACTGTAGATTTGTTTGGAAATGCTTCATGGTTATCTGTTTGACAACAGTCCCTTTCCATTAGAAAGCCTGTACACTGCCTGGGGTCCCTACAGCTCGTCTTCCTTCACATGTGCTTCTCCGATCGCATACACACAACACACGCAGCTGTCTCACAGGCAAGCAGGAAACAGGCTGAGGTCCGTAGCATCCAGCTGCTAATCAGAACCAGACTGAAGCATTCCCCTGGAGGGGACTACCAGACCAGCAGGCAGGGAGTCGGTCAGACAGGCAGGCCATCACCAGGATGGAAGTTACAGAGAAGATAGAGCTAAAGGAGATGACTGTACTGTCCATAGATACAGTATAGTCAGTACCACTCAAGGCCTGTTTGCTTGCCAGTGGAGTGTGATATCTACAGCAGTAGCTGGGTGTAGTTAGTTACTGAAGACATGACAACATCTCCCAGGTCACTGAATACGAGCTAGAAGACAGATTCTCTATTGGAAAGTTACAGAGGCAACATGTTGCAAGAACATCTTGCATTGATTTGCTTCCAGTGCTCTGTTTTGCTCTGACAAACGGCCTTGGAATGAACATCCAGACAGTTGTACGTCGGTATCTCCAGTGTAGTGGTGGATAATAGGAAGCTTACGCTTGTTGCTTCCCAGACAAACCGCAGAAAATGAGACATTGACGAGACACAAACTGATCGCACGTTTACATGATCACGCTAATTGTGTTGTGAGTCATACCATATTTATTGTCCCTTTGTATGAATGTCAGTTGTTTTACCCCGTTCCCCATTGACAGTATGTTATGAATGTACCAGATTCTGATACGTCTATGACACCACAGCCATTGTGCTGTATAGGGTCAAGATATCATATTGCCATATTGGACCTTACTGCCATTGGTGCATCTACTCTAGACAGTGCTTCCCATATTGCCTCTGTAGCAGGGTCCATGGTGAACCAATATGAGATGGGAGTGGGGGGGGGGGGGGGGTACATGGACCAACCCTGAAACACTGGTAGAGGGTAGGCTAAAGTAGGAGAGATGTAGAGCAATTAGCCCACACCGACCCACACACAATCCAAATGACCTGCACCATACCTGTGGTCATAGAAAAACATAGACCTTGGCACAGATCCCACCTAACACCCCCCCACCCTCCAACCTGTCTCATACATTCACCACATCAGAGCAGCTCACAGACGCTGCAAACCAGCGACAGGGCAATCAGCGCCAAAGGACCATCACAGCTCAGCAGAGTTCAGCTTGTCAAAACAGCCTGATTGCCTTTCATTTGATTTTCCTAAACCTAGCAAACTCCTCTGAGAACTTCTGTCAGCACAAGCAGCCAACAGTTGAGCAAACAGGATTAATTGTCATGGCAACACCTGGAAGCAGCATGTGCAAGCTGTAGACTAGGTGGACAATGAGCCTTCAGTTAGCTAGCTGCCGCAGCTAATGACCTGGGCATGCTGCTATATCTAAGCAGCATGGCTAGGTTGTTAGGCATGAGGGGGTGTGGTATATGGCCAATATACCATGGCTAAGGGCTGTTCTTACACACAAGTGCCTGGACACAGCCCTTAGCTGTGGTATTTTAGCCATATACCACAAACCCCAGAAGTGCCTTATTGCTATTATAAACTTCCCGTGGTATACAGTCTAATATATCACGGCTGTCAGCCAATCAGCAATCATGCTTTTCTTTCCCTTAGATAGTCCCTTAGAATATTTTCCCCTAGCTCTGTTAGACTGATGGAGGAACTGGAGATGGAAGTTTCCCTGACATTTCCAAAATATTTAGTTAGGATAAATGTTTGTCATAGTTTATCCTCACAGTTTATAATTAATACTGCACCCAGAGTTTTTTATGAAGAGCTTTATGCGCTCCCAAGTAGTGAGCAGACTGTCACACATTTAACCTACAGTCACCAGATACTGTACAGTACGTGACTGAGGTCCTGGTGAGTAGATATTGACGCTGCTGCAGCCAGGGTAATGGAGAGATGAGGGGAGGTAGGGAAATGTTAGGTGTTTCATTAGATTCAGCAAATTTTCATTATGTTGTCATTATTTTGTTCAAGGGTTCATCTGGGGTGAATGACGAAAATATTTTTCAATGGCAGTTCACTCAGACGAGGAGGAGTAGTAAGGATCGGAGGACCAATGCACAGCGTGGTACGTGTTCATGCTCTTTATTAAAACAAGCGAACACTGAAACAAAACAATAAACGACACGTGAAATAACCAACCGAAACAGTTCCATGTGGAACACACAGAAAATAAATAACCAACCGAAACAGTTCCATGTGGAACACACAGAAAATAAATAACTAACCGAAACAGTTCCATGTGGAACACACAGAAAATAAATAACTAACCGAAACAGTTCCATGTGGAACACACAGACACAGAAAATAAATAACCAACCGAAACAGTTCCATGTGGAACACACAGACACAGAAAATAAATAACCAACCGAAACAGTTCCATGTGGAACACACAGAAAATAAATAACTAACCGAAACAGTTCCATGTGGAACACACAGAAAATAAATAACTAACCGAAACAGTTCCATGTGGAACACACAGACACAGAAAATAAATAACTAACGGAAACAGTTCCATGTGGAACACACAGACACAGAAAATAAATAACTAACCGAAACAGTTCCGTGTGGAACACAGACACAGAAAATAAACACCCACGAAACAGTTCCGTGTGGAACACACAGACACAGAAAATAAACACCCACGAAACACAAGTGGGAAAAGGCTACCTAAGTATGATTCTCAATCAGAAACAACTAACGACACCTGCCTCTGATTGAGAACCATACCAGGCCAAACGCAAAACACAACATAGAAAACGGAACATAGACAACCCACCCAACTCACGCCCTGACCATACTAAAACAAAGACATAACAAAGGAACTAAGGTCAGAACGTGACAACACATTAAGGGATGTGTTTAATATATTTGCACACTTCACAGCTCCCAAGAAACTATAACCCCTCTTACAGATTTAATTTTTTTAAAAGCTTGTCTGGGAGTGAGGAACATTGGCTTGTTTTTCTACAATAGTGTGTTCCTGGAAAATTACTGTGCCATAATCTCATCTCATGGTGACTATGACCACCCGAGGTATGGGATCTAACAGCTGACCTGCATGGACACTGCTGATTTTCCCATCCATCCCAGTCAGGAGAGCATATAATGACCATTCCCCTGTGTCCCATTCCGGGTCACAGGCAGGTGGAGCTTCTGTTTGACGCCAGTGGGCTGAGTTCCTAACTCGTCTGTCCCTGTTTTTTACACACACACACAAACACACACACACACACAGAGTTTTACAGCACGCTGACCCTTAGGTCGTAGACAACATGGTGAGCCATGCTCTCAGCCTTTCTCTGCTTTTAACGGGGTTGTTTACGGTCTTTTCTGTACACCGTGCCAAAAAGATGACAGCTATCAAAAAAGAGAGAGTGGATTGGGAAAGAAAGGGCAGGGAGATGGACAAACAGAATAAAAAATAGACAGATAAAGAGGCAGAGACGGAGAGATAAGGGGGAGAGATGGGGTGAGAGATGTGTGATTGCATGATTGTGGGTCACAGACCCAGGTCGGGGGCGTGAGGCCTGGGTTGGCAGTGAAGAGAGCAGGAGCTGGTGGTGGGATTGGTGTGGGGCCATAGGAAGCACTGTGCTGAGGAGATAACAGTGTGTGTGTGTGTGTGTGTGTGTGTGTGTGTGTGTGTGTGTGTGTGTGTGCGTGTGTGTGTGTGTGTGAAAGCGCGAGGGAGAGAGGGGGGGCAGGAAGAGCAGGGTCCACTGGTGGCTCATTAAAGCCCATTAGGGCCCAGCAACACAGACAGGATACGGCAGTGAATAGAGGAAAGCAGGGGCAGGGACCAGCGCACTGTTACTCTCTCAACCCCTCACACACATATACACACACAAACACATCCAACACCACTCATCTCTCCTGTTCTGAGCCAGGGGACATACATCCATTGACTAAGGGGAGAGCCCTGGACTCAAGAGTAGGGTCCCACCCTTCTGAGAACAAAAGGAAAGATGACAGGGTGAAAATGAATAAGGATGAAATATGAGTCTGCTTACACCGCCGTTCACAGCATGAAAACAAAACTAAGGTGTCCAATTGTGCCCACACAAAGACACACACTTTCCCACACACACACGCACGCGCACACACACACACACACACACACACACACACACTGCACTCCCTCCCGCTCCTTCTCTCTGACAGGCAGGAATCCAGGGCAGTGGACTGTGCTGGAGGGTCTGATGTGAGTTGTGTGTTGGGTTGTGTCTAGCCATCCTGTTAGATGACAGGTGAGAGAGGCTCTCTGATCCCTCTGACAGTCTGTAATCTAGTTAAGAATGTGGGATTAGTGGTCCCTTTGGAACAGGGCTGAGGTCCCCTCTGTCATCGGACTGATACAGAGCTTTAGAGGAGAGTGAGAAACCCTCCGACATGACATGGCATGTCTGGAAGGAATGTTCAGGGGGTGGATATGGGTGCTATAGAGGTCTCCCGTGGACTTCTTAGTTTGGTCCACAGTGGATACAGGAAAGGAATCTCTGTGTGCAGAGATGAACCAACTCTACCTACACTGAGACTGTTGTTAAGGACAGGGATGTGATTGTATAATCAGTTGCCTAGATACACTACCGTTCAAAAGTTTGGGATCACTTAGAAATGTCCTTGTTTTTGAATGAAAAGCACATTGTTTTGACCATTAAAATAACATCAAATTGATCAGAAATACAGTGTAGACATTGTTAATGTTGTAAATTACTATTGTTTTTAGAAACGGCAGATTTGTATGGAATATCTACATAGGTGTACAGAGGCCCATTATCAGCAACCATCACTCCTGTGTTCCAATGGCACGTTGTGTTAGCTAATCGGTGTTGATCCTGTTAATTGATCTTTAGAAAACCCTTTTGCAATTATGTTAGCATAGCTGAAAACTGTACTGATTAAAGAAGCAATAAAAAGGTCCTTGTTTAGTCTAGTTGAGTATCTGGAGCATCAGCATTTGTGTGTTCGATTACAGTCTCAAAATAGCCAGAAACAAAGAACTTTCTTCTGAAACTCGTCAATCTATTCTTGTTCTGAGAAATGATGGCTATTCCATGCGAGAAATTGCCAAGAAACTGAAGATCTGGTACAACGCTGTGTACTATTCCCTTCACAGAACAGCCCAAACTGTCTCTAACCAGAATAGAAAGAGGAGTGGGAGACCCCGGTGCACAACTGAGCAAGAGGACAAGTACATTAGAGTGTCTAGTTTGAGAAACAGATGCCTCACAAGTCTTCAACTGGCAGCTTCATTAAATAGTACCCGCTAAAACACCAGTCTCAATGTCAACAGTGAAGAGGCGTCTCCAGGCTGCTTGCCTTCTAGGCAGAGTTGCAAAGAAAAAGCCATATCTCAGACTGGCCAATAAAAATAAAAGATTAAGATAGGCAAAAGAACAGACACTGGACAGAGGAACTCTGCCTATAAGGCCAGTTTTATTGCTTCTTTGATCAGACAACAGTTTTCAGCTGTGCTAACATAATTGCAAAAGGATTTTCTAATGATCAATTAGCCTTTTAAAATGATGAACACCGATTATCTAACACAACGTGCCATTGGAACACAGGAGTGATGGTTGCTGATAATGGGCCTCTGTACGCCTATGTAGATATTCCATTAAAAAATCTGCCGTTTCCAGTTACAATAGTCATTTATAACATTAACAATGTCTACACTGTATTTCTGATCAATTTGATGTTATTTTAATGGACAAAAAATAGCTTTTCTTTCAAAAACAAGGACATTTCTAAGTGATCCCAAACGTTTGAACGGTAGTGTATACTATATGCCAAGATACAACAGCATTCTTCTGTACATACCAGAGGCAACGCATACACCAAATATGATCACCCAGAAGGAAATAGAAGTCATCTCCTCACGTCATTAAAACCCACCAATCATCTCTTCAGGAAACACTTCAAATGCTTCCTCCTAGCCAGGTCAGTGGAGGTTACAGCACTGTACTCCCTCACCCAGCAGCACATGGTTGTTCCGTTAACATCAATCATCAGGATGATAATATTCAACACAATGATGTATAATAATAATAATAATGTAGCCCTAACAGCATACAGCTAGAGGTGCAGGCAAGGAAAGGAGGAGGAAGATTGTACAGCCTGTGTTCATCCCTCTATCCTTCTATCCCTCCATCCCTCCGTCCCTCCAGACCTCAAGACACATGAGAGGTCTGTGAGAACCCAGAGGAAAGGTCCTGGCTATTGGACATCCACCTCTCCCCCTCTTCCCTCTTTCCTCCCCTGCATGGACACCTAATCAGAGGAACAAAGGGGGTTCCACGAAAAGTCTGAAATAGCACGCCTGTTGCAGGAAGAGATGCAGGATGTAAGGAAACTGTTGTAACCACTCACACACTGTTATACACACATTGGTAATCACAGTCTTACAGATAATAAGACAGACTGCACAATTAACGATGTACAAATACAGCTGCATATGTAAAGACATTGGGAGAAACGCACGTCTACACACAACACTCTAGACTGCAGGAAGCAGAACAGATAGAGGGGGAAGAGGAAAATAGAGAGAGGGGGAAGAGGAAAAGAGAGAGGGGGGAAGAGGGTGAGAGTGAGGCTGTGGAGACGAGAGGAAGGATCCTTTATTGTGAAACGTACAGTGTTTACTGTAGATTTACTGTTGTCATTTGTTGTTTTTATCCATGTGTGTGTGTGTGTGTGTGTGTGTGTGTGTGTGTGTGTGTGTGTGTGTTTTAGTGTGTGTGTTTTAGTGTGTTTTAGTGTGTGTGTGTGTGTGTGTGTGTGTGTGTGTGTGTGTGTGTGTGTGTGTGTGTGTGTGTTTTAGTGTGCAACTTCCATAGCTGTTCATTATGAAGTGACAGCCTGACAAACTGTGGCAGTAGTGGTCGATTGACTTCCTGCCCCCAGAAGCCACACTGTTTCCCTTGATTGCCTAAAATCACCAAAATGACTCTGACCCTGGAGTGGAGATTGTGTGTACAGCATGCAACAGTGTCACCAGGGCTGGAGAGTACCTGATGACATGTAATCTGATTACAATTTTTTTTAAATGTAAACAGTTACGTTACAGAAAAAATATTGTAATCAGATTACAGATACTTTTGAAAAACTAGATGATTACTTCTGAGATTACTTTTAAATACTGATTGGATGTTTGTGACACGTTTCTGTTTTCTCAATGACATTCAATTCAGCATTAAAAAAGGCTCAAGTTTAAATGTATTCCATGTCGAAGACCACTATAATTGCACACCAAATTCTTCTAAAGTGTAATGTAATCCAAAAGTAATCAGATTACATTATTGAGTTTAGGCAATCCAGATGTTACGTTACTGATCACAATTTTGGACAGGTACTGTAACTAGTAACTGTAACGGATTACATTTAGAAAGTATCCTAGCCAGTGGAGGCTGCTGAAGGGAGTACAGCTCATAATAATGGCTAGAACAGTGTGAATGGAATGGCAACAAAACACATGGAGACCATGTGTTTGATGTATTTGATACCATTCCACTTCTTCCTGCTCTAGCCATTTTTTTTAACCTTTATTTAACTAGGCAAGTCAGTTAAGAACAAATTCTTATTTACAATGACGGCCTACTCCGGCCAAACCCTAAACTGGATGACGCTGGGACAATTGTGCACCGCCCTATGGGACTCCCAATCACGGCCTGGAATCAAACCAAGGTCTGCAGGGATCCCTCTAGCACTGAGAAGCAGTACCTTAGACTGCTGTGCCACTCAGGAGCCAATTACCATGAGCCCATCCTCCCCAATTAAGGTGCCACCATCCTCCTGTGAACCTACCCAACCTTGAGTGTCACTGCTTCTGTGTGCTCTCTGTGGGTGACATCATTGCTATTTGTGTGGCATTGCCTCGTGAACTCAGTATTCCTTACTGTCACCTGTGAGGAACATGTGTGTGTTTGTGTTTGTGTGTGTATATGTGTGTAGGCCTGCTTGTGTGTGTCTGTACATCTCTCGAGCTGTGTGACTGTGAGTATGTGTGTGTTCATGCTCATGTGTGTCTCTGTACGTGCATATTCTTCCACTATCAATAAGATCCACCCAGCCTGCCTGCCTGCCTCCATCCTCTCACACACTGTCTGTCTGGTGATAATAACTAAATGAGTCCAGCCCAGGAGGACAGGAGAGGGAGGTGATAAAGGGGACAATGAGGAGGCCAGGGCCACCGGGTCCCCTCTCCTCCAGGGGCCGCAGATTAGGACTCCTGCGTTTCCCTTAGAAAACAGGCCTTGTCCAGGACTCTGGACCCACAGGAAGCTGCTGTCATCTGGCCTGCCTCACCTCCCTGGCCTCTGCTCCATGGCCTGGCCTCCTCTTTAGCACACATAATCGCCCCTTTCGCTTTCTTTTGCTCTCTCTTTCTCTGTCTCCCTCTGTCACTCTCTTCCTCTCTCAGTACACTCTGTATCGGTCTCTCTGTATCGCTACCCTTTCTCTCTCTCTCTCTCTCTTTCTCTCTCTCTCTCTCTCTCTCTCTCTCTCTCTCTCTCTCTGTCTCTCTCTCTCTCGCTCTGTCCGTGAGATGAAACACAGGGCCTCTGTTTGCAAGTTGCCACCATACTCCACCTGGATACCACAGGCCAACAATAATTAAGCTACTGGGCCTGCCCCTCTCTCTCTCCCTCTCTCTGTCTCTCATATTCCTATTTTACCCTTTTTGCAACTAGGTGTTGTTAGCTGTTAGAGGTAAAGGGGAAAATATTTTATAATATATAATAAAATATCAGGATATACTCATCTGTGGTCACCTTAATACATCTTATCCAATGGTAAACTAATTTAAATTAACGTTTTTCAAAACCACATCCATCAAACCCAATCCATATATCTGAGTTATTGTGATCCGGAGCAGAGCAGAACTAAGTCAGGATGGTCTATGGTGGCAGCATAGATGGGAGACAGAGCAGTAGGAAAGGGAGGGGCTAAAACTGCTCAATAAGGTCCTGTTACTTCAACCCACACTGCTTCACCACTGTTTCCAACCACCACAAATACTGGAATATTTTGCACAGGCAGCAGTAAACCCTTTACACACACAGTGACACACCCACCACCCCTCTCCTCACCATGTCTGTCCCCTACTTCAAAAAGAGGAAAAGATCTCACAAGATCTTTCCATTCTTGTGAAATCATAGGTTTCAACGAGGGCAGTGGTCTCCAAGCCCTCAGCCATCACACCCTTGGACAACTGTCTCTGACCCTAACCACGGAGAAGTAGATGGAGGTGAACAAACACAAAAAAAAGAATGAATTCAGTCGGGCTTTCAACTCACTCTTGAAAGTTGCAATAGTTAATATATAAAGTGCAATTTCAAAATCAGCAGTTTTCCAATTGGCATGTCAGTAGTTGCAGACCTTAGAGAGCTATTTCGCAATTGTTTTAGATCATTTTCCTTATGATCCCTGGAGAAGACTGTAAAACCAGTCAAATTGAAGTAAACTGAAAATGACATCAACATAACATGTATTGCGGCCCCTTTTCCACAGTGAAGTGGACTATAAATAGCTGTGCCATTATTCCTCATTTTTCTTTTGTATGCCCTCATCATTTTCAGGGTTGAAATTTGGAGACCCAAACTATGGGCTTCTGTAGTGCCGAACCTGCAGAGTTAATTTATGCGCTTTACAATGTTTTAATTATATAGTATGCCCAGACTCTTCTCCATTTTGTTTTATATTTGTATCATGTTGAATATTAGCCACTATCGGGAGCCACCGTCAGTAATACCCACATACATTTATAACTGTCACTGTGATATTGGTTTCCTTATATTTGTAGCCTACATACATTTTGCATCATTTCATTCGACACTGAAAATCTGTTGGCCAGCAAGTTGGAAGGTTTTTAGCAGTTGAATTACATGTGCACGCAAGGTAGCCACACCTGTAGACCATATTACGTACCTGCATTAGGTAAGTCTGAATACCAACTACTGAGAAGTGTGTAGGAAAGGCATGCATAGGAAAGGCGTACATGTCCTAAGTCTGAATCATCCTCATAGTGCATCCTATAGGTCAGTACTGTGGGTCTGACACTCTAATGGCTGTCAGGCGGAGAGAGAGAGAGCAGCGCAGGATGGAAAGGAAGGAAGGCACAGCTGTTCCTGAGAAATGATTGTGTTCTGGTCCCCTGCTCCAGTGCCAGGGGGAGACAACAGTACAGGCCTGGGTTGGGTGCTCCATATGAAATAATAGACACAAGTTCAGGGGAAGTGGGTGGTTCATATTGACATTGAATTAGAGTGGGCCAATCCCTTGATCAGGGTGCCAAACACACTGCTAAAGCCATCAGATCCCCCACCTACACCCACACACACAACCTTCCCTTCTGGTGTCCTTTCTCTGGCACCACCTCTCACTGAGGATGACACAGGGACAGTTGGAACTAGGTGGTGTCATGACCTTTGACCCTTACAGGGTGTAAAATCCATTCTGGGGAGTGTTTCGCTACTGACTCCTGTTGCAACACTGATACATTGTTAATAGCTGCAACAGCATCAGGACCCACTAAACACAAACATTGTTTCCATGTCATTTCAACAAAGAAATTCAATGTGATGACATTGAATCAACATGGAAAACTAATTGGATTTTCTCAAATTCATCAGCGTACACTGAGTGTACAAAACACCTGCTCTTTCCATGCCATAGACTGACCAGGTGAGTCCAGGAGAAATATATGATCCCTTATTGATGTCACTTGTTAAATCTACTTCAATCAGTGTAAATGAAGGGGGGAGACAGGTTAAAGACGGATTTTGTATGTATGCCATTCAGAGGGTGACTTGGCAAGACAAAATATTGAAGTACTTTTGAATGGGGTATGGTAGTAGGCAGTGGTGACATGTCATTCAGGGCAGGTGGAGCTAAAAATAGTCATCATAATAATAATACAAAAATAATCATCTGTTTTGAATGTTATTTTGGGATAAATATGTTTCACATATCAGTTTGAAACAATGTTAAACAATTTAATAATTGAGTTAGTAACGCTACGTAAAAATATAGTCTCTTTTTAGCTTTCTTGAGTTAGGCAGCTACAAAATGCGGGTGTTCCAGCCTAGTTTTGTCCTTTCTGTGTTGGTGGAGCAGCCAGCGGAAAATAGGGACAGGGGTTGGTAATCTTCTCTAGTTTTGTCGTGATTGGCTCAGTGTTCTGTCACTCATGGGGACACTATGTCACCACAAAATCTATGAGTAGAGCTTGAAAATTCAAGTCCCTTGGGTGTTGCCATAGACATACATTAGAAGTGCCCACCCAATAAGGCTTAAGGTCATTTGGCCACAAATGAAGTAAAATCACGTTATATCTACAGTATACTTTCAAAATCTTAGCTAGCGAGCTACTGTAGACACGCAGTCATCATCATGCATCAAGTCGGCAATCTATTGGCAAATCCTATTGAATCCTTGTCATATAAAGAGAAATTATAGATAAAACGTATCGGTGCTCATCGGCCATTAGACAAAAACATTACACAACAAGTTGGAAATCTCAAATTCAACAATGAGTGCTTAGGTGCAACTGCAGCCCCGGGTGTCACAGCCGGCCGTGACCGGAAGACCCATGATTGGCTCAACGTCGTCCGGGTTACGGGGGGGTTTGGCCTTCAGTCGTCAGTACGACAGTCTTTCCTCCGACACATTGGTGCGACTGGCTTCTGGGTTAAGTGAGCAGTGTGTGAAGAAGCAGTGCGGCTTGGCTCTCAACCTTCGCCGAGTCCGTAGGGGAGTTGCAGCGATGAGACAAGATCATAAATACCAATTGGATATCAAGCAAAAGGGGGTAACTGTCAATCCAGTATGACTTCTGCAGTGTTCAAAACAACTGGAAACTCGGAACTGGGACATCTCAGACTTCAGTGAGTTCAAGACAACTAGGAACTTGGATAAAACTAGCTCAGATTGGGAAAATTCAGAAAATCATTTTGAACAGTCATCCAACTCGGAATTCCAAGTTGGGATTTCGGGCCTCTTTCTACAGCCCACAAGAAGGACTGCCCCACCACCTTCCTGTTCAAATGAGCACAGCAAAACAAGGTAAGTCCAAAAATGTATTGTAGACTGGTACGTAAATGATGTAATGTGCCAGGGAGAGATGTATACTGTAGCTAAGAAAGTAATACTAAGTGTATGTTGTGTAGTAAGCTCTTAGTAGCCCAGGTGCCTCACCCTAATAATTTTCTCCCTTTTCCCCTCATAACTTAGCCTACTGTTCTTACTTGGTGGTGCACATGTAACCTATAGCCTGCTTTAGAGAAATGTCATCATTGAATATTGTAAGAGCTTTCATTGTCTGCTTATACTGTATGCCCTCTATGTTTATCCTATGGTTCTGACTTGGTGTGCAGAGAGAATACTGTAATGGCCCATGTTCTGAATTCTGTTGTTGTAAATTTCAAAAGTACTGAACAAATAGTTATATTGACTACGTCCGTCCTAGCTCACTCATTAATGTCTTATTCGAAATGATGGATTGCCTCTTATCTGCTCATCATCCCCTTATGCCATAGTTTGTGCATCTCAATTGTCAGTAGGCACAATATTTGTTTAAGCAAGTCAGCCATGTCAGCTATGTTTTTTTAAAGTCAGTAAATGAGGCTGAATGAACTGTTTCACTGCCAGACTCAATCAATGGAGGCTGCTGAGGGTAGGACGGCTCATAATGATGGCTAGAATGGAGTAAATTGAATGGTATGATACTCTTCCAGTCACTCCATCCCAGCAAATGGAATTATATCAAACATGTGTTTGATACCACTTTGTACCTACTCAATCAATGGAGGCTGCTGAGGGTAGGACGGCTCATAATGATGGCTAGAATGGAGTAAATTGAATGGTATGATACTCTTCCAGTCACTCCATCCCAGCAAATGGAATTATATCAAACATGTGTTTGATACCATTCAATCCATTCCAGCCATTATATTCCATTCCAACCATCATAATGAGCCGTGTTCCCCTCAGCAATTTTAGGACGGGATTCTTCATGCTTTGTACTGTGAAGTGTTTCTTCTTCCTCTGAGGAGGAGGAGGAGTCGTAGGAAGGATCGGAGGACCAAAATGCAGCGTGGTACGTTTCCATAATGTGATTTAATGGAAAATGAATGCAAAATACAAAAGAACAAGAGAATCAAAATGAAAACCGAAACAGTCCCGAATGGTGCAAACACTGAAACTGAAAAAATATTCACTCACAACTCAAAGGTGAAACCAGGCTACCTAAGTATGGTTCTCAATCAGGGACAACGATTGACAGCTGCCTCTGATTGAGAACCATACCAGGCCAAACACAGAAATCCCAAATCATAGAAAAAAGAACATAGACTGCCCACCCCAACTCACGCCCTGACCATACTAAAACAAAGACAAAACAAAGGATCTAAGGTCAGAACGTGACATGTACACTCAGTTTCAAGGGATTTAAGGAATTTGTGTCTTTTTTAAACTTTTTTAAACCTAAATCTAATTTTATGGTTCAATTTTCTGTTGATTTTACGTTGAATTCACGTTCATTGAAAACTCAAATGTAAATCATAACAAGACATAAAACTGCCTGTGCCCAGTAGGGAGGGTCCATGATGGGCCTTTCAGCATACAGTAGGACCCCTCAGACAATGTTTTACTGAACCTTGTACTTCCGGCGCCGACAGAGATGGCCGCCTCGCTTCGCGTTCCTAGGAAACTATGCAGTTTTTTGTTTTTTTACGTGTTATTTCTTACATTAGTACCCCAGGTCATCTTAGGTTTCATTACATACAGTCGAGAAGAACTACTGAATATAAGATCAGCGTCAACTCACCATCAGTACGACCAAGAATATGTTTTTCGTGACGCGGATCCTGTGTTCTGCCTTACAAACAGGACAACGGAGTGGATCCTATGCAGCGACCCAAAAAAACGACTCCGAAAGAGAGGGAAACGAAGCGGTCTTCTGGTCAGACTCCAGAGACGGGCACATCGTGCACCACTCCCTAGCATTCTTCTTGCCAATGTCCAGTCTCTTGACAACAAGGTTGATGAAATCCGAGCAAGGGTAGCATTCCAGAGGGACATCAGAGACTGTAACGTCCTTTGCTTCACTGAAACATGGCTCACTGGAGAGACTCTATCCGAAGCGGTGCAGCCAACGGGTTTCTCCGCGCATCGCGCTGACAGAAACAAACATCTTTCTGGTAAGAAGAGGGGCGGGGGCGTATGCCTCATGGCCAACGTGACATGGTGTGATGAAAGAAACATACAGGAACTCAAATCCTTCTGTTCACCTGATTTAGAATTCCTCACAATCAAATGTAGACCGCATTATCTACCAAGAGAATTCTCTTCGATTATAATCACAGCCGTATATATCCCCCCCCAAGCAGACACATCGATGGCTCTGAACAAACTTTATTTAACTCTCTGCAAACTGGAAACGATTTATCCGGAGGCTGCATTCATTGTAGCTGGGGATTTTAACAAGGCTAATCTGAAAACAAGACTCCCTAAATTTTATCAGTATATCGATTGCGCAACCAGGGGTGGAAAGACCTTGGATCATTGTTACTCTAACTTCCGCGACGCATATAAGGCCCTGCCCCGCCCCCCTTTCGGAAAAGCTGACCACGACTCCATTTTGTTGATCCCTGCCTACAGACAGAAACTAAAACAAGAGGCTCCCACGCTGAGGTCTGTCCAACGCTGGTCCGACCAAGCTGACTCCACACTCCAAGACAGCTTCCATCACGTGGACTGGGAGATGTTTCGTATTGCGTCAGATAACAACATTGACGAATACGCTGATTCGGTGTGCGAGTTCATTAGAACGTGCGTTGAAGATGTCGTTCCCATAGCAACGATTAAAAGATTCCCTAACCAGAAACCGTGGATTGATGGCAGCATTCGTGTGAAACTGAAAGCGCAAACCACTGTTTTTAATCAGGGCAAGGTGTCTGGTAACATGACCGAATACAAACAGTGCAGCTATTCCCTCCGCAAGGCTATCAAACAAGCTAAGCGCCAGTACAGAGACAAAGTAGAATCTCAATTCAACGGCTCAGACACAAGAGGCATGTGGCAGGGTCTACAGGCAATCACGGACTACAGGAAGAAATCCAGCCCAGTCACGGACCAGGATGTCTTGCTCCCAGGCAGACTAAATAACTTTTTTGCCCGCTTTGAGGACAATACAGTGCCACTGACACGGCCTGCAACGAAAACATGCGGTCTCTCCTTCACTGCAGCCGAGGTGAGTAAGACATTTAAACGTGTTAACCCTCGCAAGGCTGCAGGCCCAGACGGCATCCCCAGCCGCGCCCTCAGAGCATGCACAGACCAGCTGGCCGGTGTGTTTACGGACATATTCAATCAATCCCTATACCAGTCTGCTGTTCCCACATGCTTCAAGAGGGCCACCATTGTTCCTGTTCCCAAGAAAGCTAAGGTAACTGAGCTAAACGACTACCGCCCCGTAGCACTCACATCCGTCATCATGAAGTGCTTTGAGAGACTAGTCAAGGACCATATCACCTCCACCCTACCTGACACCCTAGACCCACTCCAATTTGCTTACCGCCCAAATAGGTCCACAGACGATGCAATCTCAACTACACTGCACACTGCCCTAACCCATCTGGACAAGAGGAATACCTATGTGAGAATGCTGTTCATCGACTACAGCTCGGCATTCAACACCATAGTACCCTCCAAGCTCGTCATCAAGCTCGAGACCCTGGGTCTCGACCCCGCCCTGTGCAACTGGGTACTGGACTTCCTGACGGGCCGCCCCCAGGTGGTGAGGGTAGGCAACAACATCTCCTCCCCGCTGATCCTCAACACTGGGGCCCCACAAGGGTGCGTTCTGAGCCCTCTCCTGTACTCCCTGTTCACCCACGACTGCGTGGCCACGCACGCCTCCAACTCAATCATCAAGTTTGCGGACGACACAACAGTGGTAGGCTTGATTACCAACAACGACGAGACGGCCTACAGGGAGGAGGTGAGGGCCCTCGGAGTGTGGTGTCAGGAAAATAACCTCACACTCAACGTCAACAAAACTAAGGAGATGATTGTGGACTTCAGGAAACAGCAGAGGGAACACCCCCCTATCCACATCGATGGAACAGTAGTGGAGAGGGTAGCAAGTTTTAAGTTCCTCGGCATACACATCACAGACAAACTGAATTGGTCCACTCACGCAGACAGCATCGTGAAGAAGGCGCAGCAGCGCCTCTTCAACCTCAGGAGGCTGAAGAAATTCGGCTTATCACCAAAAGCACTCACAAACTTCTACAGATGCACAATCGAGAGCATCCTGGCGGGCTGTATCACCGCCTGGTATGGCAACTGCACCGCCCTCAACCGCAAGGCTCTCCAGAGGGTAGTGAGGTCTGCACAACGCATCACCGGGGGCAAACTACCTGCCCTCCAGGACACCTACACCACCCGATGTCACAGGAAGGCCATAAAGATCATCAAGGACATCAACCACCCGAGCCACTGCCTGTTCACCCCGCTATCATCCAGAAGGCGAGGTCAGTACAGGTGCATCAAAGCTGGGACCGAGAGACTGAAAAACAGCTTCTATCTCAAGGCCATCAGACTGTTAAACAGCCACCACTAACACTGAGTGGCTGCTGCCAACACACTGACACTGACTCAACTCCAGCCACTTTAATAATGGGAATTGATGGGAAATGATCACTAGCCACTTTAAACAATGCTACCTTATATAATGTTACTTACCCTACATTATTCATCTCATATGCATACGTATATACTGTACTCTATATCATCGACTGTATCCTTATGTAATACATGTATCACTAGCCACTTTAAACTATGCCACTTTGTTTACATACTCATCTCATTTGTACATACTGTACTCAATACCATCTACTGTATCTTGCCTATGATGCTCTGTACCATCACTCATTCATATATCCTTATGTACATATTCTTTATCCCCTTACAGTGTGTACAAGACAGTAGTTTTGGAATTGTTAGTTAGATTACTTGTTATTACTGCATTGTCGGAACTAGAAGCACAAGCATTTCGCTACACTCGCATTAACATCTGCTAACCATGTGTATGTGACAAATAAAATTTGATTTGATTTGATTTGACTTGGGTAGCCTTAGGTACAGTGAAACCCCAGACCTTTTTGATTTACACTGAACAAAAATAAAAAAGCAACATACAACAATTTCACAGATTTACAGTTCATATAAGGCAATAAGTCAATTGAAGCAAATTAATTAGGCCCTAATCTATGGGTTTCACATAACTGGGCAGGGGCGCAGCCATGGGTGGGCCTGGGAGGGCATAGGCCCACCCACTGGGGAGCCAGGCCCACCCAATCAGAATGAGTTTTTCCCCACAAAAAGGGCTTTATTACAGACAGAAATACTCCTCAGCTGTCCGGATGGCTGGTCTCAGACGATCCCGAAGGTGAAGAAACCGGATGTGAAGGTCCTGGGCTGGCATGGTTTTATGTGTTCTGCAGTTGTGAGGCTGGTTGGTCGTACTGCCAAATTCTCTAAAACGACATTATGGTAGAGAAATTAACATTAAATGATTCGGCAACAGCTCTGGTGGACATTCCTGGAGTCAGCATGCTCCTACAAAAATTGAGACATTTGTGGCATTGTGTTGTGTGACAAAACTGCACATTTTAAAGTGGCCTTTTCTTGTCCCCAGCACAAAGTGCACCTGTGTAACGATCATGTTGTTCAATCAGCTTCTTGATTTGCCACACCTGTCAGGTTGATGGATTATCTTGGCAAAGGAGAAATGCTCACTAACAGGGATGTAAAAAGAATTGTGCACGAAATTTGAGAGAAATTAACTATTTGTGTATATGGAAAAATTCTGGGATCTTTTATATGCGTTTATATTTTGGTTCAGTATAGTGCCATTTCAGTGGTTTCATTATTGTTCCATCTAGCGATGTGTGTGTGTGTGTGTGTGTGTGTGTGTGTGTGTGTGTGTGTGTGTGTGCGTGTGTGGAATATTGACAGCTGCTCTGGTCTTTGTAGACATGACAGACTGGCACATGAGAAGACCTACTATAGCAGAGTTCTGTAGGTTCTGTTTCCAGTAGAACCACCACAAGCCATTTGGATCTCCTCCTAGGCTAGTTCTAGTGGTGCGGCTGGCTGGGCATTAAAGCCTGAACTGCCCTAAGTAGCTAACTTTGTCGGGTTTCCCTGCAGTACTGCCCACTGACGTCTGGCATACACACACTACCCTCTTCACCACAAGAACTGCCCACAGGTAATGTTTTCCTCCAACTCTGCCAGTGTTTAAAAAAATTGAGAAATTTCCATGCACTGGGAAAGAAATAACTAGCTAGCTACCTCCCGAAATACAAGAGGTCTTTTCAGCGTCCCCCAGGCGGGTAGCTCTAACCCATGCAGCCAGTCCCCCCACAGCTCACAGACCGAAGTCAGACTTAAAGGGCCAATCAGCAGTTGAAACAATAACAAAGTTGACGCCTCGCCTCTGTTTTGGTAAATAGCAGAAGGATGGGCCTGAAGAAATGTAATCACTCTCAAATTCATAGACAAGCTATGGATGCAAGAACTGACCAGCCATGATATCAAATTATAGTTTTAACCATGTTGAGGCTAGACAGTGTTTGTTTACATTTACAATGTTTACAAACATTTGAGTTAAGCAAGCATATACTTTGGGTTCTGATGGGGTATGACAGCTGAACTCAGCTCATGAGGCATTTCTAAGTTATATTCTTCATCAATCAATGGGTGCATTCAGTATAATGAATTTATAAGTTAAAAAAAGTATGTAGCAACTGCAGATTGCTGCTTTAGGCTGGCCTGTTTTAGCACTGCAGAGGTGAGAGGATTAGGCCAGACCACAGTCTTTACCTACACAGACCCTTGTTTGGTTCAATCAAATGTGGAACAAACCAGACGCACTGTAGACTCTGACATAAACCTGCTGTTTTTAACTGTACGCATGCAAGTGTGTGGGGGGGCGCGGGGGGTGGGGGGTGGGGGGGGGGGGTGCTTGCATATGTGAGAGAGTGAGTGTGTGTGTGACAGAGTTGGGAGCAAGAGAGAGAGAAAGAGAGAAAGAGAGGGACTCCTGGCACCTTGCCACACCAACTGCCAACGGAGAAGACAGATCCATCTTGCGACACACTTCATTGTGTTTTGTTTTTCAGCAGACCTGACAAATTCAGTAAGTCCCCCTCATTTGTAATCTACTGCTCCGTTTATTAGATTAAAGTTCTTATATGACATTGGCCTTTTCAGAGAGACAACGTTTTTTATTAGGCTCATCAATGCACTCTTTTTTGCACAGAATATACTGTATGTTCCCTCCAGGTGAAATGGTGAAGCCATCAATAGGAATAAATCAAGACCCAGTCCAACTAGAAACACGGGCCGATGCACACAGCACCCCAATCAGGGAGTCTTGATTGGAACGGGCTCTGGGCCTGGGTCTGGTCAAGCTCCAGTGGGCAGTAGCACGGAGGGACAGATGGACTGCGTGTGATAAATGACTCTTATCTGAACGTCACGATGTTGGGAAGCCTTCTCTGTTTCCCTGCGATTACATTAGCAGGCAGGAAAAAGGGGATGCGTGGGGAATGGTTGAAATTCCAGCGAGCGAGGGCAGACACTCATTTTCACTTGTTTGCCGATTGATAAAGAGACCAGGAGGGCAGAAGGGGGGAGGGGGGTTACTGGATATGATCTTGTAGTTAGTAAGTACACCAGGGACAATTTGCCAAGCTGATTGTGTTGTGGTTGTCTAGACAGAGTAGTGCTGGCGGTGCACTGATTTTCTGACTGCATTCATTTAGGATATAGAAAGAAAGAGGGGAAACTATATGTTGGGTCAAATTGTTATATTCTTTGTAACCAGCCCAGGGTTCACACAAGGAATTGGTATTAATTTAGTAATTGTTTTCTGTAAACATAACGACACGATTAAACGGTATTCATAATTTAATTTCAGATTATATAAAAATGAAACCAATTCCAAATAATCTCAAAGAAATGTTTACGTGAACTACAATTCACCTCAACTACACACATTCACATAGAAATGTGTAGCCGAACAATATGTAGCCAGAGGTCCCAATCCATCTCCTGAGGGCCACTATATTAACCCTTATCAGCTGACCTCAGGGCCTTGGAACAACAGGCTGTTTAGAGCCAACATCCCGACGACTCAGTTTGAATGGGTTCAAATACTATTTGAAATAATTCCACATACTTTAGTTGGGCTTGATTTATCATGCCTGGTGCAATGGGACCAATCGAGTAGTCGCAAAAGTGCAAACCCCACCCATCTGGCACTCCAGGCAGGCTAAAGCAAATGATCAAAGTATTTGAAGGATTGAAATATGATTTGAACCCAGGTGTGGTCTCAGTGGTGGGCCTGGGCCTGGGTTAGAGTGATTCATGGCTTGGGCTGACTTGCCGGGTGTCGCCAGAGAGCCCACTTGACTGTATTGTTTCCTAGCTGCGGACCTCTGTAGCCACACACGCCCTAGTTAGCGAGGATGTTGATTGTCAGTTGACTAATACACAACCATAGAATAAAATATAGTTAATTTACTTGATGTTACAGTGACAGCTGCACTTTGGGTGCTTTTCATGTAAGGCTTTGGAGTGTTACAGTCGCTTTGTCTTTTTATTAATTCAGTTGCATTAATTGCCCTCAAATATCAACACATATGTTTTAGAAACTAAATAATGGCAGGGTATTGGAACGAGACAATGTCACGTTCTGACCTTAGTTCTTTTGTTATGTCTTTGTTTTAAGTATGGTCAGGGCGTGAATTGGGTGGGTTGTCTATGTTCTTTTTTCTATGATTTGGGATTTCTGTGTTTGGCCTGGTATGGTTCTCAATCAGAGGCAGCTGTCAATCGTTGTTCCTGATTGAGAACCATACTTAGGTAGCCTGGTTTCACTTTTGAGTTGTGGGTGCTTATTTCCTGTTTAGTGTTTTTGTCTCACCTTGCGGGACTGTTCGTTTGTTATTTATTGTTTTGTTCAGTGTTCTAGTATGTAATTAAAAGCTATGAACACATACCATGCTGCGCATTGGTCCTCCTCTCTTTCTCCCAACGACGAACGTTACAGACAAGGAGCGTGTGAGAGAGCGAGCGAGGCAGAGAAAGAGAGCGAGATTGTGATAAGGAGCGAGCGGGCTGTGTCCCAGATAAATATGGCGTGGTCCTTCTCCTTCCTAGCATACATCCTAAGGAGGAAGCTGTGGTCTACTGGCCCCACTACTGCCCTGCCACAATCCCTCCTCCAGCTCCTCCTGGGACATCTGAGTGACTGAGCAAGGAACAACTCTCATTAACACTTTACCCTCTCTCTTTCTCATCTCCTCGTCTCTGTCTATCTATCTGGTTCTCTCTATATCTTACTGTCTATCTAACATATCACTCTTCATTTTATGTATATTTTTTATTGTGTATCCCTTTCCACCATCCTCATCCTCATCATCAGCCATCCCCTTTCCTCTCCCATTATTTACAGACCTAGCAGAAATAATGTCATCCTGTAAATTAACCTTCATAAATCACCAGATTAAGACGTAATTGAATAAGGTGGCTGTGCAATTTACAAGTGTACTCTGGAGGGGTTACATGGAGCTATGTGAATGAGAGTTACAGTCCCTTCCGTAATTATTGGGACAGGGAAGCATTTTTTCTCCTTTTGGCTCTATGCTCTAAACGTTTGCATGTGCAGTCAAACAATGACTATGAGGTTCAAGTGCTGAGGGTATTTTCATCCATATTGTGAGAACCGTTTAGAAATTACAGCTCTTTCTGTACATAGTCCCCCATTTCAGGGTACCAAAAGTATTGGGACAAATTCACTTACAGGGCATTCGGAAAGTATTCAGACTCCAAGACTTTTTCCACACTTTGTTATGTTACAGCCTTATTCTAAAATGGATTAAATAAAAAACGTTCCTCATTAATCTACACATAATACCCCGTAATGACAAACAAAAACAGGTTTTTAGAAATGTTTGCAAATGTATAAAAAACAAACAGAAATACATTATTTACATAAGTATTCAGACAGTTTGCTATGAGACTCGAAAATGAGCTCAGGTGCAACTTGTTTCCATTGATCATCCTTGAGATGTTTCTACAACTTGATTGGAGTCCACCTGTGTTAAATTCAATTGATTATACATGATTTAGAAAGGAACACACCTGTCTATATAAGGTCCCACAGTTGACTGTGGATGTCAGAGAAAAAAACAAGTCATAAGGTCGAAGGAATTGTCCGTAGAGCTCCGAGACAGGATTGTGTCGAGGCAAAGGTCTGGGGAAGGGTAGCAAAAAATGTCTGCAGCATTGAATGTCCCCAAGAATACAGTGGCCTCCATCATTCTTAAATGGAAGAAGTTTGGAACCACCAAGACACTTTCTAGAGCTGGCCGCCCAGCCAAACTGAGGAATCGGGGGGGAAAGGCCTTGGTCAGGGAGGTGACCAAGAACCCAATGGTTACTCTGACAGAGTTCCAGAGTTCCTCTGTGGAGATGGGAGAACCTTCCAGAAGGACAACCACTTCTGCAGAACTGGAGTTTGCCAAAACTCTCAGAACATGAGAAACAAAATTCTCTGGTCTGATGAAACCAAGATTGAGCTCTATGGCCTGAATGCCAAGCATCATGTCTGGAGGAAACCTGGCAAAATCCCTATGGTGAAGCATGGCGGTGGCAGCATCATGCTGTGGGTATGTTTTTCAGCGGCAGGGACTGGGAGACTAGTCAGGATTGAGGGAAAGATGAACGGAGCAAAGTACAGGAGAGATCTTTCATGGAAACCTGCTCAAGAGCGCTCAGGACCTCAGACTGGGCCGAAGGTTCACCTTCCAACAGGACAACGACCCTAAGTACACAGCCAAGACAACACAGAAGTGGCTTCAGGACAAGTCTCTGAATGTCCTTGAGTGGCCCAGCCAGAG
The DNA here is from genome assembly GCF_013265735.2 of Oncorhynchus mykiss. NCBI lineage: Eukaryota > Metazoa > Chordata > Actinopteri > Salmoniformes > Salmonidae > Oncorhynchus > Oncorhynchus mykiss. The sequence continues at coordinate 70,007,080 of NC_048572.1, forward strand.
CCAGAGCCTCGAACACCTCTGGAGAGACCTGATAATAGCTGTGCAGTGATGCTCCCCATCCGACCTGACAGAGCTTGAGAGGATCTGCAGAGAAGAATGGGAGAAACTCAGCAAATACAGGTTTGCCAAGCTTGTAGCGTCATATCCAAGACGACTCGAGGCTATAATCGCTGCCAAAGGTGCTTCAACAAAAGTACTGAGTAAAGAGTCTGAATACTTCCATTTATTATTTTATAATGATGAGTGAGAACGTTGCAGGCGCATAAATATCATACCCCCAAGACTTGCTAATCTCTCACCATTACAATAACAGGGGAGGTTTGCATTTTGGAGGGGGTATGACATTTGTGCATCAGTAACTTTAGCAATCATAATTTATTTAACCTCATAGTCATTGTTTGATTTTAAATCCAAACTTCAGATTACAGAGCCAAAAAAAGAAAAAATGCCTCACTGTCCCAATAATTACGGAGGGCACTATAGTTTGTTTGTCTTTTCAGGTTGAGCTGAGTAGGGCTGTGCTGCTCTGCTCTGGCTCCAGACATGCAGCGGTGGTGTCACACACACACAGCATTCGTAAAGGGGATGGTTTAGCGTTCCAAGGCGTCCCCTGGGCACTGTCTACCACTGCCACGGCAACCTGAGAAACTGCAGACGCACAGAGAAAAACACTGGAAAAATGAGAGTGAGACTGGAAGAGAAACAGATAGTGCCAGTAAAATATGAAGGAGGCATACACTCTGAGGAAGACACACATATAGATACTGTGCCTTGCAAAAGTATTCATCCCCCCTGCGTTTTTCCTATTTTGTTGAATTACAACCTGTAATTGAAATTGATTTTTATTTAGATTTCATGTAATGGACAAACACGAAATAGTCCAAATTGGTGAAGTGAAATTTAAAAAATTACTTGTTTCAAAAAATAAGAATAATAATAATGGAAAAGTGGTGCATATGTGTTCACCCCCTTTGCTATGAAGCCCCTAAATAAGATCTGGTGCAACCAATTACCTTCAGAAGGTAAAAGTAAAGATACCTTAATAGAAAATGACTGAAGTAAAAGTCACACAGTAAAATACTACTTAAGTAAATGTATTTGGTTTTAAAAATACTTAAGTATCAAAAGTAAATGGAATTGCTAAAATGTACTTAAGTATCAAAAGTAAAAGTATAAATAATTTCAAATTCCTTATATTAAACCAGACGGCCCAATTGAAGAAAACGTTTTTTTTATGAAAGGATAGGCAGGGTCACACTCCAACACTCAGACATCATTTACAAACAAAGCATTTGTGTTTAATGAGTCTGCCAGATCAAATGCAGTGGGGATGACCAGGGAATTGTGTGTGAATTGGACAATTTTCCTGTCAAAATGTAACAAGTACTTTTGGGTGTCAGGGAAAATGTATGGAGTAAAAAGTGCATTCATTTCTTTCAGAATGTAGTGAAGTGAGAAAAAAATGGAACCCGCGCTTTCTCTTTTCTTTTTTCTCATTTTATTTAACTGTTACCATGCGCCTGCAAAAAATATCAGATGTGTGAGTGCCTGTTGAATTTGGAATGTAGTGAAGTAAAAGTTGCCAAAAATATAAATAGTAAAGTAATGTACAGATACCCCCCCCAAAAAAAATTCTTAAGTAGTACTTTCAAGTATTTTTACTCAAGTACTTTACACCACTGCCCAAATGCCTTCACACCAGTACGTTAGCGTACTTTATATACTGTTACACACGCACTTATCACATAGTACATTCATAAGTTAAGGCCACGCAACCTGAGTTGAAACCTGAGTGAGGTGCACATGTACAGTACATAAACAGATGCACGCTCCAGATATTTATGTGGTGGACACTTGATATTGTTGATATTGGTATGTCAAAAAATCATGTTAGGACCACACATATCAATATGAATTTAGATACCAATATTTTGCTAAGTCTTGTTAAGTGGATGGGTCAAGGTGTAAACGGCACAGCCAAATGGTTACTTGCATAGTATCAATATCAGAAATAGATAGGGTCAATATAAATAAAATAATATACAGTATGCACAAGAACAATGTCATTATCAGTGATAGACAAGGTAGTTGCATGTATACAATCAGGGGTAAAGTGGCAGAGCAGCAGGATAAACAAAAAATAGTAGTAGCAACGTATGGCGTGTGTGTTACGAGAGAGTCATTTGAAAAGAGGCACTGCAGATAGTGCTGATGACTGGTCCGACTGAACCACGCAAGAACAAGGGAATCTACATTCGGAGACCCTGTTTCTGTCTTGCCCTTGACTTTGGTGCTTCACATGTTATGTCCATAGCCTATTCGTCGCAAAACTGCCTGATCTTCTCGAAAATATACATTTGTCTAGTTGTGTCCAGTCCAGGAGGTGCTTGTACAGGCAGACCATCTATGGGAGGAAGGATGTCAGCGTTGCGCAGAAATGTTGGTAAATCGTTTTTTTTTTTATTTATCCTTTATTTAGGCAAGTCAGTTAAGAACACATTCTTACTTACAATGATGGCCTACAGTACACCGGCCAAACCCGGACAACTCTGGGCCAATTGTGCGCCGCCCTATGGGACTGCCAATCACAGCCGGTTGCGATACAGCCTGGAATCAAACCAGGGTGTCTGTAGTGACGCCTCAAGCACTGAGATGCAGTGCCTTAGACCACTACACCACTCGGGAGACCTTAGCTTTTATTGTTTAAAGAAATGATGAAAGAGAATGGTGTTTTTTTTCACTTTCTAATCATGGCGTGGGGTTGTTCAATGACAGACATGGATTATCACTTGATGATTTCATTTCAGAAAGACAAATATTCATGTTTTAAAAAAATTGCTATGTGCAGTTGAAGTCAGAAGTTTACATGCACCTTAACCAACTACATTTAAACTCAGTTTTTCACTATTCCTGACATTTAATCCTAGTAAAATTCCCTGTGAAATGTCAGAATAATAGCAGAGAGAATTATTTATTTCAGCTTTTATTTCATTCATCACATTCCCAGTGGGTCAGAAGTTTACATACACTCAATTAGTATTTGGTAGCATTGCCTTTAAATTGGTTAACTTAGGTCAAACATTTCGGGTAGCCTTCCACAAGCTTCCACAATAAGTTGGGTGAATTTTGGCCAATTCCTCCTAACAGAGCTGGAGTAACTGGGTCAGGTTTGTAGGCCTCCTTGCTCGCACACACTTTTCAGTTCTGCCCACAAATGTTCTATAGGATTAAGGTCAGGGCTTTGTGATGGCCACTCCAATACCTTGACTTTGTTGTCCTTAAGCCATTTTGCCACTTTGGAAGTATGCTTGGGGTCACTGTTCATTTGGAAGACCCATTTGCAACCAAGCTTTAACTTCCTGACTGATGTCTTGAAATGTTGCTTCAATATAGCCACATAATTTTCCTGCCTCATGATGCCATCTGTTTTGTGAAGTGCACCAGTCCCTCCTGCAGCAAAGCACCCCCACAACATGATGCTGCCACCACCGTGCTTCACGGTTGGGATGGTGTTCTTCGGCTTGCAAGCCTCCCCCTTTTTCCTCCAAACATAATGATGGTCATTATGGCCAAACAGTTCTATTTTTGTTTTATCAGACCAGAGGACATTTCTCCAAAAAGTACGATCTTTGTCCCCATGTGCAGTTGCAAACCGTAGTCTGGTTTTTTTATGGCTGTTTTGACTTCTTCCTTGCTGAGCGGCCTTTCAGGTTAAGTAGATATAGGACTCGTTTTACTGTGGATATAGATACTTTTGTACCTGTTTCTTCCAGCATCTTCACAAGGTCCTTTGCTGTTGTTCTGGGATTGATATGCTCTTTTCGCACCAAAGTAAGTTAATTTCTAGGAGACAGAACGCGTCTCCTTCCTGAGCGGTATGACGGCTGCGTGGTCCCATGGTGTTTATACTTGTGTACTATTGTTTGAACAGATGAACGTGGTACCTTCAGGAGCTTGGAAATTGCTCCCAAGGATGAACCAGAATTGTGGAGGTCTACAATTTTATTTCTGAGGTCTAGGCTGATTTCTCTTGATTTTCCCATGAGGCACTGAGATTGAAGGTAGGCCTTGAAATACATCCACAGGTACACCTCCAATTGTCTCAAATTATTTAAGTTGGCCTATCAGAAGCTTCTAAAGCCATGACATAATTTTCGGGAATTTTCCAAGCTGTTTAAAGGCACAGTCAGTTTAGTGTATGTAAACTTCTGACCCACTGGAATTGTGACACAGTGAATTATACGTGAAATAATCTGTCTGTAAACAATTGTTGGACAAATGACTTGTGTCATGCACAGAGTAGATGTCCTAACCGATTTGCCAAAACTATAGTCTGATAACAAGAAATTTGTGGAGTGGTTAAAAAATTAGTTTTAATGACTCCAAGTGTATGTAAACTTCCGACTTCAACTGTCTCTGCCTCACTCAGATAAATAGCATTGCTCAGTTTTACAGAGTCAAATGTAACTGTTCAAATGATACATTTGTGACATCAATAGTTTAAAATGTTTTTATAATAATAATTCAATGCAGTAATGTGGGATCTGTATGTAAAACATTTACATTGTAGTCATTTAGCAGATGCTCTTATCCAGAGTGACTTACAGTTAGTTACTTCATCTGAAGTTAGCTGGATGAGACAACCACAACTATGAACATTCCATTCCAGCAAAGCAATGGATGTATAGCGTTTTGCATTAAAAACTAATTTTCATACTCATCTAAAATATAGGAATCAAAAATCTGAGAACAATAATATTTTACACACACATGAAGGTACCCATAAGCAATCATTTCTCGTGAAAAAAATACCAATGCGAAAAATTGTTGGATATAGAGTTTGGAAATAAACTCTTCAATTGGTCCTTGTCAAATGTTCTAATTAGTGAAAAAGAGTCTGGATCGGCATGTTTTGAATAAGGCGTCACCCTCAAAAACACCACTTGCCCCACCACCGCCCAAAAAACAATGAGGACCCAATTTTTTTCAAGACTCATGTTTGGAATCATGCTGGGTGGAGATTAGTCCACCGCTCCATGTTGTTGTTCTCCTCTCGTTCTCTTTTTATTTCACTTTTCACTTCCATTCATCCAGCGGTTATCTGGCCTCAGCATGCCTGCTCAGCACAGCGGGGGCTCCAGAGAACAAACCAACCGGCAGTGAGCACAGAGCAGTCCCACGCTCACACACACACACACACACACACCCTACCTCCCCTGCCCCCACCATGCCCCACCAGCCTGCCTTGTGACCTGGCTACTGATAAAACCAGATTTCCCTCAGTGCCCAGTACTACCCAGGGACCAATGCCAGCATTTCCCTCTCACACACAGTCAGACCAGACGTGCTGTGTCCCTGATGGAGTAGGTGATCAAAAACAGGTCAAGGCACTGAAACCAGACAATGGGCTGCCATGAATGTGTGGTAAGAATTCTTTGACCCGCTGTCTGCCACACCAGGAGGAGAATAACTGCAGAATAAGTACAGCGGTATTTGTCAAGGGGATGTAATATCTAGATGAATGTTTGTGAAAACGTTTCACTGCAGACTGGAGAGAGAGGACTGGAGTCTTCACCTGTAAAGTAAGGCTTTGATTGGTAAACACACACACACACACACACACACACACATACACACACACACACACACACACACACACACACACACACACACACACACACACACACACACACACACACACACACACTGCCTCTGGTATGACTGACTGCAGTTCCTGTTCCTATTCATCTGGACACATAACTGGGCTCATCAATCTTCTTCTGGGACTATTCAGACCTGGGATTAAAAACAGGTGGGCCCTGTGACACACTGGCAGAAGCCAGACACACACACAGCCCCAGACAGACAGACAGAGATAGAGAACCAGAGTCTGTACAATATGAGCCTGGCTGCTCTGTGAGCTGTCTGAATCTGAAACCCAACCTCGGCTGGTCCCTCTGCAGGCAGGGAGAAAGACAGACAGAGACAGACAGACAGACAGAGACAGCGATTTATATGAATAGCATGATGGGGATTGGGGTACTAAGACAGAAGTAGTATGTCACTGAGGTTAAACATTGTGAACATAGAGAGAGAGAGATAGAGGGAGAGAGAAAGAGAGAGAAAGAAAGATCGACACTGTAGTGACAATGCCGATGAGTGCCACTGCCATCCCTGGCAGAATGCCCCCTACTGGTTGACAGTGGTACCTCCAACCAGAATGTTACTGACAGACCACAGAATATTGGCTTCCTCTGGACCCTGTTTGACTTCCTGAGCAGCTCTTGGCTCCCACAAAGACTAAGTCCACTAAAGAAACAAGAGAGGTGAAACTATAGAGAGGACAAGAGGCAGCCTTTATTTATGGCTTCGTTGAAATTATGGTTTAACGTGTTAAGGAAGCCAGCGAGGCAAACTCAGGGTGTTCCATATTCAGATTGCCAACCAGAACTGTCGGTTAAAGAAACAAGGCAGACAATAAGTTAGTCTGTCTGGAGAGAAATCTGAAGCAGTGATTAAACAGTGTGATAATTAAGGTTTGTGTGTGTGTGTGTGTGTGTGTGTGTGTGTGTGTGTGTGTGTGTGTGTGTGTGTGTGTGTGTGTGTGTGTGTGTGTGTGTACGTATGCATGTACGTTTGTGTCGGAGAGAGAGAGGTGCTTTGACCCCAGTTAAGTCACTTGACTTCTCGCCACCTCTGCTTGCCCCAGCTGTAACAACACATCCAGGCTCTACCCAGGCACTGAGCCGATGGTGTGTCAAGAGCCTGGCCTGGCCTCATCCCATTACACAGACTGACTGTGAATTTGTTAGTGAGTGTGTGTGTGTGTGTGTGTGTGTGTGTGTGTGTGTGTGTGTGTGTGTGTGTGTGTGTGTGTGTTGTGTGTGGTGCGTGCACACCTCTACCACAACCCAATTCAATGGAATTCTAATTATTCCCCTCCACTCCATGGACCCCACTGGCAACCATGCCCTGAAACAACAAGCATACACACACACACACACACACACACACACACACACACACACACACACACACACACACACATGCCCTGAAAAAACAAGCACCCGGGGTCAGGGGCAAAGCAATCAGCACCAGTGGCTAAGGCTTAATGGATAGCTGTGTTTGCTGAAACAGGTGGCTTCATGCTGCACCAGGATTGTGGGGAAATCAGTAGGCATGATAGGACCTAATGATGACACTGATCATGGGTATGGTTGAGTCTAAAAGTCTATTGAATTGTATCAATTGGATGAATTGCTATTTAGCTTCAGAATTTCATTCACCTCCAACAAGAGTCAGAAAATGACGATGTACTGTATATTCTTTGCACTGAGGACTACTGTAACTGTCATAAACATTTATTGTGCCCTGCTATGCCATGAAACCCTGTACAGTGGCTCCCACATCACAATGACAACTCTATGGGCTCTATTCAATCTGCATCGCTGAAGCGTTAGAAATGGGAGGGTAATTTTACCGTGAACGCCATCTGCGCTAACAAGGGAACATTGCCTTTAAATTTCAATCACTCTATAACGCTGAACTTCCGCGATACCAATTGAACTGAGCCCTATGTTGTCGACCAACCACCAACTGCCTCTCTGCAATCACCACACAATCTCTGTAGCGGGCCCCACCTGAGAGTCCAGTAATGTACTACCCATACTGTATCTGTCCCACTTCCTCCATACGAAGCCAGACAGCGCTGGAATGGACCGGGAAGGTGTTCGGAAGGGGAAAGGGGATGAGGATATGGGTGGGGAGGATGGGGTAGTTTGTCTAGATAGTTAATCTGAATAGCAGAAACACGTGCACCATCTGGCCTGTGGATGATAATGAGAACAGATATGGTGTTTATAGTGTCCCATTATCAGGCCTGAAGGGTGTGGAGGGGAGAGGGGAGTGGGCGGAGAGGAAATGGGGGAAGGGAGAAAGGTGAAGGGGGTAAGGAGGGATTGCATTACTGGGACAATATTTGACTCGGGCCGGGCGGCAGTCAGCAGCCTCAGAGCAGCTGGAGTCAAGGGAGTGAAACCCTGCCCCTGTAGACCACAGGTCAGGCTGGACAGACAGAATACAGTTGTCTCTAGGCAAAAATCTGACAAAAAAAAAATTTCATCACATACAGTGGGGCAAAAAAGTATTTAGTCAGCCACGTGCAAGTTCTCCCACTTAAAAAGATGAGAGAGTGGCCTCCCGGGTGGCGCAGTGGTTAAAGGCGCTGTACTGCAGCGCCAGCTGTGCCATCAGAGTCCCTGGGTTCGTGCCCAGGCTCTGTTGTAACCGACCGGGAGGTCCGTGGGGCGACGCACAATTAACGTTAGCGTTGCCTGGGTTAGGGAGGGCTTGGTCGGTAGGGGTGTCCTTGTCTCATCGTGCACCAGCGACTCCTGTGGCGGTCTGGGCGCAGTGTGCACTAACCAAGGTGGCCAGGTGCATGGTGTTTCCTCCGGCGCATTGGTGCGGCTGACTTCCGGGTTGGATGTGCGCTGTGTTAAGAAGCAGTGCGGCTTGGTTGGGTTGTGTATCGGAGGACGCACGACTTTCAACCTTCGTCTCTCCCGAGCCCGTACGGGAGTTGTAGCGATGAGACAAGATAGTAGGTACTACAGCAATTGGATACCACGAAAAAGGGGTAAAACATTTTTTTTTGTAATTTTCATCACAGGTTCAACTATAACAGACAAAATGAGAAGAAAAAAATCCAGAAAATCACATTGTAGGATTTTTTTATGAATTTATTTGCAAATTATGGTGGAAAATAAGTATTTGGTCAATAACAAGTTTATCTCAATACTTTGTTATATACCCTTTGTTGGCAATGACAGAGGTCAAAGGTTTTCTGTAAGTCTTCACAAGGTTTTCACACACTGTTGCTGGTATTTTGGCCCATTCCTCCATGCAGATCTCCTCTAGAGCAGTGATGTTTTGGGGCTGTTGCTGGGCAACACAGACTTTCAACTCCCTCCAAAGACTTTCTATGGGGTTGAGATCTGGAGACTGGCTAGGCCACTCCGGGACCTTGAAATGCTTCCACTCCTTCGTTGCCCTGGCAGTGTGTTTGGGATCATTGTCATGCTGAAAGACCCAGCCAGGTTTCATCTTCAATGCCCTTGCTGATGGAAGGAGGTTTTCACTCAAAATCTCACGATACATGGCCCCATTCATTCTTTCCTTTACACGGATCAGTCGTCCTGGTCCCTTTGCAGAAAAACAGCCCCAAAGCATGATGTTTCCACTCTATGCTTCACAGTAGGTATGGTGTTCTTTGGATGCAACTCAGCATTCTTTGTCCTCCGAACACGACGAGTTGAGATTTTACCAAAAAGTTATATTTTGGTTTCATCTGACCATATGACATTCTCCCAATCTTCTTCTGGATCATCCAAATGCTCTCTAGCAAACTTCAGACGGGCCTGGACATGTACTGGCTTAAGCAGGGGGACACGTCTGGCACTGCAGGATTTGAGTCCCCGGCGGCGTAGTGTGTTACTGATGGTAGGCTTTGTTACTTTGGTCCCAGCTCTCTGCAGGTCATTCACTAGGTCCCCCCGTGTGGTTCTGGGATTTTTGCTCACCGTTCTTCTGATCATTTTGACCCCACAGGTTGAGATCTTGCGTGGAGCCCCAGATCGAGGGAGATTATCAGTGGTCTTGTATGTCTTCCATTTCCTAATAATTGCTCCCACAGTTGATTTCTTCAAACCAAGCTGCTTACCTATTGCTGATTCAGTCTTCCCAGCCTGGTGCAGGTCTACAATTTTGTTTCTGGTGTCCTTTGACAGCTCTTTGGTCTTGGCCATAGTGGAGTTTGGAGTGTGACTGTTTGAGGTTGTGGACAGGTGTCTTTTATACTGATAACAAGTTCAAACAGGTGCCATTAATACAGGTAACGAGTGGAGGACAGAGGAGCCTCTTAAAGAAGAAGTTACAGGTCTGTGAGAGCCAGAAATCTTGCTTGTTTGTAGGTGACCAAATACTTATTTTCCACCATAATTTACAAATAAATTCATAAAAAATCCTACAATGTGATTTTCTGGATTTTTTTCCCTCATTTTGTCTGTCATAGTGTACCTATGATGAAAATGACAGGCCTCTCTCATCTTTTTAAGTGGGAGAACTTGCACAATTGGTGGCTGACTAAATACTTTTTTGCCCCACTGTATGTAGCCTCCTCCCACCCAGCTTGAACAACCCAAAAAATAAGATGCATTGCATTTCAGCTCAAACCCCCAGGGGTCCCAACAAACCCCCAGGGGTCCCAACAAATGGACTAAATATTTTAGATGCTTTCGAAAGTGACATTCTGAAGAAAAGAACTGCTACTTATCTAAACTTTTTCAGAACTTGAAATATACTTTCTCCACAGAATTCATCTCAGGAGAGGAGGGAGTACAGTTTATGGAAGGGCCTCTTGGTTTTATTATTATTATTATTTCTGGCAGGGAGGGCCACACACACTTCTGTGCAGCTGTGACCAGGGGACTATACCCAGACGGCAACAGCTTGCGCTAGCTACAACATACGGTACAACAAACACAACTTTCAGGCCATTTCAGGCCACACACACAAACACACACACAAACATATTTCATTTCAGGCACCAGCACCGTCTGGACTGTGTGTGTGTATGTGGCTGGGAGAGTAGCCAATAGCATACGCCTACTACAGTAGAGTACCTCTCACCCTCTAACCCCCCATCCCACATAGTTAGCCTTCCTCCTCCCAACTGCAATGTTTCCATCTCTATTGGATGATTTACTATCCTCTGGGCTCTGCGGCCGGCCAGCTCCACTGTGAACAGAAGCCACAGCAGGGGCTAGCAGGGCTTAGGGAGATCTCCTCATATAGTACTGCAATGCCTTCAGGATCCGGTTCAATCAGGAGGGCTCTACTGTATGGATCCTCAGAGTACAGCTGGTGGGGCTCTACTGTAGAGATCCTCAGAGTACAGCTGGTGGGACTCTACTGTAGAGATCCTCAGAGTACAGCTGGTGGGGCTTTACTGTAGAGATCCTCAGAGTACAGCTGGTGGGGCTCTACTGTAGAGATCCTCAGAGTACATCTGGTGGGGCTCTACTGTAGAGATCCTCAGAGTACAGCTGGTGGGGCTCTACTGTAGAGATCCTCAGAGTACAGATGGTGGGGCTCTACTGTAGAGATCCTCAGAGTACAGCTGGTGGGGCTCTACTGTAGAGATCCTCAGAGTACAGCTGGTGGGGCTCTACTGTAGAGATCCTCAGATTACAGATGGTGGGGCTCTACTGTAGAGATCCTCAGAGTACAGATGGTGGGGCTCTACTGTAGAGATCCTCAGAGTACAGATGGTGGGGCCAAAGGGAGATGTTTCCCCTGTTTGTACTATAAGGGAGTGTGATGGAACTTGTGATGTGAATGATGCTGTGTTCACAGATGTCACAGAACCTTAGCAGCAAACAAGACTGATTTACCACAGAACTGTTAGGGACAAAATATGATATGAACCCTGTTCAGTAAAGAATACAATATAACATTGGGGTTGAGAGGATTGGTGCAAAGCCCAGTGCTCTAGTGGCCCACAGCACACTACTAAACGGCGTCCACAGTGGTCGTTCTGTGCTCTGTGTTCTAAATGCTGCCAGAGAAAAAAAAGAAACCTGGCAGAAACCTGCTCTACTGGAAAAAAAAAGCTGTCAACAACAGGAACTCAATCATAACTGCCATGATTTCCGGTAAGTACTGCATTCTGGACTGCCCAGTCTGCCTCTGACACAGTCTGGCTGCTTGGCTGGACTCTGGCCTCCCCCACTGAATGAAACCTCAAACTTGGCTCTCCGGGACCACAGTCATTTGTACTTCATTCTGATGGGGTTTCTCTAGTCTTCTTATTCAGATGATTCAGCTGCTTGCAGCAAAGTAACAGCTCAACATTTTCCCTTGATTTTCCCATAGAAAGTACAGTGTTCCAACAGTGCAGGCAGGTTAATGTAACCCAAAGTGGATTTTTGATTTTCGAAGCTTGTTTTCCAGACACTTGCAGTGATAAAAATAGAATATTATTAAAAACAGAGCAGACACACGCAGGGTTTTGACTCATTATCTCATACTTTTGAGAATTTATCATAGATTGAGTCTAGAGCTAGACATCACTGTTTCTTGATGGACTCAAATGCTTGGGAAAGTAAACAGATGCACTCTGCCTGTCACAGCACCTAATCTTGGAAACACAGAACAAATCAGATGCTTGATTAAAGGCCCAATGCAGCCATTTTTATATCAATGTCAATCATTTCTGCGTAACAATTGACAGGTCAGTTGTTTAGCAACCAAACCGACGCGTGTGCAACTATGGGGCAAAACAAACTGTGTTGTTTTTATTGAAAACATGCATACATTTGCACAATGAGCACTTGTTGTCTCTCAAATACATCGTTACAGTTATTGGTTAGCTAGCTAGTGAATTTTAGCCATATTAGCATTGACATGAAATCGGTCAAAACATCTTAAAACAAGACATGGTATCAAGAACAAGATGAAACTAGTTGAAACGAGTCACTTTCGATTCCCCACATGGCAGTTTCTTGTCATTGTTATTTTTTATTATTGAATATTTAAACGTACAATCTACTTGCAGTGAAGCAGCTCAACAACTACACCACATTAGTCATCTAACAGACTCCCATCCAGAGCGACACACAGAAGCAACCAGGGTCAGCGTCCTGCTCAAGGGCACGTCAACAGATCTCCCACAAGGTAAAAAATGTGGACCCGAACCAGCGACCTATCAGCCACCGAACCACAATCCCAACCACCAGGCCACCAGCCCTCCAAGATCCCCCCCACAGTTCCCCAAGAGCTGCCCATTAACCATCCGAGACGCCCCCGTCCTCCAATGCACCAACAAATAACAAAATGAACAAAAGAGAAAAAAGAGAAAGACAAAGGAAAAAACTGAAAACAACTATGCAAAAAAAAAAAAAGACATCAAGGGCAACTGAATATGTCTGAGTGCATGTATAGCACTATTTACATGTGTGTGTGTCATTGTATGTGCACGTGTGCTTTTGAATGAGAGTGTGTGTATATGCATGTGTACAAACAACTGCACTGCATCAGCCTCAGGCAAACAGGTATTATGTGTAAAAACACTGTCCCTCAGTGTCACTCAAACTTACTTCTTGTTCTGTTTTATTGTGACTTTATTTCTTTACTTTTATCTTTGACCGTCATTTTATCCCCCGCCCAGCAACTCCCACTCGTCTCCAATTAATTCCACATCCCAACCCTCAGCTTCCCTCAGCCCATCCCACCTATCTCTGCTGGCCACCCTCTTCGGATTTCTAAGCACCATACAGTTGACGTCGGAAGTTTACATACACTTAGGTTGGAGTCATTAAAACTCGTTATTCATCCACTCCACAAATTTCTTGTTAACTAACTATACTCTTGGCAAGTCGGTTAGGACATCTACTTTGTGCATGACACAAGTCATTTTTCCAACAATGTTTACAGACAGATTATTTCACGTATCATTCACTGTATCACAATTCCAGTGGGTCAGAAGTTTACATACACTAAACTGACTGTCTTTAATCAGCTTGGAAAATTACAGAAAATTATGTCATGGCTTTAGCAGCTTCTGATAGGCTAATTGACATAACTTGAGTCAATTGGAGGTGTACCTGTGGATTTCAAACTCAGTGCCTCTTTGCTTGACATGAGAAAATCAAAAGAAATCAACCTGCTTCATCCTTGGGAGCAATTTCCAAACGCCTGAAGGTGCCACGTTCATTTGTACAAACAATAGAATGCAAGTATAAACACCATGGGACCACGCAGCCATCATACCGCTCAGGAAGGAGACGGATTCTGTCTCCTAGAGATTAACGTACTTTGGTGCGAAAAGTGCGAATCAATCCCAGAACAACAGCAAAGGACCTTGTGAAGATGCTGGAGAAAACAGGTACAAAATTATCTATATCCACAGTAAAACGAATTCTATATCAACATAACCTGAAAGGCCGCTAAGCAAGGAAGAAGCCACTGCTCCAAAACAGCCATAAAAAAGCCAGACTACTGTATGCAACTGCACATGGGGACAAAGATCGTACTTTTTGGAGAAATGTCCTCTGGTCTGATGAAACAAAAATAGAACTGTTTGTCCATAATGACCATCATTATGTTTGGAGGAAAAAGGGGGAGGCTTGCAAGCCGAAGAACACCATCCCAACCGTGAAGAACGGGTGTGGCAGTGTTATGGTGTGGGGGTGATTCGCTGCAGGAGGGACTGGTGCACTTCACAAAATAGATGGCTTCATGAGGCAGGAAAATTATGTGGCTGTATTGAAGCAACATCTCAAGACATTAGTCAGGAAGTTAAAGCTTGGTTGCAAATGGGTCTTCCAAATGGACAATGACCCCAAGTATACTTCTAAAGTTGTGGCAAAATGGCTTAAGGACAACAAAGTAAAGGTATTGGAGTGGCCATCACAAGCCCCGACCTCAATCCTATAGAAAATGTGTGGGCAGAACTGAAAAATCGTGTGCGAGCAAGGAGGCCTACAAACCTGACTCAGTTACACCATCTCTGTCAGGAGGAATGGGCCAAAATTCACCCAACTTATTGTGGGAAGCTTGTGGAAGGCTACCCGAAACGTTTCACCCAAGTTAAACTATTTAAAGGCAATGCTAGCAAATACTAATTGAGTGTATGTAAACTTCTGACCCACTGGGAATGTGCTGAAATAAATAAAAGCTGAAATAAATCATTCTCTCTGCTATTTTTTCTGACATTTCACATTCTTAAAATAAAGTGGTGTTCCTATCTGACCTAAAACAGGGAATCTTTACTAGGATTAAATGTCAGGAATTGTGGAAAACTGAGTTTAAATCTATTTGGCTAAGGTGTATGTAAACTTCCGACTTCAACTGTATCTTTCAATTATACTGTGATGTTTAACATACAATTTGAATCTAATCGAAAATAATACACAGATTGCGAGTTGAAGATAAATACTTTTACAAAGAGTATTAGTATATTAGTCATTGACTGACCAGGTCTCTCCAGATCTCCCAACAAAACTATTTATAGGGTCAATTTTAGATCAATGTTATGCATTTTCAGCCATTCCTGAAACTGAGACCAGAGACAGGCTACCTGAGGGCAGTCCAAAAAATAAATGGTCTATTGATTCTGTATCCTGTATCAAAATCTGCAGAGCAGCAATGAATGTACGCTCCAAATATTCAACATTTTGTTGGTGGCAACAATAAGAGATATACTTTGAAAAAAAATCATTTTCAATTAATCGAAAATGAGACATGGCAATCTACACAAAGGTAAAAAGGCCATTTTTAAACAATGGATGGGCTTTTCTTAGTAATCTACTTGAGAACCATTTAGGGTTCAAGTAAATATTTTGGATAAGCAAAGCTTTTAGAGAGAGGTTTAGTGCTTTTATATTTAATAATCTCAACCCACCCAATTCAAATTCATCATATAGATAGGCATGCTTTATTTTGTCTGGTTTAGCATCCAAGATAAAGCTAAATCTTTTTGCTCATATGATTTGAAAAATTAATCATCAGAAGTAGGCAACGCCATAAGTAAGTGGGTAAACTGAGATATGACTAACGAGTTAATCTGGCCAATTTTTCCATAAATATACACGTATTTACCTCTCCATGGTTGCAGGATCTTGACTATTTTTAAAGTTTTCAATTAAAATTCATTGTGGAGTGCTCATTTATATTATATTGTGATATGGATACCAAGTATGCCCATTTTATAGGTAAACTGCAGGGTAATGTAAAAGTTTTTTTGAAAGATCCAAACGTAATATTTTACGCTTATCATAATTAGGCTTTAGTCCAGAGAGTACAGAAAAGTTATCTAGATCTTCAATGAGACATTGCAGACTTATATAAAACTTGAGTCATCGGCATACATGGACACCTTTGTTTTTAAGCCTTGGATTTCTAATCCTCTAATGTTGTTATTGGATCTGAATGTAACATTTCGATGGCCATAACGAATAGATATGGTGACAGCAGACATCCTTGTTAAACTCCTCTTGACATTTCAAAACTCTCTGAGAAATAGCCGCTATTTACTATTTTACACCTGGGGTTGCTATACATGACTTTTACCCATTTTACAAAATTGAAAAAATCCAAGCATTTATAAATAAAATCCAGTCTTACTTTATCAAAGATATTTTCAAAATCCGCTATAAATACCAGGCCTGGCTTCTTAGATGTTTCATGTTGTTCTATTATTTCTAGTTGTTGTCGTATATTATCTCCAACGTATCGTCCATGTAAGAAACCTGTCTGATCAGGATGAACAATACCCGGAGAGCTATTGATTTCGCTAGTATTTTTGCATCACAACATTGAAGTGTAAGGGGGCCTCCAGTTTTTTAGATAGACCAGGTCTCTTTATTTGCCAGCTGGGTCTTGTTTTAATAATAGAGAAATCAGACCTTCCTGCTGAGTACCTGACAGACTACCATTTCTATAGGAGTAGTTAAAACAATCTAACAATGGAGCATATAAAAAAGTATATAAAAGTATATAATAGCCTCAAAAAGTTATTCCTCTGTAATTTATCATTCGCACTGATCTTTTTGTACATTTGTTAATTTTCCTTCTTTTATTATTAGTAAATAATTCCTTACAGTAATCGTCACTCAGTCGGTGAAGATGAGAAGGAAAATATTTAGCTTCTCTTTTAAAATATAATTTGGAGCATCATAGATGACAAATTATTTCTACAAATTATTTTTGGTAACGTTCCTGTGTTGGAGATTCAGGAAGAATTTGGTACATTTTTCTCCATATTCCATCCAGTTTGCTTTATTTCTGTAATAGATTACATTAGATCATTCTTGAAGAAGTTCCTCCAGTTCTTTTTGTTTTTCCTCTAACTTATTTTGTATCTCTGTAGTATTGTTTTTATTGCAATCTACCTGTACTATTAGTTCATGTATTTCCCTTGTTAGTCTTGTCTCTTTAGACAGAAACTGCTTTTTATTACTGATGAATATTGAATCGAACGACCTCTGAAGGTACATTTAAAGGTATCCCAAACATTAAGGGGATTTGCTGAATCTTCATTGTACTGGAAAAATTCAGTTATAAATTATTTTGTCTTGAGTTAAAAATAAATTATTCTCCAGTAAACTGGTAAAATGTCCAATATCCCATCCATGTGGAAATTCTGTAAGAGTTATGAGAAGGCCAATTAGATGATGATCCTATTAATACTTTTCTTTTCATTGTTGCTAGCTATTTGTACAGACTTCTGCCCCATTGAAATGTGTGCATAGTTTCTGTGACGTTGTCAGCTAACCCATCTATTACAGTTTTTTCCAACTGCTTACACACAAAATCTTTTCATGTCACACGATTTTTGAAACCTCTCACTCAAAGTGCAAAACTACACACCAAATGTGAAAAACCATAAGCTATTTCTCAGCCTTTGACTCAGTTGTCAATTGCATAAAACACTTTTTTCAAAATACTACACACAATTCTCAACCTAAAACACAAAAATCTAACAGGAAGTGACTTGCTTTCCTTTTCCAAACACAACCAATAAAAATGCTACTTATCCACCGTCCCCACACACACTCCTCACATGTGCAAACACTAATAGCTTAACTGATCACTAACCAATCACTGCTTTACTGTAGTATAGGCCTACAAATAGGTCAAAGGTCAGATTACCTGTTTTGAACAATGGATGCCAACAATGGACAGAGAGCAAGAGGAGTAGGAGGGAGAGGCATCTCTAATGAGATTAGGGCAAAATGTGTTGATCATGTGATCAACCACGGTTTGACCATGAGAGAGGCTGGACTGAGAGTCCAGCGCAATTTGAGTCGATTTACAGTGGCGTCCATAATTCGAACCTTCAGAAATGAGAACAGGTATGCAACTATCTAATGACTATTTTAGCATTACAGTAATGTACTGTAAAATACGTATGACTTCATAGTATTGCATAAACATTTGTAACTCTAAGCCATCCATTTACTGCACTGCATTGAATGAATAAGGTTGGTTATCATGCTGTACTACATTTTTTTGTACATTGTTTACAGTTCCCATGCTGAACACATACTGTGTTTGAATTCTGTACTGAGTGGAAAGACAAAGACATCATGGAGGACGCTTGTTTACAGATGTACAAGAGACTGTAATTATAAATATGGTCTATGTGGGGACATAGAGGTTGCCTCTGTCCAAGGTTGGATACGCCATGCTAGGAGATTCTTCCCTCGATGTTTGGCAAGAGAAAACCTATCTTGTGATGTGGACGAAGTATCGTGGCCAGACTCAGGCCGGAGAAGAGATGAAGCGTAGCCCCCCCCCCCCCCCCCCCCTACCAATTCCTGTACTGCCCCCTTGGGACACCACACACACAATTGTGTTCTTTACTTTATTCTAAAGAATATACTTTTGGTTTACATATGTTTATGGTTTTGTTGTATGCTACTGTATACAACAGTAATGTTTGGCCTAATAAATATTTTCTGTTTCTACATTGCATTGGTGTTTACAGTGTACTTGTTACCCCTCACAGCAGATTACTTTCACTGTAGAACATTGTATTGGTGTTTACAGTGTACTTGTTACCCCTCTCAGCAGATTACTTTCACTGTAGAACATTGTATTGAAATGTAGATATAAGCCTATGAAAGACCAAAGACCTTAAGATTTAGAACAACAGTGTTTACATGGTATATCCAAAAATGTACTATTATGAAAGCAGTGTTTGCCATTTGATGCAAATGCTTCATTCTGACATGTGTTTATGGCATTTTGAATGCAGTGTTACATTTTGAAGGAGATGTGAGGCATTTAGCATTTTGTGTGTGCAGTTTTGGGAATTGTGTGTAGAGTTTTGAAAAAAGGAGACAGTTTTGAAAACTTGTGTAAGCAGTTGGAAAAAACTGTAAGTACCTACTGCAATAGTTTTCCATTAAAATGGACAAAACTTGAATGTCTGGGAGTGGTCTGAGTGCAGAAAGGAAAACGTAAAATTAGCTGTTGGTCTATTAACCAATTTACCAGGCAAGCCGAAACTCCCGCCCAGGCAAACGTTCTGTGTAAATTGTATATTCAACCAACAGCTGTCCGGAAATAACACTGATTATAAAAATCACACTTTAAAAAAATGAATTTTGACTGCACTGTTCTGTGGGCAGAAGCGTTTGAAAATATATTAGAATGAAGAGCGGAAACAGGGCGGCAACTTTGCCCTCATGTCTATGCAAGTTTCAGGCAAGTCTTCGGGCCAAATGTTCCCTCCGCTTCCCGAAATTCTAAAGATGCGAGCATCTGCGAAATCGTGACGAAAAATCTGAGTACCAGAACAAAGTTCCTTGTTAGTCGTGGCATCTCACAGTCTATTGACAGGCCCTACGATGCCATTGATTGTACGTGCGTCTGTCCACGAAACATTACGTGCCTCTGTCCACAACATATTTTGTGCTATAGCAGAGGTAGGTATACGTGGCACAGGACAGCTAGAATGCCACGGCCATAGGCATTTATTTACCCATACAGTGACATAGACCGGTGGCAGGCAGGATGAACCATGACCATCTACGGTCAGATTCTACAGACCCTGTCATCATCGCCACCTTGTTTAGTCTAAGTATCAATGTCTATAAATTCATCGTCCGTTGCACAAGAATATTCATATTTTTCCTACAGGCAGCGAAAGAGCAGACCTTTGGCAATCACATCCAGGCTGAGACAGTCTGTGTGTTATAGTTGGGATGTGATATTGGCTGTTGGCTGAAGTGGGATGGGAAAGCATTGTTTTTATATCTTGCTATTCACATCCTATTTGGTGTTTCAGGGTGAAGTCGAGAACTTCCCCTGAGAAAAAAATGGAACCTCTCTGGAACCATCTCTAACCAAACTATATTAGATTCTCAGGGGTACAGTATAAATGGGATTACTGCATTTAAAACTTCTAATTCTGAATCACAGATGACGAATATTGTAAACTGCAATGTCTGTGTATATAATTATATAATTGACTTCACATGTTCTTTATAATCTGGTGGATTTCGCAGAAGGAAGAATAATGTTTTGGTTCTTGGAATCAGTGCACCTCTCATCATCAGGGCTTTGAAGTCATAAACAGCCAGTTAACATGTGTCATCAAAGCGCCACCCTCTGGTTACAGGCCCAACCTGCACTGGGTAATGACTGATATGAGACAATAGCACATCGCTGAAACCAGTGCTGCAGTGTATGACAATGGCATGATATACAGAAGACTCTAGTAAATATTATCAAGTCGTTGACCTAAATTATTGCCAGAAAAAAGTATGTTTTCTCTGTAGTTTGTAGGTAATACCAGCTTAGTTATACACATCCCCAGCATTCTCTCTGCTCTCGGCTCCTCTGTTCACTCATCGCTCTTTAGTAAAAATATAAATAAAACCACACTGAACATAATTTTCAAACTGCCCACCCACCACTTCCCAACCCGCCAATTTCTCCACACTATCTCTACTCTCTCTCACACTCTTTCCCGGTCCCCCCTCCCCTGTTCTGTTCAGTTTGGAGCCAGTTTTGGGAGCTGTGGAGCCGTGGGTTCAGGACTAATTGAATAAGCAGTGACCCTGTGGACCACCTCCCTGTGGGACCGGATACCATCTAAAAGAGCGCTCCTCTGAGGGCAAACACGGCCAATTTAGAGTCATTTCATGCTCGCTGCTTCAGCATGCACACCAGGGGCCAGTCCAGCACAGACCCCACACACCAGAAAAAGAAGTAATTGATGTGCTCTCTAATCAGGCATGCCTCAAATTCTGCTCTTTCTCCTATGAAACACAGCTGTTAATTTTCCCTGACTCTCAAGCCTACTCCCCTCACCCCACCAACCCCTCCTCTCCTTCCTCTTTCCTGAGACAAATGGATGAAGCAAAGACAATTGTTAACTGGAAATGATCTCGACAGAAGGTACTAACACACCTTAACTGCAACTGCATGCTTATCTGGAACAATGGTTGGATGTCTGTGCTTATTATGGGAATACTTACCGCTATCAGTGATTGTTGCACACTGTGCATAACGGAAATCAATTCAGTTGAAACATGTTATAGTATTTACAGGGGGATCAAAGTGGACTTATTAGACTAATCAGATCCAGTGGTCAGTACGGTGGCCCTAAGGGGAAAAGTATCTCAGTGTATAATTTGCTTTAAAGACAATATAAACCTAGGACGTATCAATACCATTGATGTAGGTAGGAAGGCCTACCTTTTCTATGCTATCCAAGTCAGTGTCTCCTGAATTACCCCACCATCGACTCTCCAGAGTCATAAACCCACTGGACACAAGCCAGAGCCAGAGTTTCATTAAATAGATTGCCCAAATCACAATCTTAATGACGCTTGCATCCATTATGTTAATTATGCTCCCTAACTGGACTGGTAGTGATTATGAAAACCTAAAGCTCTCCCCACTTACAGACATGCAGTCTTGTGGACCATAAAGCCATCTGGAGCAGTTGCTATAAGGTGAACTAGACGCATTCATGTTGCATAAGCCTTCTGATTCAGAGGGGTTGGGTTAAATGTGGGAGACACATTTCGTTTGAATGAATTCAGTTGTGCAACTGTCTAGGTATCCCCTTTCCCTAATTCATGTAACCTATTGTAAAGTGTTACCAATAATTGTATTACATGCTTTTTAATCCAGTTCGTTTTTCATCTCAATAAATACCAATTTTGAACAACTTTTTACTATGGACAATAATGCCATAGATCACATACAAGCCTATATTATATTACTACTGATAATATAAGTATTATTAAGAATATGAATCCCTGTCATTTCTGAGAGGATATCAGCCACACTGATATACTGTAGCCACGCTGTAATCCCCAGATCTCCTGGCCCCTCTACCTGTCTACATGTCCTGCTACGGTTCTCTGCCCTTGACTGAAATATGGAATTCATAAAAGCATTCCCATCATATTACAGGCTGTTTCTGGGGCTGTAGGGTTCAGAGGAAGCCACTCTAACAGTGTGCCTTTTATTACACGCATCAGTAATCCTGGAAAGGGGAAGCACATGTCCGGGTGAAATAAGATCGATTTCAGACGAACTCGAACGGATCGTTTCTCCATCCATCCTTTAAACGTTTGTATGAAACACTCACACAACTACAGTAACTCTCTCCTGATTCACATACAGTATAATATCGTTACTGTACTTTCTACACTGAGGCACACTGAGGTAAAATATATAAGTCATTCATTAATCAACTAATTCACTTTCGGTTAATCAAACAACTCTCTCCTGGTTTTTAATAGCATAACTGTACTTTACACATGTTATATATACATCAGATGTTTTCTTTACAAGGTAGTGTCCACTGAAACAGTTTACCTTATGTCTCTATGTCTTCTAGCTCAACTGCCTATTGGAAGAGCAGCACACAGGCAACCCCCGTCGTGATGTATTTCTCCCTCCAGCTGGACGAGAAAGACAGGTGTGTCATTAGTTCATCAGGCTGGATATTACAGACGTACAGAGTATGTCTTTATTTCCTGGTTGAACTGGTTCCTTCTCTCGTCTCTCCCCTTGGCGCATTTAGCACAGAGACAAAAGCCAAATGACTGGTTAACAATATATGAAAACACAGAGTAAGTACACTGCTTTGGATGTGGATTCTGAAAGAAAATAATAAAAAAAACACTGGTGGAAAATGGTTTCTCCAAGGACATTAAAACGGAGAAGAAACGGTTTTGCTGTCATGCTCTGCTCTGTCGAATTGTGATTTGGTTGTCTTCTTATGTTTTTTCATTAATATCTATTTTCATTTTAGAACTGTTTTATTCTTGTATTTTCTGAGTTGTCACCAATTTGTGGTACTGTGCAATAAGAGATGATTTGCTTAGAAACCACATTATTCGTCTTAGAGCGTTAGCTACTAAAAGGGTAACACGACAATAAGGTATACTTCAAAATACTTCTATAATGTGGTTTATAAAAAGGTTATTTTAACCAATGTTTTTTACTGTCAAAATTATCTATCAACAAATAATTTATGGTTTATAAATTACCCAGAAACCCCTTTATAAATCAATTGAAGTATACATTGTTAATGTTAACCCCCCCCAAAAAAACATGTTGTAAAGAATCATGTATTTTTTTGTTTTGATTTAACCTTTATTTAACTAGGAAAGTCAGGTATGACTAAGTACTGAATGTTATGAGAAATCATTATAATCACCTAAAGTCAGTGAGGCTAAACTAAACTGACCCCAACGTTTTTATAAACCAGTTTATAAGCACTTCATCCCAGGGATAGTTTTAGTCCTAATCCTCCATCTCATTCCACCTCATCTATCTCTATCTCTGGTGTCAGAGAGAAAGCAGTCGGAAGCCAACAGGTCTATTTAGTATAGGACTCCAGCACCAGCCTGGAACAGCCAGGATAGATGCCTTAAAGCAGCATAGGGAATGGTGCAAAAAAAGATTTGTAATAAAAGTCTGCTCCGGTAAATCACTTTTCAACCTGTCGTCACCCACGAGGGTCATATTATTGGAAACAGGCGGTGTGTTTAACATGTGAATACTGGCTACTCATTCTCTTCAACCAGTCCCACTAGGCAGGAGAATGGGTGAATTCAAGACTTCTTTATAGATATAAAGTGTATTTTATTTGGTGGAGGACAGTGTGATATCAACAAAAATGAAAGTAAAATGACAGGGCCGTTTTGCATCCATCTAACCCTGGAGGATCCTGGACACAAAAGAGTATTCCAGTTAGTTGGTGTGATCTGATGCACTGTATCTACATCATTTAGGGGACAGTAATGAGAAAAAGGTTTTTTGTTTCAGTCTTGGGTTTGGCAAGTATATGTCACTATAATGAGGTACAGTATGTGCACCCCTGACGGAACCCAACACACAATTAGCTAGAAATACATTTATTGATCAGTCATTCAAACACACAAAATGTTACACTATGATACAGTGTAATGTACTGTAACTCTTCTGGAGTTAATTCCCCAGCACTAAGACTGACTGCCTCCCCCTTCACCCACCTCAGGCCAAAGCCTTCTCCTCTCCTCCTCACTAAGCTCAGTGTGGCCCTCTCTGTTTGTCAGCACTGAATCTGTGGGCTTTGCCTTCTTTCCTCTATACCCCTGGCAGGCTGCTGACTCCACACTCTCATCCTTCCATCCCCCAGCGTCCTGTTTACTCTGTGCAGCCCTGCGGCCATGCCACCTCGGAGTCACTCAAGACCGCCAAGGTCCTAACAGCTGCGTGGGATTGGCCGGTTTAGCTGCCGTCGCCATGGGAATGGCAGGGAGAGGTGCCGGAGTGGGCGGAGGAGTGGCGCTGATGGTCGCTTAGTGGTGAGGTTGTTTTACGTTTTGGACCGGGGCGAGGACCAGGGAGGAAGGAAAGGTATGATTAAACTAAGACCAGTCCCTGACGTCCATAAAACATTGGGGATGGTATGGGAGTAGAGCATGTGGTGGGGTGACCTCTTCGTAGAACTATATGGCTTCACTATGGGTTCATTGTCTTCATCACGTGGCAAACACACAATGGCCAGTTCTGGAATTTATTGTTGAAAGCCAAGACATAAGTTAACAATTCAATTATTGAAAGATATGCCACTTTCCTGTCAATCTAACATTTAGTGGTTCTCTCTCTCACACAATCCTTCAATATGAGCAGATTTTATCCCCGACCTCTCCCATAAAATTTTGTTACAGCTCTCTGCTTGGTTGGCAGAAAGTGTTCATAACTCCCTGCTTAAATTTCCTCTTTAGTTATGAATGTAATTGAAGATGTTATGTTTGACACTAGGGGAAAACAGGAGGTCATGTTGGCTGTTATTTTTCCAGAGCCTTTGTCACCCTCTGCTGGTAGAAGTAAGAGTAGCAGTGTTGTGTGTTCCCTTCTCAGTCTGTCAGCATTTTAGTGTGTTTGTTCAGTGAGCTACCGCAAATGGGACCACAGCTAGCTCCATCGCAGACTATCTATTTTTGCCTATATGGCCGAAGTCATGGGTGGTCCTGGCGCCTCTTTACATTGTTGAACTCCTGACAGCAGAAAAGCTCCAGTTCAGTCTTCTGAGTCTGCATTTCAGTCTTCTGCAGTGAAAAGAGTTCCACTGGGGTCAGTCTGTCAAGGACTCATCAAAGAAAACAGCCCTGGCCTGGGCAAAGCAAACGGAGCATGAAAATGTTGAGGACTTTCCTCACAACGATTCTTTGCCAGAACATTCTATTCTCAACCAGAAGTTATGCTGCCATTGAGGAACTGACGAATGAATGGTGCTGCTAGAATAGGGGGGTGTTTAGCTTTTTGTATTGGAATGAGTTGTCCTGGATATCAGGCTGTTTGTAGCTAGGTTTAGGAAGAGGAGCCAGATATCCAAACAGACAGGGATGGTGGTGGGAAGGTTGCAAGGGGATAAAGGGTTTGAGGGAAGGATACATGTGTGGGTACATTAGCCCCTAACTCTGCACTCATTTCTGCTGAGTTTCTGTAAAGTGGGTTTCAGAGAGGGAGAGAGAGAGAGGTAACCAGCAGAAAGTTTCCCCCTCTCTGCTGATTGGTGCACCGCTGTGTGGGCCCGCAGGTCCTGATGTCCTCCTGATGGTCTGCCAGATTGGGCAGGGGAGAGAGAGGGGTCTGCTGAGACAGCGTTGGGGGTTGAGGGGGTTGGGGGTGAGGGGGGAAGGCAAGTGCCACAGGAGTGGAGAGCATGGAGGGTGGAGGTCAGAAGCAGCTGGAGCTTGTTTTTCAACTTACAAATCCTGCTTGTGTTTTACATACTTTCTGGGAGTACAGTGTTCACACCAACGGACTCTGAAAGTGTCCCAAAGTGGTCCGTCTGTCTGTACAAGTGGACTGTATTCCCATTTTTGATGTTCTGAGAAGATTCAACATTCCATTCGACTCCAAATACCCTGAGATTCCAGACAGGAAGCTTCTACTACTTTTACCTGTCATTGTGGTTGTCCTCTACGCAGCCTGGATGCTTTCACCCCGACTCTGACAAATTAGGGACACAAGACATTTTAAAAAGCTACAAAAAATAAACAAGATACTTTTCAGGGAAAGAAAAGCATTTGAGCCAAAGAGACAAGCCCAGCCAGTAACAGAGCCTGAAACAAAAACCTGGAACAGTGGGAGAAGGGGGGAATTGTGTCTCCTGACTCACAAGTGGTGTGTAGGGTGACTGTGAGTGTGACAGCCACAGGATCAGGATGTGTGTGGGCCATTGTTCCTCACTTCTACCTCAGTGCTACGGCTTCACTTCCTCCTCTCCCAGGGGTCGCGTGGTGTACCTCCCAGCCCACAACACACACTCATGCACTGCCGTGTGTTCCAACTTGTTTGACATTTTCAAACTACCAACAATTAATGATTTGTAATGGCAGTAAGGAATACTTTCTTATAAACTGCTTATAAAATGGTCAAAAACACAATTGCATGGTTTATTAAGCATATAATTAAGTAAGATACATGTAACACCTGTTGTTTATGATTTATAGATGATTATAGGTCATTTTAATCAAATGTATTTACTGTATTTACTAAATATATGAACACAAGGATGTAACAATTTCAACAATTATACTGAGTTACTGTTCATTTAAGGAAATCAGTCAATTGAAATAAATACATTATGCCCTAATCTATGGATTTCACATGAATGGGCAGGGGTGCAGCCATGGGTGGGCTTGGGAGGGCCTAGGCCCAGCCAATCAGAATGAGTTTTTCCCCACACAAGGGCTTTATTACAGACATAAATACTCCTCAGTTTCATCAGCTCTCCTGGTGGCTAGTCTCAGATGGTATTGCAAGTGAAGAAGCCAGATGTGGAGGTCCTGAGCTAGCGCGGTTACATGTGATCTGCAGTTGTGAGGCTGGTTGGACATACTGCCAAATTCTCTAAAATGACATTGGAGGTGGCTTATGGTAGAGAAATGAACATTCAATTCTCTGGCAACACCTCTGGTGGACATTCCTGTGGTCAGCATGCCAATTGCACCCTCCCTCAAAACTTGAAACATCTGTGTCATTGGGTTGTGTGACAAAACTGCACATTTTAGAGTGCCCTTTTATTGTCCCCAGCACAAGATGCACCTGTGTAATGATCCTGCTGATATGCTACACCTGTCAGGTGGATGGATTATCTTGACAAAGAAGAAATGCTCACTTACTGGGATGTAAACAAATTTGTGCACCAAATGTGTGAGAAATAATGGAACATTACTGGGATCTTTTATTTCAGCTCATGAAACATGGGACCAACACTTTACATGTTGCGTTTATATTTTTGTTCAGTATAGTTCAATTAGTAATTAAACTACATTTTGTAGTAGCTTGGTGGTAGTTCAAATAAATTCAAATCTAGGTAGTGTTTTCAGTAGTTAAATACACTTTTGCCATGTAGTGGTGTATCTATTGGAACTGCACACTACTTTTTGTTTTTACTTAAAATAAAATATAGGTGAAGGAGGCAACAATTGTCTTTCTTTTTCACCATCAGACCTGCCTAAATCTCACTTGAAACATTTTTTTGTTTGTTTAATAGGCTAAATTACAACTTCTGTTAACTGTTCTTTGTATTCTATGAAATGTTTTATTTAGATATGACAGTTTTTCACAAAGTAGTTTTTATGTAGCTAACTACTTTTTTAAGTAGCTTTAGTTAAGTAAAACACCTTTTTGTTAAGGGTAGATTTAGTGTAGCTTAACTTATTTTATTGTGAAGTAATTGGTCACTTGCTAAACTATATTTTCAGAGTATCTTCTCCAACACCGGTACTTAATCATTATAAATAAGCAGTTTAATAGGCCCCTCTATTAAAATAGCACTAAATAGGCCTAATTCTATTCAGATCTAATAATTCAAATAAACAACAGATTTATGATTTATATTTCTGTTACATTTTCATGTCACAGGGAAAAAAAAGGTCACGCATGTAAATTACAACAGCTGTCATGCATAAGGCACTTAGTGGTGATGCACAGGTTGACTCATAACCTGCAGTCAGAGGCGGGCGGGTTGAGGGTCATGAAATATTGCGTGGATGAAGAGCGGGTGGGTCGCGGGCAGGTTGAATAAAGAGAAAACAATACCTTAAAAAAATCCATAAATGCATAGTTCTTGTGCAATTTATGCTACATTGAGGTTTTCTTTCAATATTGTAGTGCATAAGCATAAACTGTGGGCCTAACTGTATGCACGCCAAATAGCCTAGCCTACATGCCAGTCGCCAAATGCTTTTGGGAATGGGCAGAAAAAGTTACCGTTGATCCAGTCCACAGAGGCAAAAAGAACAATATCGGAGTTTTATTCAATGAGAGAAAACCTGAGAAATTGGGAAAGATTTGGTGTAGTGGTTTTGTTATATTTCAGTTTCTGTAATGTGTATAAAGTGTAATATTGGGATGCAAACTCAAAATTGAATACATTTCAACTCAATATCTGACATGGTACAGTTGTCTTCATTTTTTTAGCCCATAACCATGTATGTGTGTGAGGAGTAAACTTTAGTTTTTCAAAGAGATTTGTTTAAGACTACCAAGAAACACTCTGAGTGACCCTGATTTAGCCCACTGCTTTAGAAAGTTCTGATTTTAGCTCCTGCAGAACTAAGCGTTTCATGCAGTAAAATTATACACCAAATAGAGGCACAATTTTGACTCGGGAACAGGATTGGTGTTACGGATCCCTCCGGAACTGTCATTACGCACACCTGGTCCCGATTCCCATTGATTAGTAATTGTATAAGTGTACATTGTTCACCATTGTCCTGTCGATTATTGTTACAATGTCCGTTGGTCGTGTGAGTACCTGTGCTGTGTTGTTTTTGGCTTTCGTGCCGATTGTATTGCGCAGATGATTACGGGTCTCGTCCTGTGTAGAATCATTGTGTGTGTGTGTATGTTACGGGTCTCACCCCGGTGTATTTATTCAAGGTACTCCTCACTCTTTTGTTTGGGTTTCAACTCTGTGTTTTGTATACATGTTTGTGAGGTCTGTGCCTTTACATGGCACGCTGTAATTCGGGTCAATAAAAAACCCTGTTATGCATTCCTGTGCCTGTCTCCCGATCCCTTTATACCAACGTAACAAATGGAGAAATATGATTTCTTTCTTTCAGGATCTTAGGGGAATGTGAATGTGCAGTTAGGGACTGTCTATAGAGGTGCTACAGTTGAAGTCGGAAGTTTACATACACCTTAGCCAACTACATTTGAACTCAGTTTTCCACAATTCCTGACATTTAATCCTAGTAAAAATTCCCTGTCAGTTAGGATCACCACTTTATTTTAAGAATGTGAAATACCAGAATAATAGTAGAGAGAATGATTTATTTCAGCTTTTATTTCTTTCATCACAATCCCAGTGGGTCAGAAGTTTACATACACTCAATTAGTATTTGCTAGCATTGCCTTTAAATGGTTTAACTTGGGTCAAATGTTTTGGGTAGCCTTCCACAAACTTCCACAATAAGTTGGGTGAATTTTGGCCCATTCCTCCTGACAGAGCTGGTGTAACTGAGTCAGGTTTGTCGGCCTTGCTCTCACACGCTTTTTCAGTTCTGCCCACCAAATTTCTGTAGGGTTGAGGCCCGTGCTTGGCTTTGTTGTCCTTAAGCCACTTTGCCACAACTTTGGAAGTATGGTCCCATGGTGTTTATACTTGTGTACTATTGTTTGTACAGATGAACGTGGCACCTTCAGGCGTTTGGAAGTTGATCCCAGGGATGAACCAGACCAGAGGTCTACATTTTTTTCTGAGGCCCTGGCTGATGTCTTCTGATTTTCCAATGATGTCAAGCAATGAGGCACTGGGTTTGAAGGTAGGCCTTGAAATACATCCACAGGTACACCTCAAATTGACTCAAATTATGTCAATTACCCTATCAGAAGCTTCTAGAGCCATGACATCCTTTTCTGTAATTTTCCAAGCTGTTTAAAGGCACAGTCAACTTAGTGCATGTTAACTTCTGACCCACTGGAATTGTGATACAGTGAATTATAAGTGAAATAATCTGTCTGTAAACAATTGTTTGAAAAATTACTTGTGTCATGCACAAGGTAGATGTCCTAACCGACTTGCCAAAACTATAGTTTGTTAACAAGAAATTTGTGGAGTGGTTGAAAAACAAATTTGAATGACTCCAACCTAAGTGCATGTAAACTTCCGATTTCAACTGTATCTTTATCATCATCATGAAAGCTCATAGAAAGCTATTTCAACCAGATATTGCATCCAAACTCAACTGAAATATTATCAGAAACATGATGGGTCATTTTCACATCTTTCTTTTTCCTTACAACATGTAAAACATTTGAACAATTTGCACAAAATTGTTGTTGAATTTATGCATTTTCTACCCGGTCCCTCCTCAAAAGAAGCATAGATGACAGAGAAATGAATGCTCGTAGTACACGTCCTGGTAATCCAACTAGATTGAAGCATTAATTCAAATCAAATGACATTTTATTGGTCACATACAAAGGGAAGCACAGCCGCGAGCTACCCAGTGACACGAGCCTACAAGACACCCTAAACTACTTCTATGCTCGCTTCGAGGCAAACAACACTGAATGCATGAGAGCGTCAGCTGTTCCGGACGACTGAGTTCAAACAGGTCAACATTCACAGGGCCAGACGGATTACCAGGACGTGTACTACGAGCATTCGCTGACCAACTGTCTTCACTGGCATTTTCAACCTGTCCCTGAGTCTGTAATACCAACATGTTTCAAGCAGACCACCAAAGTCCCTGTGCCCAAGGTAACATGACTAAATACTACCGACCCGTAGCACTCACGTCTGTAGCCATGGAATGCTTTGAAAGGCTAGTCATGGCTCACATCAACACCATTATCCCAGAAACCCTAGACCCACTCCAATTTGCATAACGCCCCAACAGATCCACAGATGATGCAATCTTTATTGCCCTCCACACTGCCCTTTCCCACCTGGACAAACACCTATGTGAGAATGCTATTAATTTACTACAGCGCAGTGATCATCACCATACCCCCATTCACATCAACGGCGCTGTAGAGGAGCAGGTTGAGAGCTTCAAGTTCCTTGGTGTCCACATCAGCAACAAACTATCATAGTCAAAACACACCAAGACACTCATGAAGAGGGCACGACAAAGCCTATTCACCCTCAGGAGACTGAAAAGATTTGGCATGGGTCCTCAGATCCTCAAAAAGTTCTACAGCTGCACCATCGAGAGCATGGTTGCATCACTGCCTGGTATGGCAACTTCTCGGCCTCCGACAGCAAGGCACTACTTAGGGTAGACTACAGAGGGTACTGCGTACAGCCCACATTACTGGGGCCAAGTTTCCTGCCATCCAGGACCTCTATACCAGGTGGTATCAGAGGAAGGCCCTACAAATTGCCAAGGACTCCAGCCACCCTAGTCATAGACTGTTCTCTCTGGTACCGCATGGCAAGCGGTACTGGAGTGCCAAGTCTAGCTTCCAAAAGGCTTCTTAGCATCTTCTACCCCCAAGCCATAAGACTCCTGAACAGCTAATCAAATGGCTACCAAGACTATTTGCATTGCCCCCCCCCCCCCCCCTTTACGCTGCTGCTACTCTCTGTTAATTATCTGTGCATAGTCACTTTAACTCTACCTACATGTACATATTACCTCGATCACCTCAACTAACCTGTGCCCCCACACATTGACTCTGTACCGGTACCCCCTGTATATAAAAAAAAGGTAGAATTACATTATTCTGGTGAACAAGGGTTTATTTAGTCTTGTGTCAACATGGAAGACGGGTTAGATTTTCATTTTATCACATAGGCCCATAGTAGGGCAGTTGCAAATGGGTTATTAGCAATTGCGGGTGAACAAACAGCTGACTCACACACCACTAGCATGTAGTAATAAAAACAGTATTTCCCAACAGTACTAAACCCCTCATCCCCATTATGTATAAATAACAGTAAGATCATCATCTACAACTGCCACAGAACAGACACACAGAACACTACATCTTTATGTCTGTTCTGCCACACACACACAACACATAAATGTCTCTCTCACACAGGCTGCCTTTGTGTGGTCAAGTGAATATGGTCGAAAGAATGAACCGCAGAACTGTGTGGCTCTTTTCCTGTTTTCCTTGTATAAAAGCAGGGTGGACCCTGGTCTAACCAGAAATGCCAATCCAAGAAAAGACCAGCTATGAATTGTGAACCTGCTTTCACTCTGACAGGAGGGTATGGCCAAAGATCAGTGATCCCACCCAAGAGCCCAATCCACGAGCTGACAAGGTAAAATCTGTCGTTCTGCCCCTGAGCAAGGCAGTTAACCCACTGTTAACCTACGGACACTGATGACGTGGATGTCGATTAAGGCAGTCCCCAGCACCTCTCCGACTCAGAGGACTTGGGTTAAATACGGAAGACACATTTCAGTTGATTGCATTCAGTTGTACAACTTACTACAGTAGGTATCCCCCTGTCCCTTTCCCACGACCCACACTAACCCCTCTACCCGCAGTGTGTGTGTGTGTGTGTGTGTGTGTGTGTGTGTGTGTGTGTGTGTGTGTGTGTGTGTGTGTGTGTGTCCATCACTACAAATAGACCAATCACATCGAACATGGTAAACGTTCGATATTCTGTTTGGCATCTGGAACACAAAAGAATAAGGTTGTTTGGCTCCCCAATAGAACTGCAGGGTACAGTGCTTTAGTAACAAAATCAAAAGGTTTCATTCCAGTGAGATATCATTATGGCGTTTTAAGGCCGCAGTGCCAACAAGGGATAAATTGGTCTGAGGTAAAAACTAATGAAAACCAGTGATCTCTGATGTTACATCTCTCCACCACCTCAACCCATTCTCACTCTTACCCTGTCTCAACTTGTCTCATACCCATTTCAGACAGAAGATGTGGTATATTCCCTGTGAATGTTTATATGTTATGCTATGTTTATATGACCCCCTTTCAAATAGACCCTTATTTACCACTTTCTTGCATATTAATTGGTGACTGGCAATTTGGTAGGGGTGGGGGGTCTTTTTAAACCATGGGGGCTGTTTGTATTTCAAATTAGTGAGATGTTAAACAATGGAAGTGTTAATACACTTACCTGCAAAAAAAGCAGAGAACCATTCACACATACCCGATACCTGTATTTTGGTTACAGGGTAGGGTGTCTTCCCAATACATTTTGGGGGATGAAATTGCATTCCTTATGTTATAAAATACATTTTACCCCCAAAAATATGATTATTCATGATCTGAATCATACATCCGATAATAAGCACTGACCTCTGTTGACATAGTGGTGTAGCAACTTTTGAGGTTTTTACATTTTGTGGTCATGACTAGGTCCCTTTCATACTAAGACGTTTTTCTGCTAACTTTACCATATCTCCAACTATTTTCCGCCTTTTCTTTATATCTAAAAGTTATTGTCAGTATCAAAGCCCAAACTTTTATTTCCGGCAAAGAACCTAGTAATCATTTCGGGTAAAGTTCTGCCTACGGCTTAATATAAATGCAGCCCTAATGCTGAGGTGGCATTTTCTGTTTAAACATGTATTAAGGATATGTCAATCTAGCAAGCAAGACAACTAAAAATAACTTTCTAAACATTCAACTTGCTAGCTTGTTCTTGCTAACGTTAGTTTGCTAACCAGATCATATAATTACCAGAATATATCTGACAACATTTTCAGTTTAACTGTGGCCAACTTTTCATTCAACAGGTAATTATTATTATTATTATACATATTATTTACAAATTTGGCGAGCTGCTAACTTACTGTTGTGAATGTGAAGAAATGAAAGCAGGGCTGTATTTCTGTAAGAGGAATTTGCTGTCTGTCAAGAGCTTGTTGTCACTCAGGTTTCCATGACAACAGTCACAGCAACAGGGTCAAAGTTGAATGTCTCTTGCTCCTTCCTGGCAAAAGTAATGGTGATATAAAAGGTGAATGCCGGCAAGATTTTGAAAGAGGACCATGAACATTGCTCAATATTTTTTTCAAGCAACATACGGTAAATCCTATGTGAATTAGGTATTCGTGGTTTTTAATTTGCCATGTTTTTTACCCCCAAACCCCTTTCAGAAAAAAAGCTGGTATAAAAAGCAGGCATGGTAAAACAGTGTGATATTGGTCTGTGTATGAAAGGGATACCAATCACCATGTCTCCTGTCTGTCTGTCTGTCTGTCTGGCTGTCTAGAAATTTGGAGGACCCTCCTCTCCTGTCTGACTTTTTTCGTGGGGAACCTTTTACGGCACAATAACAGCGGCCGGTCAGGCCAGTCGGCTTGGGCTTGCCATTGGGTGCCTTACAGTACATGGTGTTTGTGTTGGCTGGGTAGATGTTTTTGTGAGTCATGCAGACAGAAAACAGGCTGGAGCTAGAGGTTTTTTCCCTCCGTACTTACGGTCCCGGCAGCAGAGGGCTTCAGCTCATTGATCACTCAGCACTGGGAGGGAGAACAGCCTCCGTGGGTGGGATGGGAGGATATAGCAGAGAGATGTATGTATATGTACTGTATTTATGTAGCCTATGTACCAGTGTGTGTGTGCGTGCGTGTGTGTGTGTGTGTGTGCGCGCGCGCGCGTGTGTGTGTGTGTGTGTGTGTGTGTGTGTGTGTGTGTGTGATTCTACCAAACACAACAGGGGGGTATGTTCGTGGCCAGGATAAGTGGACATGGGTAGGAGGTCAGAGAGATGAGAGATGGCTACTTTATATGTCTGGTTCAGTAGTTCTGAGCTGAATACACACGAACACACATATTACAAGCATTTCGCTACACCCGTAATAAACATGCTAAATATGTGTATGCGACCAATAAAATTTGATTTGACACACACATAATCCTCTGGACTGCCTTGAGTTTGAGGATTGGCCTCCACTAGCATCCTGCAGCCTGGGCTCTTTTGATGAAGTAACCAGACCCATAACAGAGCAGACCAATGCCTGAACCTCAGCCCACATAACAGCCCATGATGGATGGAACCAGCTCTCCCTTCTGTCGTGCTGCTCAGAGGCCTCTCAACATGGCTGGCAGAACAGAGACCCCGGACAGGCCTAGGGGTTAGACAGGGGGACGGATAAACATTGAAAGGAGCCCCTAACACGAGGTAGGGCCCAGCTTAGAGATGATATGGAGCCACAATGGTGAGTGACCCAGCAGCAGCGACCCTCCCAGATCATTAAAGGGAACCTTGTCTCAACCATTTGATTAGCGCTCTGAAAACACTGGACACAGCAAGCCACTGTGTTTCCCCTAGGAATGCAAATCAATCTGTGTGAGGGTGGGGAGAGGCGGATGTTTTCATTTCATGTCATGTTTCAACCATTCTTGAAAGGCGGCTTGCTCATACATAAAAGTAACGCCATGTACTAACAACATTGAGGGTATGGGTAAAGTATGATTTTTTTAAATCCATCTTGCTAATGATGGTTAAACAAATATAATCAACAGCAATCATTCCAAGTTCAAAGGTTGGCCTAATTGTAACTTCTGCTGTCATGCAATATCTCAATTCACTGAGCAATGTATAGAATGCCATAATTCCAACAGTGATACTGTATCTTTATTAGAACACCGTGCTACAACAGTGCAGACATTGTCACTGGGAGATATCCAGGTGAAAGGTGATAAATGAGGTTGTGGTCTGAAATGGATCATTTGACAGTGCTGTCTCATTGGTGGCAAACCTCAGCAATGTTAAAAACAGATCAGTCACCCAGCGTGTACCCAGCGCTGGACGGGACACGTGTACTGCCATTAACTGAACATAAATGCTGTTCTGTCTGTTCCTGCTCCCCCCACGCAAATCAGAACCACCTTCCCTAGGGCCCTGAGAACAGAGCAGAAAGAGAGAGAAAGAGAAAGAGAGAGACAGACACACACACACACAGAAAAAGAGAGAGAGAGACAGAGAGAGGGGTGATAGAAAGAGAGCGAGAGCGAGAGAGCAAGAAAAAAAGAGAAGGTGACAGAGAGAGAGAGATCCTGAAGGACGTCACCCTCAACCGTAGCCCCAGCACCTCACACAGGAGCACTAGAGCAATGGACACCCCGCCCAGACCAGCGAGACATCCTCCCAGACCTGCAAGACCCCCTCCTGAAGGACCCGAACCCGCGCTAAGAGGACTTACACCCAGACCACAGTATCACCAGCCACACCCCAACTCGCTAAGACCAACCCAAGCAAACCCTGGCAACACCCTATATAGACCCCTCCCATATCAGACCTATACCCCTTCTGCCCACCCCATGCTCCCCACCCCTGCGGCAAGGACCTTAACATGACAGAAGGACGTATGTCCATCAGCAGAGCAATATGCCAAACCCCCACTATTACACCCGCCAAGCCCCGTCCTGTGACCTTAGAGGTATGTATCAGATGCTCAACATGCTCTGCTCGCACCTACTGTGATGGTCCGGGCCTAAACCACACAAAAACAACACTATACAAGATGGAACACAAAGCTTATACTATCTCATCCTGGAATATACAAGATCTGAGGTCATCTGCCTTTGGCCTAAAGAGCAGGAACCCAGACTTCATCAAATAAATAAGAAATACAGACATTGTCATCCTAAAAGAAACAAGGTATAAAGGAGATGGACCCACTCTTTGCCCTCTAGGTTACAGAAAGCTGGTAGTTCCATCCACCAAACTACCAGGTGTGAAACAGGAAAGAGACTCAAGGGGTATGCTAATTTGGTATAGAGCAGACCTGACCCGCTCTATTAAATTCGTCAAAACAGGAACATTTTACATCTGGCTAGACAATAATAAGGAAATTATCTCAACAGAGAAAAATCTCCTCATGTATACTACTTATATCCCCCAATAGAATCCCCATACTATAAAGATGACAGCTTGTCCATCCTAGAGGGGGAGATCAATAATTTCCAGGCCCAGGGACATGTACTAGACTGTGGTGACATAAATGTCAGAACTGGACAATAACCTGACACCCTCAGCAAACAGGTGGACAAACACCTACCTGGAGGTGACAGCATTCCCTCCCCATATTCCCCCCTTGACACAACTATGACAACATAACAAACAAAAATGGGTCACAACTCCTGCAGCTCTGTTGGATGCTGGGTATGTACATAGTCAATGGTAGGCTTCAAGTCTCTGAGTTCATTCACAGTCAGTCCATTGACATCCCTATCAGATCACAGCAAAATCCCACTCTACTTGAACAGAGCTATTCTCAATCATGAGGCATCAAAGCCAAAGCAACTGAATAATATTAAGAAATGCAATAGATGGAAGGAAAGTAGTGTGGAAATATACCAAAAATCAATTAGCAAACAACAAATTCAATCCCTTCTGGACAATTTCCTGGACAACATGTTTCACAGTAATAGTGAAGCTGTAAACTTGGCAGTAGAAAACCTAAACAGTATATTTGACCTCTCAGCTTCCCTATCATATCTAAAAATTTCAAGCAGAAAACATAAGAAAATTACCAACAATGACAAATGGTTTGATGAAGAATTCAAAAGCTTAAGAAATAAATTGAGAAACCTATCCACCAAAAACATAGAGACCCAGAAAACCTGAGCCTACGCATTCCCTATGTTGAATCACTAAAACAATACAGAAATAGACTACGGAAAAAGAAGGTAAAGCACGTCAGAAACCAGCTCATTGTAATTGAAGAATCCATAGATCTAACCACTTCTGGGAAAATTGGAAAACCCTAAACAAACAACAACACAAAGAGTTATCTATCCAAAATGGAGACGTATGGATAAACCACTTCGCCAATCTTTTTGGTTATATAGCAAAGAATAAACAGCAAAAACATATACATGATCAAATACAAAACTTAGAATCAACTATTCTTCAACCACATTAAATGAACTACAAGACAAAATACAAACCCTCGAACCCAAAAAGGCCTGTGGGGTTGATTGCAGAAGTGGGACCAAGTCATTGTTTTACAAGTCACAAGTAAGTCTCAAGTCTTAGCACTCAAGTCCCAAGTCTAGACAGGCAAGTCCGAGTCAAGTCTCAAGTCAAGACCGTCAATTAGAAAGTCAAGTCTCAAGTCCTAAACTTTGAGTTTTGAGTCCTAAACAAGTGTGCTCTTCACCAAATGTAATAATTTCATATTTTTAACAAGAGTAATAGTTAGTATATTACATTTACAGCAGTTCCTAAAACCATTGAGGGTATCAAGTTGGGGAAGGTATCAAGTCAGGTCGAGTCATAAGGTTCAAGTCCAAGTCAATTCACGAGTCATTGGTGTTAAAGTCGAGTTGCAAGTCATCATATTTGTGACTCGAGTCCAAGTCATATGACTCGAGTCCACACCTCTGGTTGATGGTATCCTAAATGAAATGATAAAATATACAGACCACAAATGACATTTGGCTATACTTAAACTCTTTAACATCGTCCTCAGCTCTGGCATCTTCAAAAATATTTGGAACCAAGGACTGATCACCCCAATCCACAAAAGTGGAAACAATAACTACAGTGGGATATGCGTCAACAGCAACCTTGGGAAAATTCTCTGCATTATCATTAACAGCAAACTCGTACATTTCCTCAGCGAAAACAGTGTACTGAGCAAATGTAAAATTGGCTTTTTACCAAATTACCGTACAACAAACTACGTATTCACCCTGCACAACAAGTGTGCAGTTAAAATTGGCAACAAAAACACACATTTCTTTTCACAGGGCTGGGGGGTGAGACTGGGATGCAGCTTAAGCCCCACCCTCTTCAACATATATATATATATATATATATATATATATACACACTGCTCAAAAAAATAAAGGTAACACTAAAATAACTCATCCTAGATCTGAATGAATGAAATATTCTTATTAAATACTTTTTTATTTACATAGTTGAATGTGCTGACAACAAAATCACACAAAAATTATCAATGGAAATCAAATTTATCAACCCATGGAGGTCTGGATTTGTTGTCACACTCAAAATGAAAGTGGAAAACCACACTACAGGCTGATCCAACTTTGATGTAATGTCCTTAAAACAAGTCAAAATGAGGCTCAGTAGTGTGTGTGGCCTCCACGTGCCTGTATGACCTCCCTACAACGCCTGGGCATGCTCCTGATGAGGTGGCGGATGGCCTCCTGAGGGATCTCCTCCCAGACCTGGACTAAAGCATCCGCCAACTCCTGGACAGTCTGTGGTGGGTGGAGCGAGACATGGTGTCCCAGATGTGCTCAATTGGATTCAGGTCTGGGGAACGGGCGGTCCATAGCATCAATGCCTTCGCCTTGCAGGAACTGCTGACACACTCCTGCCACATGAGGTCTAGCATTGTCTTGCATTAGGAGGAACCCAGGGCTGCGCCAGTGGCGAATTGGCCAATCTTGGTGTTCTCTGGCAAATGCCAAACTTCCTGCACGGTGTTGGGCTGTAAGCACAACCCACACCTGTGGACGTCGGGCCCTCATACCACCCTCATGGAGTCTGTTTCTGACCGTTTGAGCAGACACATGCACATTTGTGGCCTGCTGGAGGTCATTTTGCAGGGCTCTGGCAGTGCTCCTCCTGCTCCTCCTTGCACAAAGGCGGAGGTAGCGGTCCTGCTGCTGGGTTGTTGCCCTCCTACGGCCTCCTCCACGTCTCCTGATGTACTGTCTCCTGGTAGCGCCTCCATGCTCTGGACACTACGCTGACAGACACAGCAAACCTTCTTGCCACAGTTCGCATTGATGTGCCATCCTGGATGAGCTGCACTACCTGAGCCACTTGTGTGGGTTGTAGACTTCGTCTCATGCTACCACTAGAGTGAAAGCACCGCCAGCATTCAAAAGTGACCAAAACATCAGCCAGGAAGCATAGGAAATGAGAAGTGGTCACCACCTGCAGAACCACTCCTTTCTTGAGGGTGTCTTGCTAATTACCTATCATTTCCACCTGTTGTCTATTCCATTTGCACAACAGCATGTGAAATTTATTGTCAATCAGTGTTGCTTCCTAAGTGGACAGTTTGATTTCACAGAAGTGTGATTGACTTGAAGTTACATTGTGTTGTTTAAGTGTTCCCTATATATATATATTTTTTTTTATATATATATATATATATATATATATATATATATATATATATATATATGCCACCCCACACCATATATATATATAAGGAATTGGCGAGGGCACTAGAACATCCCAATAGAAGTCAAATGTCTACTGTTTGCTGATGATCTGGTGCTTTTGTCCTCAACTAAGGAGGTTCTACAGCAGCACCTAGATCTTGTGCACAGATTCTGTCAGACCTGGGACCTGACTGTAAATCTCAGTAGGACAAAAATAATGGTGTTCCAACAAAGGTCCAGTTGCCAGGACCACAAATCCAAATTCCATCTAGACACCGTTGCCCTAGAGCACACAAAAAAACTCTACATACCTTGGCCTAAACATCAGCGCCACAGGTAACTTCCACAAAGCCGTGGACGATCTGAGAGATAAGGCAAGAAGGGCCCCCTAATACATCAAAAGGAACAGAAAATTCGACATACATATTAGGAAATACTTCATTCAGTTACGTAAAACACCAAATAATGCATGCAGAGCAGAATTAGGCCGATACCCGCTAATTATCAAAATCCAGAAAACAGCCTTTAAATTCCACAACCATCTAAAAGGAAGCGATTTCCAAACCTTCCATAACAAAGCCATCACCTACAGAGAAATTAACCTGGAGAAGAGCCCCCTAAGCTGGCCCTGAATCTCTGTTCACAAACACAAACAGACCCCACAGAGCCCCAGCAACACAATTAGACCCAACCAAATCATGAGAAAACAAAAAGATAATTACTTGACACATTGGAAAGAATTGACAAAAAACCTGAGCAAACTATAATTATATTTGGCACTAAACAGAGAGTACACAGAGGTAGAATACCTGACAACTGTGACTGACCCAATATTAAGATAATCGTTGACTATGTACAGACTCAGTGAGCATAATCTTGCTATTGAGAAAGGCCACCAAAGGCAGACCAGGCTCTCAAGAGAAGGCAGGCTATGTTCAAACTGCCCACAAAATGAGGTGGAAACTGAATTGCACTTCTTCCAAATGTATGACTATATTAGATACATGTATTTCCCTCAGATTACACAGACCCACAAAGAATTCGAAAACAAATCCAATTTTGATAAACTCCCATATCTATTGGGTGAAATACCACAGTCAACAATCACAGCAGCAAGATTTGTGACCTGTTGCCACAAGAAAAGGTCAACCAGTGAAGAACAAACACCATTGTAAATACAATCTATATTTATGTTTATTTATTTTCCCTTTTGTACTTTAACTATTTGCACATCATTACAACACTGTATATAGACATAATATGACATTTGAAATGTCTTTATTCTTTTGGAGCTTTTGTGAGTGTAATGTTTACTGTTCATTTTTTCTTGTTTATTTCACTTTTGTTTATTATTTATTTCACTTGCTTTGGCAATGTAAATACATGTTTCCTCCATGCCAATAAAGCCCATTAAATTGAAATTGAATTGAGAGAGACTCTTGCTTGGACAAACGTTGGGGGCTACCTCCAGGGCTCTTCTAAGAACTGAACAGGGGGAGGTAAAGAGAATGTTCCCACTCACATTCAACCTGCCCTGGCCTCCCAGTCTCTCCTCCCTTATGAAGAGAGACAATATTGTTTAATTACGTACAGGAAACTCCTGTTACAAAGGACACTTAGCATATCCGTGGGAAGGCTGTGTGGGTTGAGACTTGTCCTCTCTCTCTTTTGCTCTTTTACTCTTTCTCTCCTCTCTCTCATTCCCTCCATATCTTTATCTCTCCCATTTTCTTTCTCTCTCTTCACCTTTCCCCTCCCTCTGCCCTTTCCTCCACTCCCTATCTTTCCTCTCTGTGTGTGTGGGCGGGTGGTATAGGCATATTGGCCAACAGACTGTGGACCATACCACCCAGGGGCCTTGGGTCACTGCTGACAGCCTGCTTTCTCAGTGCCTCCCCTCCACCTCCACCTTCAACCTGCACCCTCACCACCACCATCCCCTGCCCTGACATAACAAACACCCTCCAGCCTCTTCAAACAGCAACCAGTCTACACACACAATAACACACACGCTACCCCGCAGCAGTTCAGTGGAACTGGCCCCCAACACCCACCAGGAGATCATGGGATTCGACAGAATGAGCCACTTATATTATACCCCCTCCCTCACTCTGCTCCAGTGAAGACATTCAGACTTATTCACAGGAAGACATTTCTTATTTAACAAACAACGACAAAGAGGCATATATCATGTAAGTAAAGCTGCTTG
This sequence comes from Oncorhynchus mykiss, assembly GCF_013265735.2. Lineage (NCBI taxonomy): Eukaryota > Metazoa > Chordata > Actinopteri > Salmoniformes > Salmonidae > Oncorhynchus > Oncorhynchus mykiss. Next base: position 70,049,411 of record NC_048572.1, read on the forward strand.
TTTCACTCTTTGTGTCTTTGCTCCGGTGGTCTGTAACTGACAGGAACTCAGGCACTATTTGTTATCTTTAGGCCCAATAAGCACATCTGGTTCTGGTTTGGCTCCTCCACATCGCCCCTGGAGATGTGGATGGGGGGATGGAGGGGACGAAGGGGAGGGGGAGAGTCGAGGGGAGGGGGATTTCTGGGGTGGGAGTGGGGGGCTTTTTTCTCCTCAGTCTTAAATTGAATTTCTCACCATCCCAAGCTGGGCCTTGGACCAGGGATCTAGGGCTTCTTGAGCCTGTCACACAGAACTCTCTGTTTAGCTTGCTCCCAGCCCTCAGGCTCTCAAATGCAACTAGAACAAAAAAAACCTGGACAGAAATCAGTTTCACCTGTTTATCCAAATGACTGCATGTTCAAAGTAATATGACCTGTTATCCAAATCTGATTCGCTCTGGTTTGCATATCTGAACTCTTTCTGAACCCTCCCTGTCTTGTGGTGAAATAATCAACAAATATGAAAACAAGTTAAATTAGGTTTTCAGTTGTCAGCTAGCGGGGAAGACAATAAGATATATATTGATATTCGTTAAATTATACTTATGATCTTGTCTTTGATTTCAATCAGGCAGAACTTTCCAAGTCGTTATCACAATTTAAAATTCAACTACATAATGTTATGGTTCTGGAGAGAGAGCAGTCATACTGGGAAGACCACCCTTACCTGAGGGCCTCACTCTGTCTTGGTAGGAAAATTGACACTGGATTAATGGCAAAGATGGTCGCCAAATCAAATCAAATGTATTTATATAGCCCTTTGTACATCAGCTGATATCTCAAAGTGCTGTACAGAAACCCAGCCTAAAACCCCAAACAGCAAGCAATGCAGGTGTAGAAGCACGGTGGCTAGGAAAAACTCCCTAGAAAGGCCACTAGGGGCTAGCTGGCTAGCAGGTAGAATATAGCTAGGCTGGCAGGTGGCTAACAACAGGTATGCTTTTTTGCATATGTTTTTTTGAGTAGAGCTTCCTGTTGGTTAATTCTGATACTTTCCAGGTGGGAAACCCGTACCTTATCGTTCTACAATGAGTTTTTGGAGTTCGGAGTTGTCTTGAACGCAGCATAACATCGCTACAATGGTCCCATTCCCCTGCTCAGACGTTGCATGCATCAACCAATGGTTGGGTGCCACATCCTCGACTGTGCCGTTGGGTACCAGATTGCTATATCATATGATGTGGTTAGCTGATACGACGGAAAATACCTATCCAGGTGTTGAAAGATCTGGCATGTGTCAGCAACGCCTGGGCAGAGGAACTCACCCAATGTCAAGGCACTGATATTCAAACACAAAAATATGGCATACAGAGAATACAGACAACATTCAGATGATAACAATAACTACTATATAACCAATAACAAAAGGCTCTACCTTTTTCATTTCTTTCTTAGCTACCAGAGTATGAATCCAACAATGGTTGCCATTATCAGCATATTTCCCACTGTCCAGACAGCAGCCAGCCAGGGGAATGCCTCATATAGGAAGCATAAACACAGGCCAGAACAATTCATAACAACAATTGGACACAGCCCCAGTTAACTAGACGCTAATGTTTCTCTCGCCTTGGCTGTCCTCTTAATTCAATCATGTTTCTCATGACATCATCAGGACCGACGAGCCAATCAGAGCTGGCCGGGCTAGCAAGCAAAGTGTTGGAGCGGACAGAGTTGATTGTTGTCCTTTGATTAACTCTACTTGTGTGTTACAGTCCGGCCGAGACGAAGAGCATAGCACATAACACTGAGCTAAGTGCCAAGTCCAGTTCTACTCAGGCACGGTTATTATAAGCTAAATTGAAATCCTAATTGTGGGAAAATGGAGAGAGAGAGATAGCAAAACTAGACGGAGGGGATAAGGTAGTTATGTGGATTTGATTAAGTAGCAGCAGATCGGAGAAGGAGATCTGAGATACCATAAGAACTCCTTCGACCTCCAGACCAACCTAGAGGCAATTTCTGTAACACACACGCATGCACACACCCTTGTGTGTGTGTTTTTCATTACAGTAAAAACATGACCATACATATTTAAAAGTCTAGAACTGTACTGAAAATAAAACATCAAGTGGACATTTACAAAACACACACACACACCTCTCTTTCTCTTTCCCTCTCTCTTTCTGTTCATTCTGTGTTTCTAAGCCCTTCCTCTGACCCCTGTTAAAAATCCCTGATTCCCGCTTTTTCCCAGCATAGCTCAGCTAAACCCCTTCCACCACCCCACCCCACACACTCTAGTCCTCTGTTTATTTTTTCAGGTGAACAAACTGTATCACACAGTGGCTTCCTCAGTTGCTTTTAATTAGGCTCCTGGAATCTTCTGTGCTTTAATCTGCTTGTGTGTGTGTGTGTGTGTGTGTGTGTGTGTGTGTGTGTGTGTGTGTGTGTGTGTGTGTGTGTGTGTGTGTGTGTGTGTGTGTGTGTGTGTGTGTGTGTGTGTGTGTGTGTGTGTGTGTGTGTGTGTGTGAGTGTGTGTGTGTGCTTGCGTGCATGTTCATTCCTTACAAATAATAAAATATCTACAGTGTTTATTAATGGTTTATATATAATTTGTTATTGCTTACTCATGAAAGTTATTATAAAGTGTTACCCAACAATGGAATGTAATTGTAGCCAAATAGCAATCCTAGCCACATAATCTGAACTAAAGAATGAAGAGGCATGTTGTTGCCTTTGATATATGATACATGCTATAGCAACGATAGCCATGCCATGAACAAATGTCTATTGACAACCCATTAAACAAAGGAGACCCTAACGGGTAAACAAACCTATACCATCAGACCTGGATTTTAAGGTACCTGCTGCAACTTTTCAAGATTGCTTTTGTTGACGAGAGCCTGATGAGCATGACAGAGTAGGCCTATGCTATACCATTTCAATGGTCTAAATCAGGGTTATTCAAATCTTACCCTACGAGGTCCAAAGTACTGCTGGTTTTCTGTTTTATCTGATAATTAATTGCACTCACCTGGTGTCCCAGGCCTAATCAGTGCTTGATTAGAGGGGAATAATTTTAAAAAGTAGTGGAAGTGACTTCCATGTCCAGATTTGAATTTGAGGGACACTGAACAAAAATATAAATGCAACATGTAAAGCATTGGTCTGCAAATAGTCTGGGTAGCCATTTGATTAGCTGTTCAGGAGTCTTATGGCTTGGGGGGTAGAAGCTATTTAGGAGCCTCTTGGACCTAGACTTGGCACTCCACTACTGATTGCCGTGCAGTAGCAGAGAGAACAATCTATAACTAGGGTGGCTGGAGTCCTTGACCATTTTTAGGGCCTTCCTCTGACACCGCCTGATATAGAGGTCCTGGATGGCAGAAAGCTTGGCCCCGGTGATGTACTGGACCATACGCACTATCTTCTGTAGTGCCTTGCGGTCGGAGGCCGAGCATTTGCGATACCAGGCAGTGATGCTCTCGATGGTGCAGCTGTAAAACCTTTTGTGGATCTGAGGACCCATGCCAAATCGTTTCAGTCTCCTGGGGGGAATAGGTTTTCTCGTGCCCTCTTCACGACTGTCTTGGTGTGCTTGGATCATTTGGTGCTTGGATAGTTTGTTCGTGATGTGGACACCAAGGAATTTGAAACTCTCAACCTGCTCCACTACAGTCCCGTCGATGAGAATGGGGGCGTGCTCGGTCCTCCTTTTCCTGTAATCCTATATCTTGATCACGTTGAGGGAGAGGTTGTTGTCCTTGCACCACATGGTCAGATTTATGACCTCCTCCCTATAGGCTGTCTCATTGTTGTCGGTGATCAGGCCTACCACTGTTGTGTCATCAGCAAACTTAATAATGGTGTTGGAGTCGTGCCTGTCCGTGCAGTCATGAGTGAACAGGGAGTACAGGAGGGGTGCTGAGCATGCACCCCTGAGGGGCCCCCGTGTTGAGGATCAGCGTGGGGGAGGTGTTATTACCTACCCTTACCACCTGGGGGCGGCCCGTCAGGAAGTCCAGGATCCAGTTGCAGAAGGAGGTGTTTAGTCCAGGGTCCTTAGCTTAGTGATGAGCTTTGAGGGCACTATGGTGTTGAACGCTAAGCTGTAGTCAATGAATAGCATTCTCACATATGTGTTACTTTTGTCCAGGTGTGAAAGGGCAATGTGGAGTGCAATAGAGATTGCATCATCTGTGGATCTGTTGGTGCGGTATGCAAATTAGAGTGGATCTAGGGTTTCTGGGATAATGGTATTGGTGTGAGCCATGACTAGCCTTTCAAAGCATTTCATGGCTACAGACGTGAGTGCTATGGGTTGGTAGTCATTTAGGCAGGTTACCTTAGTGTTCTTGGGCACAGGGACTTTGGTGGTCTGCTTGAAACATGTCAGTATTACAGACTCGGACGGGGAGAGTTTAAAAATGTCAGTGAAGACACTTGCCAGTTGGTCAGCGCACGCTCGGAGTACACATCCTGGTAATCCGTCTGGCCCTGCGGCCTTGTGAATGTTAACCTGTTTGAAGATCTTACTGACATCGGCTGCAGAGAGCGTGATAACACAGTCGTCCGGAACAGCTGGTGCTCTCATGCATGTTTCATTGTTACTTGCCTCGAAGCGAGCATAGAAGTATTTTAGCTCATCTGGTAGGCTCGTGTCACTCGGCAGCTCTCTGCTGTGCTTCCCTTTGTAGTCTGTAATAGTTTGCAAGCCCTGCCACATCCGACGAGCGTCGGAGCCGGTGTAGTACGATATGATCTTAGTCCTGTATTAATGCTTTACCTGTTTGATGTTTCTTTGGAGGGCATAGCGAGATTTATTATAATCTTCCGAGTTAGAGTTCCACTCCCTGAAAGCGGCAGCTCTACCCTTTAGCTGAGTGCAAATGCTGCCTGTAATCCATGGCTTCTGGTTGGGGTATGTACGTACAGTCACTGTGGGGATGATGTCCTCGATGCACTTATTTATAAAGCCAGTGACTGATGTGGTGTACTCCTCAATGCCATCGGAAGAATCCCGTAATATATTCCAGTCTGTGCTAGCAAAGGAGTCCTGTAGTTTAGCATCTGCTTCATCTGACCACTTTTTTTAGGCCGAGTCACTGGTGCTTCCTGCTTTCATTTTTGCTCGTAAGCAGGAATCAGGGGGATAGAATTATGGTCAGATTTGCCAAATGGAGGGCGAGGGAGAGATTTTTACGCGTCTCTGTGTGTGGAGTACAGGTGGTCTAGAATTGTTTTTCCCTCTGGTTGCACATTTAACATGCTGATAGAAATGAGGTAAAACTGATTTAAGTTTCCCTGCATTAAAGTCACCGGCCACTAGGAGCATCGCCTCTGGATGAATGTTTTCCTGTTTGCTTATGGCGGTATACAGCTCATTGAGCTCGGTTTTAGTGCCAGCATCGGTCTGTGGTGGTATGTAGACAGCTATGACAAATACATATGAAAACTCTCTAGGTAGATAGTGTGGTCTACAGCTTATCATGAGATACTCTACCTCAGGCGAGCAAAACCTTGAGACATCCTTAGATATTGTGTACCAGCTGTTGTTCACAAATATGCATGGGCCCCTGCATCGTGTCTTACCAGAGGCTGCTGTTCTGTCCTACCGATGGAGTGTACAACCTGCCATCTGTATGTTCTAAATGTTGTTGTTCAGCCACGATTCGGTGAAACATAAGATTTTAATGTCCCGTTGGTACGTGCTTTCACTCGTCACCTGATCCTTGCAAGGAACCCTGATCTTTTTCCACGAAATCTCAGCTTCCTTCTCCAGCAAATCACGGGGATCTTGGCCTGGTCGGGTGTCTGTAGTAGTATTTCCCTCCCGTCCGACTCATTGAAGAACTCTTCGTCCAGTTTGAGGTGAGCAACACAGTTCTGATGTCCAGAAGCTCTTTTCAGGCATAAGACATGGTAGCATCAACATTATGTACAAATCAAGTTACGAACAACGCAAAAAACTAACAAAATAGCATGGTTGGTTAAGAGCCGATAAGACAGCAGCCCTCCTCTCTGGCGCCATCGTTTCTGTCTGTAATAAAGCTCTTTATTGGGGTAAAACTCATTCTGATTGGCTGGGCCTGGCTCCCAAGTGGGTGGGCCTATGCCCTCCCAAGCCCACCAATGTCTGTGCCCCTGCCAAGTCTTGGGAAATCCGTAGATTAGGGCCTAATTCTTTTATTTCAATTGACTGCTTTCCTAATTTGACATGTAACTCAGTAAAATCGTTGAAATTGTTGCATGTTGCTTTTATATTTTTGTTCAGCATATATTGAAATTAGTTTCACTGCCCTCTGCTGGATATGTGGGCAACATTATCAGAAACCCATAGGAATTGGTTGAGCCTTGAGCTACAGGAGCTACATTCAGGAACCCACCAACACTGAGTGACGGAACTCAGATCTAAAGATGTTTTCTAATTTAACATTGGCAATACAGCACAGTTTTGCTTTACAGATAATTTCAATGAAAAGACACTTGTGATAATAAAGGTGTTTTTCCTTTCTCTGTAATATTTATTTCATTTTTAATGCGACAACACTTCCAAATGCATATCGAATTCAAAATGCATTTCACTCTGTTGCTTGGATCAGAAAAAGGACATTGTTTTTTATAGAAAAGATTTTACAGAATCTATTCTACTCTAACCTTCAAAACAATGACGATCAATGTTCAGTGGACAAGAGAAAGCAATTTCACGGTCTATACATCTGTAAACCTGAGAAAATATATATACCATAGAGGAAATGATAAAAAGTTTAAAACATTCAATACTAACAATATTTGAATCTAATAGGTAGTATACTTTCCAATAGCCAACCTTCATGGAAGGTAATAAAGTCGTTTTTATTTGATTACAATATGATAACATGCAGACAAGCATTAACAAACAACAATATTAACAATGCAAATTATTAAGCCCAACCCTACACATTGAAATAATGATGCATCATGTGTCATATATGTACTATTTTGGTTTTACTGAGCACATGCAAGCCAAAAACATGCTTTCATCAATTAAAATTAACAACAAAGGCCAAATAAAAAATTACCTGCTTAATCTTAAACAAAGGTTTTTAAATAAAACAAAGAAAAAAACTGATAAGACTTGGATTATTTTAATTTACAGTAAAAATGTTTGTTTTTTATACACACATGAACAAGTATAATGTAGGACATGACTACAGACATAGAAACATGTCACTTCTAACAAGGTATTTTTCCTTCAATGCTATGATTAGTTTGGTGAATTCATCTGATTTAAATAAATAACAATATAAAGTGGGCATACTAGAGCTTGAAAACAGACCACACCAATTGTTTGTTTATGAATGTGTGTGTGTGTGTGTGTGTGTGTGTGTGTGTGTGTGTGTGTGTGTGTGTGTGTGTGTGTGTGTGTGTGTGTGTGTGTGTGTGTGTGTGTGTGTGTGTGTGTGTGTGAATTGTGAAATCATAACGAGCTGTCTCTGGAACTTAACCCTTAGATGCAGACCCTGATTCTGGGAGGCATTTTTTTACTTTGCCAATCATCTTGTTACAAAACATTGTTCACAACCATTTCCATTTGTACAACTCTTTCCTTAGAGAAAGCACAGCTTTTCCAAAAATACAATCTAGAATATATCAACAGCAATTAAAACAACAGATCAAATTATTTTAAGAAAATGAAAACAGGATAACAATGCCTTCCCAGACTAATGCCACCGAAAAAGTGTTAAGTACTCCAGATCCGCATTAAAGGGTTTAAGCACACATCTGCATATTTTATCTATTTACGCCAAATGTCACGAGAACAAAAAACAAACAACAAACATATGACATTGGTCTATCTATCAGTCAAATTAAACAGGAAAATCCCTCGGTTTGCATGAATACACTCACATTCAGAGGAAAAGTGGGGTACAGTACTCAACATGGAACCCTTTTACATTAGCAGGAAATTAAATTAAAAAGAGATCAGAGTCACATCGAAGCATATATTGTGAGGTGCATTGTGGATAACTGATGTGTGAATCAAAATTTAATTCACACATGAAGGAAGAGAGCAGTAAAACTGTGTGAGCAGGGAAACAAACACACTTCGGATAAAAGTTCAGCTAGTTTGTCTGACAAAATCCCCAAAGTATTCACAAGATCAGGGCAGTTAGGTGTTGGTGTTCTGTTATACTGTCTTGCATTGTAGATTACATTCACATATCCAGCTAAATATCTTTTACTACACCTTCCAGTCTTCAAGGGCTCTACGCTTTCACACTAAACTGTGGGAATAGTACTTTTACTTTGTAAAAGTAAGATAACATGTATTGTCCATTCATCACACAGCTCTGGTAGTTCTACAGGTGTAGTTCAATAGGTGTAGGTTTTGTGAGCATCTGAGGGGTGTAGGGGTGAGAAAAGCCGGCTTTAGGCCCCATCTGGTGGCTAAACAACCCATTACAAGGTGTGGAATCTCTCCACAGAGACTTAATTGACTGCAGCTGCACATCTTGTACAGCTGGCTGCAATTAGGGCGGCAGAACATGGGGAGGCAGTGGATTTCAGAGAGGGAGAGAGAAAGCCGTGAGGAGGACACACCAAAGTTTTATCGCAAATATTGGACCAGTTTGCACCCAATGCCGAAGGTTTGAAGTTCTCTCTGCCCTGGGGTAAAATATTATCTTCCCCAGTGACTTACGTTTATGTTCAGTTGCTGACATAAGGGCCAGTTGTTGATTTTGATTATTGGCCTCATTTCTTTGTGAGAACATTCTTTTGGGACATGAAGATTCCCCAAGCTACCTGTGAACCCTTTATTTATTTAATAAATCCTCTTTGAGTGCTGAATTGCCTTGTCTGTCTGAGTTGTTACACTGGTGTAGAATGTAAGTGTCCCCGTGTGGTAGTGAAACCTGAGACAACCATTTAGACAAGTTATGGTGCCCTGTAGGCTGTGAGGACAGGGTTTTTTAAGTCGGTTTTTACAAGAGAAAATGCTGCTGGCAGAAGAATGGATGTCAAGTCCCTCAACCATGAGGTGGTTGGCGACGGAGGGGACTAAGCACCACACATAAGGGAGCACTGAAGAGCTCTGAAGGTAGTCTTGAGTTTCTCACAGGCCATAAATAACTCTGGGCTCCCGGGTGGCGCAGCGTTCTAAGGCACTGCATCTCAATGCAAGAGGCATCACTAGAGTCCCTGGTTCGAATCCAGGCTGTATCACATCCGCTCATGATTGGGAGTCCCAAAGAGCGGTACACAATTGGCCCAGCATCGTCTGGGTTTGGCCGGGGTAGGCAGTCATTGTAAATAAGAATTTGTTCTTAACTGACTTGCGTAGTTTAATAAAGGGGCTCCTTGTGGATCCAGAAATCACTGCAGCTATCAGTGACATGAAAAATGTAAAAATAGAAGACTGAACAGTAAGTACCGCCACCTGTGGCTGTAACAAAGAAGTGCCAGCAGATACTTCAAGGGGGAAGGCAAAGGAAGAAGTGAGCAGATGCCTGTTAGCAGACACCCAGGGGCAGCAAGGGCACGAGGGCCTACCTACTAGATGCTGACCAGGCCAAGGAAGCCTTCAAGAAGCAGTTTGAAGAAGAGAAGACCAGCAAAGAGGCCCTGAAGGAGCGTCTGGGGTGCCTGTGCGCCGTCCTACAAGAAGAGCGTCATGGCCTCAAACGGCTCCATGAGAAGTCAAGGCAGCTGGCCACCTTGCAAGAGGAGACTTTCAGCAACAGGAAGAGGGTAACCTGGCTGAAAAGTCAACTGAAAGAGAATCAAGTATGGTCCTCAGCCTGCAGGAGAAGTGCAAGGACCAAGGGGAAGAGGTGAGAATGTAAAGACTAAGTTCCAGGATGTTGTAGTGACTTTGGAAGAAGAGGCCTGTTCTGAATCGTGAACATTTATCTTAAAGAGGTAGTTCACGCTGCCAATGAGCAATCTGAAAAGCTCATGAAAAGTAATGCTCGGCTCAGAGGAAAAGCTCAGGTGAGAAGAATTAGAGGCAGGAAAGCTGCAGCTGAAGAGGGTCCTGGAGGTCTCTGAGGTAGCTCACGAGTGTGCAGAAAAGGAGCATAGGGAGCAGGTAGCCAGCACCCAGAATTTAGAGATCTGCCGGCAGAGGGCAGAGCTACAAGGGGAAGCCCAGGCTGGGATGTTGGCCCTGTTGGAAGAAAAGCTGCACCCCAGTTCAAAACGAACAGGGGTTTCCACAAAGGTGCTGGACAAGCAGTAAGAGCAAGCAGACCGAGCAGGAACTGCCCAGGTAATTGAGAAGCAATGAAGAGGAACAATGTGCAGGCCTGTCTGGAAGAGGAGCAGGCAGCAAGAAGGCTTGAGCAGGAGGCAGTGAAGAGCCTCATAAGTGAATTGAAAAGGAATGAAGAGATGGCAAAGAAGTCAGCAATGGAAGCCAAGCAGAGAGTGGTGGAATTGATGGAGGAGAAGATGTCCCTGACAGGAAAAGCCTCTGAATTGCAATCATAAGTGGAAAACGTAATGAGGTTCAGTAAATGCAGGATGTCGTTCACAGGCTGGAGACATATAATATGGCCTCGAGGGCCAAGTGGGAGCAGATCTTCTTGTTGCTCAAAAATGAGCAGGAGAGGCTAAGTAGCCTTGAGGTGCAACTGCGTGAAAAGCATCAACACAGCCATCTGCTGAGGCAAGTCCTGGACTTAGAGGGGAGACGGAGCTCTGGTGGGATCAAATCCCACTCTCCATTTCAGGGGACATGTTTGCTCCTTCGTGTGAGTTGTTTACCCACACCACTGAACAGCCCCCTGACCGAAGAGAAAACAGCCTGTATGTCCAGAACCCATGGCCAGAGAAGATTAAAGGAATCGCGAAAAAGAAAACCTGGACCAGAGCATGGTTACACAGAGGGTTCCCAGGACAACCACACCAACAAGAATGTCAGTCCAAATACATTCCACTGATGACTCTCCCACTTTGTTTTCCCCAGAAGAGGTTTCAAGGTCCCCTGATGGTGAAGTGGTGACAGGGAGATGGCGGTCCAAAGGATTCAGCAGCGACCAGGGAAGTTCCAGTGCTCCAAAATCAAAAACTGGTTAGGAAACTGGGGTGAGCCCGTAGAAGGGCACTACCAGCCAAGAGGGAAGCAGCCCAATACTCTGGTGAGTGAAGTTTCGTCATGAGTTAAGAGGTCTGAAGGAAGGTTGAATTGTGATTCAGAAGTGAAGAGGTTTAAAGTCTGAAGTGTCTAACCATGGTTGACGTGAGTCTTCTTTCCAAAACCCAGAAGACAGAACTGCCAGCAGGTGGATCACTTGCACAGAAGGCAGTGAGACAAAGAACCCAACAGGGCGGTTGAGGCAACTGGCTCACCCTCAGGTCAAACCTCTGACACGACGCAGAGGAAAAATTCACAGCCAGAGAAGAAGAATCCCCTTTAAAGACAGGAAGAGGCCAAGGAGGCAGTGGAGCTCTGCCAGTCATCCACCCAGTCAAATGTGAATGGAAGAGCTACAAGACATGGGTGAGCCTGACAAACCAACTATGTTACTGAGCCTCCCCAGGAGTGGTGGAGTGTTGGAGAGTGGGCCTGGGAGTCAGAGGGCCTACTATGGTCAGGCAAGTTCATTAAGATGGATGATGGTTATATGGTAACCCAAGACTTTGCCAAGCTCTTGGTTACCAGGAGGCCTCAGGGAGAGTCTCCCAACTCCACAGAAACTGGTCAACTACCATCAGGTACACCACCAGGGGACAGCGAGCCCCACCTTTACCATGAGGTAAAGGTCCAAGATGGCACTGTGGTGGTGAGTATGACCAATGAAAAGGGATGTTCAGAAATGGAGAAACCTCAAACTCCTGGCATGGACCTTCAAATGTTCTTTGACCAGAGCTGAGGCAGGTGGCATGCTGTCGGGGTGCTCTATTTTGAAAATGTTGAAGAAGCATGGTTTTCCAAGAAGGGCTGGAGGAGACCAAAAGAAATGCCCTGTGAAAGAAAAGGGGCTTGAAGTAAAACTGAGGTAAAAAAAAAACATTTCTGAACATTTCTGTGATAATAACCCAAGACTTTGCAGAAACCCTGAGGCCCAAGTGGAAAAAGGCGAGCCGCTGTCATTCAAAGGAGAACGGGAAAGCTGGTGAGGAGGCACAGACGCATGGAGGTGAGAGCCTTCCCCCTCTCAATAACCAGTTATCGTGTGTGCCCCAGAAGGTGGCCGAGAACCAAACCCATGAAGAGGGTGAACCATGGAGATGATGAACATCAACCTTTGTTGTATGACCCCTAGAGGTCCAGGGGTGTACCTCCATGGCCTTGGATTAGATGCCTGGTCAAGAGTTGACTTTATCGGGGCATTGGCCTGTACAAACCACGAGTTGAAGCAGGGATGGGTGGTGTGTGAGCATCCGAGGGGTGTAAGGGTGGGAAAGGCCGGATTTTGGCCCCACTTGGTGGATAAACAACTCATTACAAGGTGTGGCATCTCTCCACAGAGACTTAATTGACTGCAGCTGCACATCTTGAACAGCTGGCTGCAATTAGGGTGGCAGAACATGGGGAGGCAGTGGCGTTCAGAGAGGGAGAGAGAGAGCAGTGAGGAGGACACGCCTAACCATTGGACCAGTCAGCACCCAATGACGACGGTTTGAAGCTCTCTCTGCCCTGGGAGAAAATAAATCACTGGGAAAGAATACGATTACATTCAGTTATTGCCATAAAGGACCAGCTGTTGATTTTGATTATTGGCCTTATTTTTTTTTATCTGTTAATAAATCCTATTTGAGTGCTGAATTGCCTTGTCTGTCTCTTGGTTTTGCACTACCACACATGACACACTGCTCCACCTACGGAGTTTTAACAGTTTAAATGTGTTCATACAGGTAAGCTCTGGTAGTTCTACAGGTGTACAGCAGGCTTGGTCCAAGTGGCCACCGCTGGCTCCGTCAAGTCATCATGCTGCTCAAAACATAAAGGGATAGAAAACAGTTCAGTTTCAGCAATGTCAACATTTCTGGGCTAAATCTGATCTGACTTTCTTGTCATGGGAAAATATTGAAACAAGCCTACACCTGGTGGTCTCTAGGAAGACATTACTGTTTTGTTGAGATTGAAAGCTGAATCCTGACGTGGGATATAACAATATCTTTTAGGTAAAACATCCCCTTTGATTAAATTAGGTATTTGCACAAATGTTCAAATATGCAGTAGGATTGTGTCATAGTGGAGAAAATGTGTGAGGTTTGATAAGGAAGGGTTAGAGACTTACCTCAACTATCTGTGGTGGGTACGCATGAAGATCTGCGTGAGCGGTTACACATGTTCTTCTGTAAAACCGAGGCAAAACACAAAGATAAGTCAATAACAATTTAAAAAAAACTTCTAAACGAGAGCAAACCAATCAGTAGAACTACACCACTTCATAATATGGTAGCAACGTAAGAGCTGTGATCCCATCCTATCCTGTCTATAAGAAGTGAGTGGGTGCCCTGTACCTTTTCATGAAGACGGTGATGGAGGACTGCATCAGAGAGCCAAGGATGTCTCAACGCTTCAGAGGCACCTATCCTCCAGCTGCAGAAAAACACACACAAACACACAGATATATATACAAACAGATGTAAAATGTCATAGAAGAAAAATAGATTTTAGATTTTTATTGCAAAATATACAGTATACGTGGTGCAACATGCTGTGCCTCAAGAAAGTATTCAGACCCCTTGACTTGTTACATTACAGCCTTGTTCTAAAATATATTCAATAATTGTTTTCCTCATCAATCTACAAACAATACCCCATAATGACAAAGTGAAAAGAGGTTTTGTCGAAATTTTGGCAAATGTTTTAAAATGAAAAAACAGAACACCTTATTTACATAAATATCCAGACCCTTTGCTATGAGACTCGAAATTGAGCTCAGGCGCATCCTGTTTCCATGATCATCCTTGATGTTTCTACAACTTGATTAGAGTCCACCTGTGGTAAATTAAATTGATTGAACTTGATTTGGAAAGGCACATACATGTCTATATAAAGACGCATCTGACAGTGTCAGAGCAAAAACCAAGCCATGAGGTCAAAGGAATTGTCCGTAGAGCTCCGAGACAGGATTGTGTTGAGGTAAAGATCTGGGGAAGGGTACCGATAGATTTCTGCAGCATTGAAGGTCCCCAAGACCACAGTGACCTCCATCATTCTTAAATGGAAGAAGTTTGGAACCACCAAGGCTCTTCCAAGAGCTGGCCGCCCCGCCAAACTGAGCAATGTGTGTGTCCAAACTTTTGTGTGTGTGCGTGTGTGTGTTTTACTTTCTAACCCTACCACCCTTCCTCTAATTGGAGTAAAGTAGTAAACAACAATGCTTAGGCCTCTACTTCCAGCTTATACATACTATATACATTTTATGGACACAGTCTATTTTATGATAGTTCTATTTAGTTTGTTTTTACCCCTGTCTTTCCTCAACCTCCCATTTATTTCTGATGTCCATCGGGTTTGATTTCTATTTGCCATATCTTTCAAACTGTGCTCTTCACAAAAGTTCATAACCCATATACATTTCACGAACACACTATGTTTTACATTAGCTATCTTGTTATTATTTGTTATTAGTCCTAACCTTCAGCTCCATTCAATGTGATATCTGTCTTTTTATTTTTAATACATTAGCAAAAAAAAAAAAAAAAAAAACTGTTTTTGTTTTGTCATGATGGTTTGTAGATTGATGAGGGAAAAAACAATTTAATCTGTTTTAGAATAAGGCTGTAACGTAACAAAATGTGGAAAGGTCAAGGGGGATGAAGACTTTCCGAATGCACAGTATTTTGAAATCAAGCAGATGTATGATACCTTTTATTGATGATGAGGAGTTTGGAGATGAAGTCTTTGGCCTCCTCTGAGATGTCTGTAAATTCTGCCTCTTCAAAATTCCACTGGCAGGCCAGAATGTTATTCAAAGTCTCATTGTCGTCGTCACCTAGGAAGGGACACAGACCGCTTAGCCTGTGGAAGAAGAGGAAAAGTATTTATTGTGTGTGTGTGTGTGTGTGTGTGTGTGTGTGTGTGTGTGTGTGTGTGTGTGTGTGTGTGTGTGTGTGTGTGTGTGTGTGTGTGTGTACGTTTGGGCTCCTGAGTGGCGCAGCGGTCTAAAGTCACTGCATCTCAGTGCTAGAGGCGTCAATGCTATGGGAGTTCTATAGGGCAGCGCACAATTGGTCCAGCACCTTACGGGTTAGGGTTTGGCCAGGGTAGGCCGTCATTGTAAATAAGAATTTGTTCATAACTGTCTTGCCTAGTTAAATAAAGGTTAAATAAATAAATGAGTGTGCATGTGTACTCACAGCATATATGTAATCACTCCCAGGCTCCACATGTCGGTGTTGAATGACACAAAGTCGTAGTTGACAACTTCTGGGGCCAGGAACTCTGGGGTGCCGAAATTTATTCGTAACTTCTCTCTGGGCTTGTATCTAGGGGGAATACATGCTTATTTTTATTGGGAATCTATCAATACAAATACAATAGTTTAATGCTGCATGCATTGATACATCATATATGATATACAATTATGCTAATTCAAGTGGACGATTCATGTGAATATGAAACCTACTTTCTGGCAAGTCCAAAGTCGATGATCTTAATTTTATTCGTGACTCTGCTCACACATAGAATATTCTCTGGCTGAAAAAGGTGAAACAATAGCAAGACAGTAGTATATAGAAACCATTGTTACCTGTTGTGTACAATCTGATATGCTATCAATAACATCAGTGGCTATGGAAAACAATGACCTCTGGCACATTAACACTGATCTGAAGCAATAAGTATATATTTTTTTGCTCGCCGCCCCTGTCAAACACAGTGTGGTAGTCTACCTTGAGGTCCAGATGGAGGATGTACATCTTGTGCATGTGCTGCAGGCCCTCACAGATCTGCCTGATGAACAGCACCGTGTCCAGCTCCATCAGAGTGTAGTTCTCATCGATGATCCTGTCAAAGAGCTCCCCTCCATCCACACTACAATCACACACACAAAAACACATTAGGATGCTGCAGAAACGTATGAAGCAAATTGCCCAAAAACAGGACTTGAGCTTGGGGTTGGTAGGAAGTAAAGACTGTATGTACCATGGTCTGAATCAGTAGACTCAAAATGCTGCTGTACTTTCCTGAACACATGCACTATCATTTCATTTCATTAAAGTTTCCTCAAAATCCATTTATTTAAAGATACTACAAGACAGTGCACTGACCTCTCGTGTATTCTCTATCTACAGTGGCATCATGGCATAAAAATGATGTCAAATGAATTTAAGCTTAAAGATGAAGGTTGAGAAAACATTGTGGGAAGGAACAGACAGCGAGGCAGAGAACCATAGACATACACTACATTACAAAAAGTATGTGGACACCTGCTTGTCGAACATCTCATTCCAAAATCATGGGCATTAAAATGGAGTTGGTCCCTCCATTGCTGCTATAACAACCTCCACTCTCGTAGGAAGGCTTTCCACCAGTGGAGGCTCTTCAGAGGAGGAAGGGGAGGACCATCCTCCTCAGTGAAATTTCATAAAAAATGTAATTGTAAAACATTTAAAAAGTTATCCTTTTTAGATAAAACTATACTAAAAATAATCACATCACCAAATAACTGATTAAAACACTACTTTGCCAAGAAGGTCTACAGTAGCCTCAACCGCTGTCTGTAGGGTAGCACCATGGTGTAGCCAGAGGACAGCTAGCTTCAAATCCTCTTCTGGGTACATTGACTTCAATAGAAAACCTAGGAGGCTGATGGTTCTCACCCCCTTCTATAGACTTACACACAAATTATGACAACTTCCGGAGGACGTCCTCCAGCCTATCAGAGCTCTTGCATCTAGTACTGAAAGCATAAGCTTCAGCTAGCTAGCACTGCAGTGTATAACATGTGGTGAGTAGTTGAATCAAAGAGAGAGAAAGGCAATAGTTGAACAGTTTTGAACAAAACAATTTCTTCCAAAATGAAGGACAAGCACTTTAAGCTTCACTTACTGAGCTAGCAAATGCAGCTGGCTAGCCCCAGACCATTATTCCTCCTCCACCAAACTTTACAGTTGGCACTATAGATTGGGGCATTTACTTTTGTATATATAGTGTACAATATAATGCTGATATGTTTTATTTAGTTCTGTGGAGGGAACGTACTATTCCAGCACCAGGATGATGTCGTTCCTGGACTCGTAGGCGGCGTAGAGCTGGATCAGGTTGGCGTGGTCCAGCTGGTTCATGACCGTGATCTCATTCTTCACCACCTCCTACATGCCAAACACACACCAACCACACAATGAGAGGTGTCAGATGTTCGCTTGCAGCTAGCAAGCAGTGTACGGCTCTTCTATTCTGCAAATTTAACATTTATCATAAAATGAGGAAGAAACATATTCCGCGTCCAACCACTTCCTTAGAGTGAAAATGTTTTTAGAGTGTTATGTTCAGATGTCTAATTCCACATTTAAAAAAAAAAATGTAATACTCAAAAAGTATTTCAAAATAACTTACTTTTTCAAGGAAGCTGCAAGGTGTGTAGAGGTTTTTTATATGCATGCAAAACGCACATAGCCTTCGAAGATACATTTTTAAACCTTAACAAGTGTAGTTTATTCAGTTTATATTCCAAGTACATTTACTCATTAAGAATTAGTACCTTCTCTTTCTGACTCCGGGCTTTGATGATCTTGGCAGCCAGGGTGAGACCCGAGGAGTTTTCCATGCATTTGTGCACCTGGCCAAAACGACCTCTAAGAGAGAGACGGAAAAATAAGTAAGGTGTCTTCAGTTTCTGACTCGTTTTCTTTTTTATAACGTAACCTTACTCCCTCTCCCGCTGACTAAGAGTTGGCACAACGATCGATCACCTGTAAGTCACAAATCCTATAATGTTACTCATCCAGGTAATATGTCCCCTGAATGGAGGGGGATTGCACAGTCAGAAGATGAACTACTTGAACTATCAAAACTATTTCATCAGTATGTCCTCGGATACTAAATCAGTTCTCCTCCAATACAAGAAAGTAATATCATTTTGTGAAGGTATTTTATTGTTCATTTCTCCTTTATTTCATTAAATGAGAGTAAGGGTCCTCTCTTTGAAAATGTAGATTAACACTTAGAGATTAGCTCACAGCTGGCAGTGGGGGTATGGTTTCACATGCCCCAAAGGCCTTCAGTAAAAATAACTGCCCTGACTCTGGAGTTATGAACCAGGGGAGAGGAGAAGAGAGGAGAGGAGAGGAGGGGAGGGTTACACAACTCAACATTGTTGAGGACCTCTGTTCCTCTCTATCTATGATTTAGGTGAGATATAATTTGTTCCATGAGTTTGGTTCCAAAAGACAATGGAGAATCGACTAATAATTGACAAATTTATAATAACTCAGTACAATGTAGGAAAGAGCTCGATGGAGAGGAGTCGTTGATGGCCTGTGCTCTCTGGGGAGCGATCGGCCTAAGCAGGCACTATTTTATGTTACTCTTTGGAACCTCACAATGGTCACAGCGGATGGATACAATTATTCTTGAATTTGAAGTTAATCAGTTGAAAAGTCATTTCAAATTTTACCTTGTGGTTCAAATCATTATGTATCGCTAGGAACAGGATAGGTACACTTACCCTCCGAGAACCTCTGCTCTGTTGATGGTGTAGAAGTTGCTGATCTGGTTCGGTTTGGCTGCCACCATCCGATGGTTGAATGGAGCCGGAGGAGGAGAGCTTTTATCTTAAAGGAGATATGACACAAAATTATTTCATTTTTAACCATTTAACCATGGAAGTCACATAGAGATTGACATCTATTTTTCAAGTGAGCCCTGGCAAACAGTAGCATGGAGGGGAAATAGAAGCTGTATTGTTAATCAGATAGCATGTGGCTCTATGGTACCTCATAATCAAGTTATCATCCTGTGCTAACTAACACACTGTGGTAAACATGAGAAAGGAGATGTTGGTTATGCAGACTACAGTACTCTCCTACTTTGTTACTCCTAGGAAGCATGCTTTTTTATACCCTAATTCAATATGATTATGAATATTTTCTACAAAAAGAGAAAGAATAGCCACCATATCAAACATCTATTGGACTTCATATCAGGACAAATCCTAATATTTGTTTGCGTAACTCCAGTTTTCCACTGAGATTAATGTGTGATTTATGGAATCGTTGAGTTGAGTGTTCGCATTTCAAGTTCCTCCCTCAGTACTTATCACCTTTCCCCCAGACTTAAAGCCACAGTGCCCCATAAAAATGCTGGTCCTCACCAATGAAGAACTGTTCCCCAGTAGAGTGCCTGACTTCTGTAGACTGATCAGGCTTCTTCTCTTTTCCCATCCTCTCCTTCAGTTCCACACGGATATCCACCCCGTCTGCCTTGAAGATGCCCCATCCCTCATCCTCATCCTCTGGTCTTTCTCCTTCCTCTTCCTCCTCCTGCCTCTCCCCCTGCTCCTTCTCCCCCTGCCTCACATATTCCTCTCCTGCTCCTCCCTCCACCCGACTCTTCTTGTGGTCCTCCACTCCCAGGTCTTCCTCCGCCACGCGACGCTTACTGCTGGTGCTGCACTCTTCAATCTGGTCCTGTTCTGCAGCTTCCAGGGACTGAGAGGAGGCACTTCTGTTGTGGACTTCACAACTGAAATAGACAAACATAAACTCAGCAAAAAAAGAAATGTCCTCTCACTGTCAACTGCGTTTATTTTCAGCAAACTTAACATGTGTAAATATTTGTATGAACATAACAAGATTCAACCACTGAGACATGAACTGAACAAGTTCCACAGACATGTGACTAACAGAAATTGTATAATGTGTCCCTGAACAAAGGGGGGGGGGGGTCAAAATCAAAAGTAACAGTCAGTATTTGTTGTGGCCACCAACTGCATTAAGTACTGCAGTGCATCTCCTCCTCGTGGACTGCACCAGATTTGCCAGTTCTTGCTGTGAGATGTTACCACACTCTTCCACCAAGGCACCTGCAAGTTCCCAGACATTTCTGGGGTGAAAGGCCCCAGCCCTCACCCTCCGATCCAACAGGTCCCAGACGTGCTCAATGGGATTGAGATCCAGGCGAGTCGCCTGCCATGGCAGAACACTGACATTCCTGTCTTACAGGAAATCATGCACAGAACGAGCATTATGGCTGGTGGCATTGTCATGCTGGAGGATCATGTCAGGATGAGCTTGCAGGAAAGGTACCACATGAGGGAGGAGGACATCTTCCTTGTAACGCACAGCGTTGAGATTGCCTTCAATGACAACAAGCTCAGTCCGATGATGCTGTGACACACCACCCCAGACCATGACGGACCCTCCACCTCCAAATTGATCCCGCTCCAGAGTACAGGCCTCGGTGTAACGCTCATTCCTTTGACGATAAATGCGAATCCGACCATCACCCCTGGTGAGACAAAACCGCGACTCGTCAATGGAGAGCACTTTTTGCCAGTCCTGTCTGGTCCAGCGATGGTGGGTTTGTGCCCATAGACACTGATGTCAGGTGAGGACCTGCCTTACAACAGGCCTACAAGCCGTCAGTCCAGCCTCTCTCAGCCTATTGTGGACAGTCTGAGCACTGATGGAGGAATTGTGTGTTCCTGGTGTAACTCGGGCAGTTGTTGTTGCCATCCTGTACCTGTCCCGCAGGTGTGATGTTCGGATGTACCGATCCTGTGCAGGTGTTGTTACACGAGGTCTGCCACTGCGAGAATGATCAACTGTCCATCCTGTCTCCCTGTAGCGCTGTCTTAGGTGTCTCAAAGTATTGACATTGCAATTTATTGCCCTGGCCACATCTGCAGACCTCATGCCTCCTTGCAGCATGCATAAGGCAAGTTCATACAGATGAGCAGGGACACTGGGCATCTTTCTTTTGGTCAGTAGAGTCAGTAGAAAGGCCTCTTTAGTGTCCTATGTTTTCATAACTCTGACCTTAATTGCCTACCGTCTGTAAGCTGTGAGTGCCTCCACAGGTGTGTGTTCATTAATTGTTTATGGTTCATTGAACAAGCATGGCAAACACTGTTTATACCCTTTACAATGAAGATCTGTGAAGTTATTTGGATTTTTACGAATTATCTTTGAAAGACATGTCCTGAAAAAGGGACGTTTCTTTTTTTGCTGAATTTATTTTAGAAATTAGTGTGTGTATTTGAAAGACAGGGATCACAGAGTGAATGGTACTGAAGTAGAGAGAGAAATAAAGAGAGAGAATGAGAGGGACAGAGAGTGAGAGACAGAGAACGAAACAAAGAAATACATCAAATAAAATAAATAGGAAGGGATTGAGGAGGGTAGAGGGGATACTCTACCTCTCTGGAATAGAGCCAGTCTCTCCTGGAGCTTCAGGGGAGGGTGGGAGAGGAGGGAGATCCTTAACTGACATATCAGCAGCTTCTGATGGGCCTGCACTGTCCTCCTCCTTTTTGTTCCCCTCTCTCTCCTCTGCTCCTCTAACCTCCTCAGGCTGCTCTGTGATTTTCAACAGCTCTTCCTCTCGCTCGTCTTCCTTGAACTTCAATTCACTGAGGTGGTCTTCCTTCTCTTGCTTCTTTATGACCTCCTCTTCCTCCTTCCTCTCCTCCACTTTTAGTCCATCTCCTGCTGCCTCCCTCTCCTTCTCAGACAATGACTCCTCTTCGGTCACGGGGGCCTTGGGGCCCTTGAGGATCAAGTCCAGCAGGTTCGGGCTGAGGGACCCAGTCTGTGATGATCCCAAACCCTCTGAGGCCCTTCCAGATCCAGCCTCCAGGTCCAAGACGCCATCAGGGGTAAGCTGCTGCTGGTGACCTGATGATGATCTCTCTGCATTCTCCCTGTTGAGCTTCTGAACCTCCTTTAGCAGCAACGCCTGCTTCCTCAGGGAGATGGTGTCTGCATTGGAACAAACAGAATGGCCAAGGGGATACAGTTATAATTAATTAAACCACCTGCATGATTTTCACTTTAGTAACTATAATCAGATGATTGCACATATCTCAGAATGTCAACACACTCCTAGTATCCTCCTAAGATAATGGCAGGTGGTTGTCTGAAGTGTCAGTCTGATCTTTTTTATTCTCTTTGATGTTTTGGTTTCATGATGTACTTGTTAGCGCAATACTGTTGTTTACATCTGACAGGAAGACTGCTGTGACTAGCCGGTTGGTTATCTTTTGTGTGGCTCCAAGATAGTATCATTCAAGGAAGTCTATTTTCTTCTCCCGCTCTCTAAGCTTTCAGAACACATGTTGTTTACATCTCACATGTTACATGTTGTGAGTGCTGCTGTGTGTGAGTTAGTTTGTTTTGACTGGTAAAGGTCACTGTGTGTGTGTTGTACGGCTGTGAGCTATTGTTGACACATTTTAATGTACTGTGAACACCTGCTGTATCTGGGGGTTTCTTCTTCTGTGTTTTCAGACCTTTTGTGCTCAGACTGGACTTCTCCTTCCCATCCTTCCCCTTGTGATCTTTTGACTAAAGGAAGGGAAGAACGAAAGATAAGATCATCACGTTCTGCATTTGGTTTACATTTCAACATTCTTCAAAACGAGGTAAAATATGTATATTTCCCTGAAACCGCTACCACTATGTAATTACAATATTTACTGCACAGAAACTTCATGATAAACATGTTTTCTGTGAGCAAGTTAACACGTACAAAGTTTCCGCAGAGTTTGCGGATTGTGAGAAAATGCTTTGGTCCGTGGAGCTTTGTTGTCTTGTGACTGTGAGTGGTCTCCGGTCTACTAGGTTTGGGTTCACATTTACTGGTTATCATCCCTTGAGTCCCTTTTGTGGCTTTAGTAGAGGTAGTTTTCTGTTAAGGAGACAGACAACACGGCAATGCCAGTTGGACAATGGTGAATGGTCTGCAACATGAGATGGATTATGACACTGTTAGAGAGGGTAAGGAGGAAGGGGAGTGGTAGTGAGAAAGGTAGGTTACAAAGGAACATGAACATTTGACAGTATGAAAGATGAAAACACGTGTTACAATATGTGAAATGAATCAAATGAATGACTGAATGTGATGTTAAAGATGAAAGGAACATGAATGTAACCGTCAAAACATTTAGCCTAGCCTGATTGTTGTTTCATTCAAGTTAGCATCCTGCTACTGTATTAATACAAACTACAAAGCCAAACTTGTTTCAGTCAAAGCATGACGTTGACTGTCCACAGCAGATGTATAGATAGGTTGGTACATGTGTGCGAGGCTGTGAATTTATAGTTAATCACTTGTCACAGTGAGCGATGGAATGCAATACTGACCCT
This sequence comes from Oncorhynchus mykiss, assembly GCF_013265735.2. Classification (NCBI taxonomy): domain Eukaryota; kingdom Metazoa; phylum Chordata; class Actinopteri; order Salmoniformes; family Salmonidae; genus Oncorhynchus; species Oncorhynchus mykiss. The sequence continues at coordinate 70,072,642 of NC_048572.1, forward strand.
AAGCGGAGAAATTGCCCGCAACCAACCAAACAAGTCTTCTCAAACAGACTTCGAACCCGAGGGGCTACCCAGTACTATAGTCAACACTCCAGTCCTTTAATGAGCAGGTCAACATCTTAAAAAATGTCTCAAGGCGTGTTGTTGGTTGTGAGGTAAGCACTGATCAGTAGTAAGGCAGAGGAGATATTTTGAGAGTGGTACGATATGTGTGTGGTTTGATATGTGTGTGGTTTGTGTGGTGTGTGTGGGGGGACCACATTGACAAATGTCTGCGGTAGACAGTCATCTCACACCTTAGAGGTGAATGGAGACGGCCGGAGGCTGGAGCCACCGCCTGGCGAGAGCTCTGACGACAACGAGAATTCCTGGTGATCTGAGTCATACAGTAGCCAATAGACAATCACAGAGGTATGTATGCCCTTACATGTGGACTTATATGACCCCTTAGTTGCTGTTTGAGTTCTAACCTCAAGTCAAGCTGAAAATGTCAAGTCTGTATCGTAGTTTGAGGTTTTGTGCTAGAACTGTGTTGAAATGGAAAGACCCTTAACTCACCAAATAAGGGTCTGAATACATTGCAATTATCAGATACTGCACCAGTACCTACTTACAGGACCGCTTTCCTAATTTCCTAGTACACATACTCTACACTACTATACACCATGACATGTGGAAACTCTTACACTACAATGTATCTCATTCACCATCTAAATGAGTTGGTCTCTGCTTGCAGGTAATAGACCCTGGGCATGAAAACAGATACCAATCTGGCATCCACCCTCATGCCAGTAATGGAACGGGATGATAACTGGCTTTGAGGTACCCATAAGTCCCGCTTAAGGCTTTAATAACAGACAGCACTAGCCATTGACCTTCAGTGTCTCTGTGTCTAAGACCACTCTCAGTGTGTTACTGCTGGTCACATTGAATCAACAACTTAAAGTGCTTGTTGAAGTTGGTAGGAAGTGACTGGGACTTAAGCCTAGAGGATTTGGGTTTAAGTTAACCTTCTACAACAAAATCAGTGCTACTCATTGTGCTTGGACTACTTAACCCAGTGCAATGGACAGTTGACATTATGATTCAAATTCTTCTCTTTCTGTAACCTAATCAGTCCAGTACCAAATGCTTCTAGTTACTTCCCTAAGATCACTGAGTCGTTAACTAGTTTCACATGCTTGCTAGTACATACAGATGTAATATCTTAATTTGATCACTCTGTCGTCACAGAGAACTTTCCTGCGTAGCAGGAAATGCAAATGTATAGTACATGCAAGGTTTAACTAGGCTTAAAACATTTTTCATTTCCACTTTAGAATTTCAGACTCAACCCCTACAAAAATGTCCTTGAATTATAATCCACATAATAATTTACATTCCTGTTGCTGCAGGATTATTTAACTGCTGCGAGACACTGTTCAAATTAAGATATTTTTTTTACTGGCCCAACCTTCCATCCCAAGTAAGACCGATCACCTGAATAAAGCATCTACAGGGTACAACCACTCCACCATTAAAAACACAGTGTCCTATACAGGTCAATCATCTCCTGCTTATTTTGTGCCACTCACATCTGAAGCAGTGCCAGCCTCTGTTCCAGCCTCTGTGCCAGCCTCTGTGCCAGCCTCAAATGTAGCACACAGTGTGAAGAACAATAATTTACTAGACCCTTTAAATCAATGGCTGTTTGACACTGTTGCCATGACTGGATTTCTAATGAAGAGTTATGAATAGATTTATCTGAAACAATGTACATGGGGGATGCTCTGAATTGAAATGCATATATAGGTAACAGATATCAATACACATCACTGAAACCATAGTACGTCTACAGTATATCCACGCTGGGACCTCTCAACATGCCATTACAGGACTGAGAGGGTGAGAGAGAAATACCGCAATAGAGAGAAAGATATACAGAAAACAAGAGAGAGAGACAGAGAGAAAGAGAGAGGGGGGAGTCCTTACACTCAGCACCCCAGATGCCGGTGGCCACATTATAGGCCAAGGACGAATGTAGAATGTAGGCTAATGTGCAGTATGAGCAGAGCAATAAGTGTATTACTGTAGGTGGTGAAAGGTGGGGGCACATTTGAGTTCTTTTGGTTGGGCATTGTAAACAGATGTTGTTTTTCACATACCACTGTACTTGATTGTGAGGTGGTGGAATGTTCCCCACCAATTCCAACACTGGGTATAAGTGTCAAGGCTTTGGCTCCTTCCATACAATATGGCGTGCTCTGCATGGCACTATACAAGCAGTGGAGATCGCTATGTCCCAAAGTCATATTGCTTTGACACATCTTCCACCACTTCATGAGGAAAAACAGCATGAGCCAAGCCACAATCCTTCCTTAGGAAACAGATCTCCACTTGACTAGCCAGTTTTGCTGCTCTGATCATTTTCCTCTGCAGTGCCAACATCATAAAACTAAACCAAATCAAAAACCAAACATGGAAACATGGAGCACCTTATCTCCGAACCTGAATACAATGTGCCCATTTTTGAAGGACATGTAATTTGCAGGAGCATGAGGAAACAGTGAACCCAGCAATTCATCTAACCTACGTTGCCCATCAAAACATCCATAACTTCAATCCATTCTAAATTAACACCTGAACACAAGTGTTTTATTATTAAATTCACATGAACATAATCCAGAGTTTTGTTAAGTAAAGAGTTCATAAAGTGCCTTAATAAAGAACCCTTAATACAGTCTACATAGACCTGCACAAACACACCTCTTTGGTTAGTGCAGTTTGAGCTTCCAGTCTCACCTTGTCAGTCTTCTTAGTAACTGAGCTCTCGCTCTTTTCTGCAGACGATTGCCTCTTAACGTCCACCTTGCCCTTACTGTCTTTGGACTTGGGGGCCTTGTGTGCTGCAGGACGCATAAACATCATCTCCATAACCCGGGAGCTCTTCACCGTCTCCCCGATGAATCTGATGACCTGCTGGATGCTGAGGACCAGATTCTCCATCCCGTCCAGCTTCTCAGCCTGCTTCTCCGAGCGCTGGTCCAACGCCATCATGATGGAGCTCATCTCATGACACATCTCTCTCACCTCGCCCACCACACCTGTACCCTGGGTTTGAGCCAGGGGAAGAGTTAGGGCTCTTGCAGGTATATGGATCTCCTCGTTGTCCACCTTCAGAGTTTCCACGTCCCTTTCGATACCATCGATGTCCTGGGTTATTCCGTCCAGCCGATTGAGGACCTTCTCCTGGATGTTGATGAGCCTGTCCATCTTACTGCTCAGAGACTCAATGCGATTCTGAATGAGGTCCAAGCCGGCACCAGTGCAGTCAGTTAGGTTATCCATCGTGCTTGGCTTTCCAGGGGATGAGTTAGAGTTCACTATCTTTGAACTCATGACCGAATCACGTTAGGACACCCAATCGAGACAGAAAAAGGGTCACAGAAAGGTTGATGACCAACGTCCGAGTGACAGACGGGACAACTTTTTTGAAAAACGCAGCCAGCCTTATCCCTATGTGCTCCTCTTCAACTGTACAGACAAGCTGATTTAACGAAGGATATGTGAATAAAATGCTAATTTATCAACAACAAAAATGAAGAAAATCAAACTAACTAAATTAAAATCCATAAAGAGTGAAACCAGAAAAATACAGCCAGTAACTGTCAGTGTAACCTGTGGAAACACCTTCAGAGTTCTGACTTAACAGACATCCGGTCGTGAGATTGTCCCTGTCTCTCACCTACTGCTTGACACCTCTGCTCTTCTCCTTACTGGAGGTGGTATTAAGAATGGAATGAGCCTGTCTACATAAATGTAAACGGCCCAGCCGACGTCAGCAGGGGACCGGCCAGGGGGGCGGGGGGCTGTGAGAGGCCGTGAGGGGAAGCAGTTTGGCTCTGGAGGGGCTGTCAGACATCTGAGCGCCTTTAAATGTTAAGCCCACCACCATAGCCACTCTCTGGCCCACCTGCCAAGTGTCAAAATGGCCAGTGTACACAGTTCCTCTCTCTGAGGCAGTGGAAAGTTGTCTGGGACGACGCTAGACACTTTGTTTCGTTTTTTACTTTATTTGCATGTAAATGGATATAGACTTTTCAGTCTCACTTGGTTGTTTCACCATGATTAGCCTGAACAGGTGCTTACAGATGGAGAGGGGGGTCACTGACCTGTTTTATTTATAAGCGGTCAGGGACATTTTTAAGTCAACTCAAAATATCCAACAATCATGTCAAAAGTGCCAGTCTCACAGAACAGCTGTGTTTGCAAAAAAAAAAAACTTTTTAAATTAGATCCTTATTAATGACTGGCATAGTAATTAACAGCTTCGCAGTGTTTACGAGTGGCTGGAAAAATAATGATTGTGATAACATCAGGGAAATAACTGCATGTGAGTATTGAGTCTCAGTATGTAAGACAGTCGTACAGTGCATTCGGAAAGTATTCAGACCTCTTAACTTTTTCCACATTTTATTACATTCTAAAATTGACTTTTTTTTTAAAGTTCCTTAATCAATCTACACACAATACCCCATAATGACAAAGCAAAAACAGTTTGTATACATTTTTGCAAATGCATAAAAAATGTATAACTTGAGATTTGTTGAAGCACCTTTGGCAGCGATTACAGCCTCTAGCCTTCTTGGGTATGACGCTACAAGACTGGCACACCTGTATTTGGAGAGTTTCTCCCATTCTCTGCAGATCCTCTCAAGCTCTATCAGGTTGGATGGGGAGCGTCTCTCCACAGCTATTTCAGGTTTCTCCAGAGATGTTCGATCGGGGTTCAAGTCCGGGCTCTGGCTGGGCCAATCAAGGACATTCAGAGACTTGTCCCGTAGCCACTCCTGTGTTGTCTTGGCTGTGTGCTCTCAAGGATGATCAATGGAAACAGGATGCACCTGAGCTCAATTTCAAGTCTCATAGCAAAGGGTCTGAATACTTATGTAAATAAGGTTACAAAAAATTAGACATTTGCAAAAATTACAAAAAGTTATTGTGTATAAATTGATTTAAATATATATATATTTAACTTTTATTTAACTAGGCAAGTTAGTTAAGAACACATTCTTATTTACAATGACGGCCTACTGGTCCAATCCTTCATAATCGTCATCAGAAGAGGAGGAAAACCATTAAAGGTTAACTTCCTTGTTCTATGGCAAGACGACAGATTTTTACCTTGTCAGCTCAGGGATTTGATCCAGCAAACTTTCGGTTATTGGCCCAATGCTCTAACCACTAGGCTACCTGATGAGGGAAAAAAATATATTTAATCAATTAGAATAAGGCTGTAATGTGACAAAGTATGGAAAAAGTCAAGGGGTCTGAATACCTTCCACATGCACTGTATATTGCTACGGAAAGCTCTTTGCTGGCTGCGAAACGGCTATAACTTGCGCCCACCCATTGAAGGAGCAAGAAAAAGGTTCAGATTGTAGCCTGTAGTCCCCTGGCTGAGAAAGAGCTTAAGGTCTTTAGCCTATGTGCTTAAATAGGAGAAGGGTAACAGCCATGATAATACTGTGTCTCTCCTCTGACTAACACATCAAGTCAGATCCTTCCCACACCATCACACACACTTAGCCTACTCATACAGAGTTAAGACAGTTAAGGATACATTTTAACATAGGGCCTGGTAATTGGACCCCTCAACAGTGTACCCTGTAAACCTATCCAAACGTGCTTGATGAAGTGGTCCGTCTGGGACAAACTGTCATAAACTATAATACATGAATTTAACATTTTACTGCACTGGGTTCAATCAGGGTCAGAGAGTGTTTATTTAATTATAAAAAAAATTATGTGATATACTGTATCAGATTTAATATTGCAGATAGATTGTAGCTTCCACCAATATAATTGTCTGGATCATATCCAATCCTCCATATAGATTTTTTGAAATATATACAGTACCAGTCAAAAGTTTGAACACACCAACTTATTCAAGGGTTTTCCTTTATTTTTACTATTTTCTACATTGTAAAATAATAGTGAATACATCAAAACGATGAAATAACCCATATGGAATCATGTAGTAACCAAAAAAAGTGTTACACAAATCCAAATATATTTTGTATTTTAGATTCTTCAAAGTAGCCACCCTTTTCCTTGATGACAGCTTTGCACACTCTTGGCATTCTCTCAACCAGCTTCATGAGGAATGCTAGTCCAACAGTCTTGAAAGAGTTCCCACATATGCTGAGCACTTGTTGACTACCTTTCCTTCACTCTGTGGTCCAACTTATCCCAAACCATCTCAAATGGTTTGAGGTCAGGTGATTGTGGAGGCCAGGTCATCTGATGCAGCACTCCATCAACTCTCCATGGTTAAATAGCCCTTATACAGCCTGGAGGTCTGTTTTGGATCATTGATCTGTTGAAAAACAAATGATTGTCCCACTAAGCGTAAACCATGCTGGTAAAGCGTGTCTTGAATTCTAAATAAATCACGGACAATGTCACCAACAAAGCACCCCCACACTATCACTCCTCCTCCATGCTTCACAGTGGGAACCAGAGATGCAGAGATCATCCGTTCAACTACTCTGCGTCTCACAAAGATATGGCGGTTAGAACCAAAAAGCTCAAATTTGGACTAATCAGACCTAAGGACAGATCTCCAATGGTCTAATGTCCATTGCGAGTGTTTCTTGGCCCAAGCAAGTCTCTTCTTATTATTGGTGTCTTTTAGTAGTGGTTTCTTTGCAACAATTTGACCATGAAGGCCTGATTCACACAGTGAACAGTTGATGTTGAGATGTGTCTGTTACTTGAACTCTGTGAAGCATTTATCTGCAATCTGAGGCTGGTAACTCTAATGAACTTATCCTCTGCAGCAGAGGTAACTCTGAGGCGGTTTCATCATAGAGCTGGATGATTTTTGCAAGTGAAGAAACTCAAAGTTCTTGAAATTTTCAAGATTGATTGATTTTCATGTCTTAAAGTAATGATGGACTGTCTTTTCTCTTTGCTTATTTGAGCTGTTCTTGCCATAATTTGGACTTGGTCTTACCAAAGAGGGCTATCTTCTGTATACCTTCTGTATACCGCAAAGGGCAGCTACTTTGAAGAATCTCAAAAATAAAATATATTTTGATTTGTTTAACACTTTTTTGTTTACGACATGATTCAATACGGGTTATTTCATTGTTTTGATGTATTCACTATTATTCTACAATGTCAGAAAATAGGAAAAATATAGACAAACCCTGGAATGAGTAGGCGTGTCCAAACTTTTGATAGGTACTGTATATACACTAATACACATATGAGTTGGGGTGGCAGGTAGCCTAGTGGTTAGAGCGTTGGGCCAGTAACCGAAAGGTTGCTGGATCGAATTCCCGAGCTGCCCCAGAACAAGGCAGTTAACCCACTATTCCCCGGTAGGCCGTAATTGTAAACAATCATTTGTTCTTAACTGACTTGCCTAGTTAAATAAAGGTTACATTTAAAAACATGTTTTAAAATATATATATAAATATATATATATATATATATATATATATATATATATATATATATATATATATATATAAATATATATATATATATATATATATATATACACACATTCAAATCAAATCATATCAAATGTATTTATATAGCCCTTCGTACATCAGCTGATATCTCAAAGTGCTGTACAGAAACCCAGCCTAAAACCCCAAACAGCAAGCAACGCAGGTGTTGAAGCACGTTGGCTAGGAAAAACTACCTCGGAAGAAACCTAGAGAGGAACCAGGCTATGAGGTGTACACACACACACTCAAATATACATGCATATACACACATATTTTTACAATATATTTTTCTTTATTATTTTCCACTAACTCTACCCCCCCCCCCCCCCCCCCCCCCCCCCGCCTTCGGAAAGTATTCAGACCCTTTAACTTTTTCCACATAATGACAAAGCAAAAACAGATTTAGAATTTTTTTGCAAATTTATTACAATCAAAAAACTGAAATATCACATTTACATAAGTATTCAGACCCTTTACTCAGTACTTTGTTGAAGCACCTTTGGCAGCAATTACAGCATAGAGTATTATTGTGTATGATGCTTGGCACACCTGTATTTGGGGAGTTTCTCCCATTCTTCTCTGCAGATCCTCTCAAGCTCAGTCAGGTTAGATGGGGAGAGTTGCTGCAAAGCTATTTTCAGGTCTCTCCAAAGATGTTCAACCGGGTTCAAGTCCTAGCTCTGGCTGGGCCACTCAAAGACATTCAGAGATTTGTCCCGAAGCCACTCCTGCATTGTCTTGGCTGTGTGCTTGGGGTCGTTGTCCTGTTGGAAGGTGAACCTTCGCCCAGTCTGAGGTCCTGAGCACTTTGGAGCAGGTTTTCATCAATGATCTCTCTGTATTTTGCTCCGTTCATCATTCCCTTGATCCTGATTAGTCACCCAGTCCCTGCCTCTGAAACACATCCTCACAGCAAGCATGATGCTGCCAACACCATTCTTCAACGTAGGGATCGTGCCAGGTTTCCTCCAGACGTGACGCTTGGCATTCAGGCCAAAGAGTTCAATCTTGGTTTCATCAGACCATAGAGTCTTGTTTCTCATGGTTAGAGCCTGATTGGTGGTGCTGCAGAGATGGTTGTCCTTCTGGAAGGTTTTCCCATCTCCACAGAGGAACTCTGGAGCTCTGTCCGAGTGACCATCAGTTTCTTGGTCATCTCCCTGACCAAGGCCCTTCTCCCCCAATTGCTCAGATTGGCTGGGCAGCCAGCTCTAGGAAGAACCTTGTTGGTTCCAAACTTCTTCCATTTAAGAATTATGGAGGCCACTGTGATCTTGGGGACCTTCAATACTGCAGAAATGTTTGGTGCCCTTCCCCAGATCTGTACCTCGACACAATCTTGTCTCGGAGCTCTATTGACAATTCCAGTTGGGTTTCTCCTCGGAAGCAAACAGAAAAATACATGCAGCTGGAGATTACGCAATAATTGCGACAGAGGACACCAAGTGACCACCTGGTATATGTAGTGTAAAATGGTCAGTCTTCCAATGATATGCCTACAAATACGTCACAATGCTGTCGACACTATGGGGAAACGACAGAAAGTCTAAGCTCATTCGTGACCCATACACAGCCATATAATGACTCATTGAAACACAGCGCCTTCAAAATCTGGGGGTACTTCCTGTTTGAAATGTCATCTTGGTTTCGCCTGTAGCATCAGTTCTGTGGCACTCACAGACAATATCTTTGCAGATTTGGAAACGTCAGAGTGTTCTCTTTCCAAAGCTGTCAATTGTATGCATAGTCGAGCATCTTTTCGTGACAAAATATCTTGTTTAAAACGGGAACGTTTTTTATCCAAAAATTAAAAGAGCGCCCCCTATATCAAAGAAGTTCCTCTTGGCTTGGTTTTTGCCCTGACATGCGCTGTCAATTTTACGGACACAATCTATTTAGCAATAGTTATCCTTTGTTTGCTTTTACTTCTATCCTTCAGCTACCCTCAACCCTCCCATCTATTTCTGAAGTCCATCCAGTTCTATTTGCCATATATTTTCAACTGTGCTGTTTCACAAAAGTTCTTAACCTACTGTATATGTATTTTACGGACACAGTATATTTTACATTAGTTATCTTGTTGTCATTAGTCCTACCCTTCAGCTCCCCTCAACCCCTCCCATCTCTCTCTTAATACCATCCATATTGAATTTCTACTTTCCATATATTTTTCAACTGTGCTGCGATGTTTTACAAAAATGTGGAAGTTTTCTATTCTCATAGTTTCTACAGATTGTAAATTAAAGATAAAATGTTTTGCTAAAAGTATTATTATATTATTGATCGATTGAATATGACTTTTCAAATCACCCAGTAGTGCTATCTGCAGAGTTAGCTCCAGGTAAATTTTGTAATTCTTCAATCATTCCTGGACCAGTGACCAAAAACAAGCTTCATATGGGCAGTACCAAAACAAATTATATGATTCTGTGTTTCTTGGTATTCTTAAATAAATCTACTTTGAAACAAAAGTATACACCTCACACACATGATTATGGTCTTAACAAAAATAAGACACCTCTGTACCATGTCAGATATAGAATTGAAATGTATTACATTTTGAGTTTGCATCCCAATATTACACTATATACATCTCAGAAGACTAAAATACAACAACATTTTGACATAGAAACACTGGATTTTCAGATATTTTCTTTTTAAATAATGTAGATTAATTATGAAAAATATCAAAAGCATAACACCCATGAGGCCATTAGAGGGCGATTTGAATGCAGGAAAGGGCTACGTGAAAAATACTCTATCTATAGATAAACATATTATGTTGTTATTCATGTATAAACTGAACAAAAAATAAACACAATATGCAACATTTTCAACATTTTACTGAGTTACAGTTCACATAAGCAGAGACCTGAGGACACCATCCAACCTGGAACTGAGTGTGTAGTGTTTGGTCTGATGCTATTTTGAAAGCAAAGAAGAAAAATAAAGTACATTACAAAGATGTATTATTATTATTTAGATTTTTTGATATATTTTACTTTATGGGGACTGAATGCTGAGTTAAGGCTTCCAGGCTTGCAAGGACAGACCAGATACAAATTCAACTAGCACCAAGGTGTGAAGTAAAAGGTGTCGAGGCCTTTGGGCCCAACAAGTGGCAGGACCCTTTGAAGCACCCTCTGAAGCCCCCTCCTGCTGTTCAAAGACCATCCACTGGCATTTTCTACATGAAATCTGACTCCAGAAATAAAAGCTTCTCCCAAGTGGGTGTAATACCTACTGCTGTTGCCTGCTGCTGGGGTTCCACCTGGTGATCTGTTCACCGTCGGCCCTGGCCTGGCTCCCCCTGTCTGGTACAGGTACCCCCACCACACTCCCCCCTCTCTCCAGAGCTTTCGTTCACCTCCAGCACACACACACTGTTGGGGCGAGTGACTCTGAACTTACAATGGCTAGCCCCCATTTATATATATATTGATTGTATTACTGTCGATGTGCATGTACACCCTGGCCCATCTACTGTTGCTAGCCCCAATTCGGACTTGTGCTCTGATATCTGCTTCACTGATTTCTGCTCTCGTAAAAGCCTGGGTTTTCTGCATGTTAACACTAGAAGCTTATTACTAAAAATTAATCAATTGAAAGTGTGGGCTTCACAGCTCCAATCCAGATGTGTTGGTCATTACTAAGACGTGGTTAAGGAAGAGCGTTTTGAACACTGATGTTAACCTTTCTGGTTATATACTTTACAGATCTTACAAAGGTGGGGGAGTGGCAATCTTACCAAGGATCACCTTCAGTGCTCGGTTGTCTCCACCAAATCTGTCCCCAAACAATTTAATTTGCTGGTTTTAAGCATTCAACTTTCAAATAGCTCTTTGTTGACTGTTGCTGGGTGCTATCGTCCTCCATCAGCACCGACCTGTACCCTACCTGCCCTAAGCTCTCTCCTGGCCCCTTACACTAAGCCTGAATTTGTCCTGCTAGGTGACCTAAACTGGGACATGCTTAAACCACCTGACAAAGTCCTAAAGCAATGGGACTCCCTAAATCTTTCTCAGATTATTATCCAACAAGGTATGACTCCAAACACCCAGAAAAGGCTACTCTCCTCAATGTTATCCTCACAAATAATCCTAATAGATATCAGTCTGGTGTTTTCTGTAATGACCTTAGCGATCACTGTTTTACAGCCTGTATTTGTAATGGCTGCTTATTGAAATGACATTTCCTGATTTGTCAGACGCTTGCTGAAAACTTTAATGAGCATGCCTTCCTTCATGAACTGACCTCTGTAAAATGGTACAGAATCAGCTTGATCCCCTCTGTCGAAGACGCTTGAACCTTCTTTTTATATATTTTCAGTGGTATTGTTAACAAACATGCCCCCATAAAGAAATTGAGAATTAAAAACAGGTTCAGCCCCTGGTTCGACTGTGATCTTGCAGAGTTACTCCACCCCAAGAATAGCATTTGGCGAAATGCTCGGCACACGCATACTCAGGCTGACTGGCTATTGTTCAGGCAAATGAGAAATAAGTGCACTCAGGCTATCCGGAAGGCTAAAGTTTGTAACTTTGAGGAGCAGTTCTCTCTCTGTGTGTCTAACCCCAAGAAGTTCTGGAAAACGGTTAAAGATCTGGAGAATAAACCCTCCTCCTCACAGCTGACCTTGTCCCTTAATGTTGAGGATGTGGTTGTTATTTACAAGAAGCACATGGCTGAGCTCTTTAATCACCACTTCATTAAAACTTCTTAAGACTCAAATCTTGTTAACAGGATCGATTTGACAACAGCCAGTGAAAGTGCAGGCCGCCAAATTCAAACAGAAATCTCATAATTAAAATTCCTCAAACATACAAGTATTTTACACCATTTAAAAAATGTACTTGTTGTTAATCCAACCACAGTGTCCAATTTCAAAAAGGCTTTACAACAAAAGCCTACCATGCGATTATGTTAGGGCAGCGCCTAGTCACAAAAAAGAGCAATTTTCCAGCCAAAGAGAGGAGTCACAAAAAGCAGAAATGGAGATAAATCACTAACCTTTGATGATCTTCATCAGATGGCACTCATAGGACTTCATGTTACACAATACATGTATTTTTGTTCGATAAAGTTCATATTTATATCCAAAAATCTCAGTTTACATTGGCGCGTTATGTTCAGTAATGTTTTGCCTCCAAAATATCGGGTGATTTTGCAGAGCCACATCAATTTACAGAAATACTCATCATAAACTTTGATGAAAATACAAGTGTTATACATAGTTTTAAAGATAAACATCTCCTTAATGCAACCACTGTGTCAGATTTCAAAAAAGATTTACGCCGAAAGCACACCATGCAATAATCTGAGTACAGCGCTCAGCCACCAAAACAAGCCATACAGATACCCGCCATGTTGTGGAGTCAACAAAAGTCAGAAATAGCATTATAAATATTCACTTACCTTTGATGATCTTCATCGGAATGCACTCCCAGGAATCCCAGTTCCACAATAAATGTTTGTTTTGTTCGATGAAGTCCATCATTTATGTCCAAATACCTCCTTTTTGTTTGCGCGTTTAGTCCAGTAATCCAAATACACAAGGCGCGGGCACTAAGTCCAGACGAAAAGTAAAAAACGTTCCATTACAGTTTGTAGAAACATGTCAAACGACGTATATAACCAATCTTTAGGATGTTTTTAATCATAAATCTTCAATAATAATCCAAACTGACAATTCTTTTGTCATTAGAAAGGAAAAGGAACGGAGCTCGTGCTCATGGCCGTGCGCGTGACTAAACTAAAGGCTTTCAGCCAGACCACTGGTTGAAACAGCTCTTATTCGCTCCCCTTTCACAATAGAAGCCTGAAACAACATGCTAAAGACTGTTGAGATCAAGTGGAAGCCTTAGGATGTGCAATCGGACCCCAATTACACTGTATATTGGATAGGCAATCACTTGAAAAACTACAAACTTCAGATTTCCCACTTCCTTGTTGGATTTTTCTCAGGTTTTTGCCTGCCATATGAGTTATGTTATACTCACAGACATTATTTTAACAGTTTTGGAAACTTTAGAGTGTTTTCTATCCAATGCATATTCTAGCTTCTGGGCCTGAGTAGCAGGCAGTTTACTTTGGGAACGCTTTTCATCCGAAGTTGAAAATACTGCCCCCTTGCATAAGAGGTTTTAAGTCAGGATTCCTATTTGACTCCGCCATGTCTCCTTGCATGTCCAATATTTCCTTTTTTTTACCTGTTTCTCCTTTCTGGGGAGGTTTCCATTGCTTGGAAGGCAGCCACGGTTTGTCCTGTATTTTAAGGGGCGATCAAGCTGATCCTACCTGTTATAGGCCTATTTCTATTTTGTTTCCAACACTGTTTATCAAAAGTGTTGGAAAACTTGTCAATAATCAACAGACTGGCATTCTTGATGTCTATAGTATTCTCTCGGGTATGCAATCTGGTTTCAGCTCAGGTTATAGATGTGTCACTGCAACCTTAAAGGTCCTCAGTGATGTCACCATTGCCCTTGATTATAAGCAATATTGTGCTGCTATTTTTATTGACTTGGCCAAAGCTTTTGATACGGTAGACCATTCCATTCTTGTGGGCCAGTTAAGGAGTACACTCTCAAAGAGTGTAGTGTATAAAGTCAGAACATCTGCTGTCTCAGCCACTGCTTGTCACCAAGGGAGTACTCTAAGGCTCAATCCTAGGCCCCATGCTCTTCTCAATTTGCATCAACAACATAGCTCAGGCAGGAAGCTCTCTCATCCATTTATATGCCGATGATACAGTATTATACTCAGCTGGCCCCTCCCTGGATTTTGTGTTAAACGCTCTACAACAAAGCTTTCTTAGTGTCCAACCATCTTTCTCTACCCGTAACCTTGTTCTGAACACCTCCAAAACAAAGGTCATGTGGTTTGGTAAGAAGAATGCCCCTCTTTCCACAGGTGTTATTACTACCTCTGAGGCTTTAGAGCTTGAGGTAGTCACCTCATTGAAGTACTTGGGAGTATGGCTAGACGGTGCACTGTCCTTCTCTCAGCACATATCAAGGTAAGGTAAGGGTGATCTCGAGTTGCTAGATGTTCTTTACCATACAGCCATCAGATTTGCCACCAATGCTCCTTATAGAACACGTCACTGCACTCTATATTCCTCTGTAAACTGGTCATCTCTGTATACCCGTCGCAAGACCCACTGGTTGATGCTTATTTATAAAACCCTCGTAGGCCTCACTCCCTCCTATCTGCAATATCTACTTCAGCCCTCATCCTCCACATACAACACCTGTTCTGCCAGTCACATTCTGTTAATGGTCCCCAAAGCACACACATCCCTGGGTCGCTCCTCTTTTCAGTTCGCTGCAGCTAATGACTGGAACGAGCTGCAACAAACACTCAAACTGGACAGTTGTATCTCAATCTCTTCATTCAAAGACTCAATCATGGACACTCTTACTGACGGTTGTGGCTGCTTTGTGTGATGTATTGTTGTCTCTACCTTCTTGCCCTTTGTGCTGTTGTCTGTGCCCAATAATGTTTGTACCATGTTTTGTGCTGCTACCATGTTGTGTTGCTACCATGTTGTTGTTATGTTGTGTTGCTACCTTGCTGTGTTGTCATGTGTTGCTGCCTTGCTATGTTGTTGTCTTAGGTCTCTCTTTATGTAGTGTTGTCTCTCTTGTTGTGATGTGTGTTTTGTCCTATATTTATATTGTATTTTTTTTTTTAAATGTATCCCAGCCCCCATCCCCACGGGAGGCCTTTTGCCTTTTGGTAGGCCGTCAATGTAAATAAGAATTTAGTGATAAGAACTGACTTGCCTATTTAAATAAAGGTTAAATAAAAAATACAAAAATATAACAAATAATGAAATCAGTCAATTGAAATAAATTCATTAGGCCCTAATCTATGGATACAAAAATGACTTGGAATACAGATATACATACAGTATGTTGGACACAGATGCCTTTAAAAAAAAGGTAGGGGGCTTGGATCAGAAGACCAGTCAGTATCTGGTGTGACCTTTTACCTCATGCAGCACGACATCTCCTTTGCATAGAGTTGATCAGGCTATTGAGTGTGGCCTGTGGAATGTTGTCGCACTCCTCTTCAATGGCTGTGTGAAGTTGCTGGATATTGGCAGAAAGTGGAACATGTTGTTGGACACGTCGATCCAGAGCATCCAAAACATTCTCAATGGGTGACATGTCTGGTGAGTATGCAGGCCTTGGAAGAACTGGGACATTTTCAGCTTCCAAGAATTGTGCACAGATCCTTTCGACATGTGACATTATCATGCTGAAACATAAGGTGATGCAATTGTGTTCGTTGTCTGTAGCTTATGCCTGCCCATGCCCTAACCCCCATGGGGCACTCTGTTCACAATGCTGACATCAGCAAAGTGAGGCCAGTTGGACATGCCAAATTCTCTAAAACGACGTTGGATGCGGCTTATGGTAGAGAAATTAACATTCAATTCTCTGGCATGCCAATTGAACGCTCCCTCAAAACTTTAGACATCTATGGCATTGTGTTGTGTGACAAAACTGCACATTTTAGAATGGCGTTTTATTGTCCTCAGCAGAAGGTGCACCTGTGTAATGATCATGCTGTTTAATCAGCTTCTTGATATGTTACATCTGTCAGGTGGATGGATTATCTTGGCAAAGGAGAAATGCTCACTAAAAGGGATGTAAACAAATTTGTGCACAACATTTTAGAGAAGTAAGCTTCATGTGCATATGGAACATTCTTAGGATCTTTAATTTCAACACTTCACATGGTGAATTTATAGTTTTGTTCAGTGGTAGATAGGTAATATATTTTTAACCATGCAACTTGAATTCAACAAAGAGGACACTTTAAATTATTGTTGTATCATTGACACGTGTGCCAACTAATGCCCTCCAAGCCCATCCCTAGATCCAGAAATGATACGACTAAGGAGACATCCAGATAAGCTGGGCTCACATTTGCAGGACTCGCACCTGTCCTTGGACACCAACAGATGAATTTCGACAATGTAGGTCATTCGGCTCAGCTCGTGTCACTTTGAGAAGCGTAGAGGTTTACCTTACCTTATGCATGCAACACTTTCATGGAGTAAAACATTTCCATTGAGCTGGCCGGCAAGTGAGCAAGGGGAAAGGAAAGTCCAGGCTGCCTCAGAGGATTATTGCACAGCACACACATTGCTCATAAATCAACTTTGGATATTCAAATACTCACACTACTGACTAATTAAATTTAACACTGTGGTTGATCAACAGTGGAACTCAATAGTACATCTGAGAATATAGAGCTCTGAAGAATATACAGTGGATATTATTTACCCAAATATGTCTGTCCTCCAATACAGGCCTAGGAGGAGCATGCGGTAAACTCCATCTCGAAGTAGCGCACCACAAAACACTGAGAAAAACTGTGAAAGCTTTCCCAGATATGGAGAACAGTGTCCAGATCTACCCCTAAAGTCAATATGGCTTCACAGTAATAGCGCTGTATATCACTCGAGGCCAGGGGCACTGTAAGGCCATTTAACTGTGGGTGAGGCCGGGAGGAGTAACAGGCTTCAGTAGTGGGGCTGATTACATAAACCAGAGATCGAGTTCATCTCACTGACACTTTACATTGAAACTGGAGAAATAGCCGTCAGAGAGCCCAAACTCAAGTCCCGCCCCACCCTCTCAGTGTCTGCCAAATGGAGGTGCCATGTGTGGAGCATTTACAACATCCGCCACACCAACACACACACACAAGGGGTGTGTGTGTGTGTGTGTGTGTGTGTGTGTGTGTGTGTGTGTGTGTGTGTGTGTGTGTGTGTGTGTGTATGTTTACGCGTGTGTTTGTGTGTGAGTGAGTCTATGAGTGACTGTGTGTGTGAGCGTGTCCTGATTGACCCTGTAGATTTGGAACACCTATTCACTTGGTCCACAGACTAAGAACAAACAGTTCTCTAGGTCAGCTGCAAGACAGTATTGGGGTAAATGGATATACCCTGAAGGCTTGTCACATAAATAGAATCCGCAAAGCCAAACTGTCATTCCTACATATTCTTATTCACATCCCAATTACCCACTTGCAAAAGACACAGATTGTCTCTATTGTTAGATGCAGAAAGGAAAGAACTTTCAACTGATATTGCTAAATCACATTACACTCCTTATTAGTAGTGAGTATTAGCAAGAACTGTAGCACTTATATCATGACACTACTAGGGCAAGCATGAAAGCCGTGGCACAAACACACACATCTGCATGCACACTCATAATCTATATAATGCTAATGTCTGCATAAATACAGTTAATTTTAACCAAGCGCTATACTTAGCAGGATAAACAATCTCTGCCGGGGAATATACTGTGTGGTGGAGTGACCTGTGTGGTATTAGAGGGGTGTTTGTTTGGCAAGGCGACAAACTTCACCGTTATAAATGGACCTCTGCCTCCCTCACCCAGAACACACTGTCCTGGGACGCTCCAGGGTCGTGTGCTGCCTGCTGGGGGGGCCTGTGGTTGGACACCTAGCCCCCTCCTCTCCCATGGCCCTGTCCCCCCGTCACACCATCCAGCCTGCCGACTCTCTCTCATTCCTGTCTGTCTCTTGGAAAGTAAGGGGCAGAAATGTGCGTGGCAGCCAAGAAACGTAACACCTGTTAACAGCTGACACCCCAGTGTTCCCTCGTTCTCTCGACTAAAATGTGTAAACCTTGTGGGGGTGAAACACTAGGCCATGGTCTCCAAGACAAGATGAGTATAAAATTGAGCAGAATTTAGTGTAAAATAAATAATTTAAATTCAATAAACACATGATTTATGTTTTATGCTAAATGTGTATTGTTAGGACATTAAATTTTTTGGTTGATTGTGCAAGAAGACATATTACGTGTTATTAGGTTATTATGACATCATTACTATTTCATCATGCAAAACCAAGTAAATGGTAGTTGGTGATTTAGAAGTGCCACATTCTGCTTGATCAAATTCTGTATTTCTCAACACTTGACAGCAGGTGGTGCTCTTAGTTAAGCTAAAAGGAGACTCATTTCTGATTGGCCCAAGGACATCGATATGGTTTCGATGAGTCAGGGCAGTCCTCATTAATGATGGAATAGAAGTTAGGGTACGCTAAATGTGTTAATATTGCTAGATCATATGGGGAAAAACTCAGTTTGGCTGATAAACACAAAAACGATCAAAAAAAGGGCACAGAACGCAATGAATGAAATACTATTCACTGGCATGTTTAGAAGATAGTGGCCAGTCTGAAATGTAAGGCATCTACCATAGAGGACCCCATCCTGGCTGCGTTTACACAGGCAGCCCAATTCTCATCTTCTTTACACTAATTGGTCTTTTGACCAATCCAGTCAGATTTTTTCACATCAGATCTTTTTCAGAGCCTATCTGATTGACCAATTAGTGAAAAAAAGATCAGAATACGTCTGCCTGTGTAAACGCAGACAATGTTCATTTGTAACAAGCGAGTCGACTGGGTGTTCTGAGTTCCATATTGGATGCTTAGCCACATGTATTAATAGTGCCTCAGATCTTCCAGATACCACGCCAGAGAGGGAAACAGGAGAAGGTGATAGATCTCCATCTTGTCTTTGAAGCTTTACTGATTGGCTGCGTCATTGATCAACTTCAACTAAATCAGCGCCTAGATTAAGAATGATTAATCGGTGGATGCAGTTATTTGAAAACAATTAAGTTTCACCTGTGTGCGATTATGGAGCCTCAATGCTATCTAAGTTTAGAGTCTGAACTATTTATGATACTATAGGACACAGACTGATAATGAGATACTATTCTGGGGTAACGATAGGCTACACTAAATCTATTGTCATTGGTTTTCTTCAGTTAGGTAAAAAATGCTTTGAGGGAGGCCATCTACTCCTTTGTTGTTACAGAAACACAGTGAGACACTGTCAAAAACAGCCGGTGCACAACAGTACAGACCAATGAGATGTAGTACACAGTTACAAAAAACAGATGCTGCAATGCCGTAACATGAACGGAGCCCTCCCACCTGGCACACACTGGTTGAATCAATGTTGTTTCCACGTCATTTCAATGAAATGTTTTTAGCAATGAAAAACTATTCAACTGGTGATAACTATGGAATCAAGTATCATAACTTCTGTAGTAGCCAACATACTTGTACTTCTTCTTCACCAACATACTCCTACATTAAAGGCCTATTGTACAGTGAGGTGGCTTAAAATCCATTCCCTGCTGGGCTTCTCAGCTCACATTACTCTTCAACACTACTACCACACATTCAATCAGCCCCGTCCAATGTGTTGAGCTCAGTAATTGAATGTGACATTTAGCTGAGGCACAAAATGTTCCAGTATATGATACACCCAGCCAGCAGAGCTGTGGTGGTTACCAGCGGTATCAGAGATGTGATTAGGACAACAGAGAGAAGCAGAGAGATTGATCTGGGAGTATAGGCCAATTTCCAGTAAAGATAGGAATGTCTACCCTGGTCATTTCAGGGCAATGATAACTGTACTGTACGTGAGCAGAACAAGGACGTGTACTTGGAGATCACCCAATTTGCATCAGTGGGAGAGAAAGGACGCTGTGCTCTGAGGGGTAACTATGAATAAAGTTTGTATTTTAATATAGCATCAGGTGTTGTGATACAGTGCAGACAGAGGAGTGGGATCTCCTGTGGCAGCGGGGAATGGGTTTCCTCTTTAATCACCCTATCATAGTCACAATACCCTCTGCTGCCTGGCAGTTACCATCTGTAAATAAACATTTCAATGTGTTCTTAACTGACTTGCCTAGTTAAATAATGATTCCATTTTTAAAAGTTCAAATGTTTTACCAACCAGCCACCAAAAATAACTATCCAGGGAATCTCATTGTATTTAGTTCCACACTACAGAGGAACTAAATACAATGACATTCCCTGGAGAGTTGTTTTTGGTGGCTGGATGGTAACTGCCAGGCAGTAGAGGGTATTGTGATTATGCCACAGGAGATCCCACTCCTCTGTCTGCACTGTATCACAACGCCTGATGCTATATTAAAATACAAACTCTAATCCTAGTTCCCCCTCAGAGCACAGCTTCCTTTTCCCCTCCACTGATGCAAATTGGGTGATCTAAAGGGCTTCATACCCACGCAACTGCCATCTGACAGGCACCACTCTAACTATGTGGCCGCGGGTGATGATGGACAACAGGTATATTCCTGCTCAGCTGCTTTAACTAACCCACACGACATTGAGCACTACAAAAGTTACTTTCTTTAAACCCCCCCCCCCCCCCCCCCCCCCCCGCATTGTTTTCCTGGAGTGGACACAACACACTGCTGATTTGTGACCTTGTTTACCATGGTAACAACTGTGAGGAGATGAGGATACAAACAAGGATACAACAAGTGTCTCATTACGTCAATAAACAGAAGGGATGGCTGTGTAAACATAGGTATCTTGTGGGTATGACAGAACTATGTCAGCAGGCATCTTAGTTCTATCACAGAGTAGTCTTGAAATGTCATTTTTTTCATGTTCCTAATGATGCTACTAGTAGTTCATCTCTGTGACCAATAAAATGTGATTTGATTTGATATTAAACGTGATGCCAGGTGCTAACAACCACTACAAAACTGCACTGTACTACTCCAGCTGCCTTGAAAGAGAGAGACAGAGATATAACTGTAGGCTTCTATCTTTTCAATGGTCTTTTTCTCTTCCAAATCACCCATTTACCATTATGTTTATGTCCATAATGTCAAAGACATAACTCTTATACTCTCCAACCAGTCGAGGGGCTATCCTCCATATACTTCAGTTGCATCTTACCTAGCCGGGACACCACAGATCATATTCCGTTACATCATTCCATCATGGGTCCATATCAACTTGAAGCTCTTACCATTCCGGGCTAAATGAATGGACACAGAATTATGTTTCCTATGTTTCCTCAGTGTGTAGGCCTACATGATACAAAAAACATGCTTGTCTTGTCCCCTTAAATATTTGTAATACACTTAAGTTAGTGTTGAAAGTGAGAAATGCTGGGGCATCTACAACTGTCACGGAATTGCTGGAAAGTTTTTCAGTGGAAATATAAGCTGGTGAAACAACATGTGGTCATATTACGTGTAAAGTGTAAGGTTCCAATGCCTAAGGCCTTCTCATATCTTACTACAGTGCTGACAGGTACCGGTGGGCTGTGTTCTACTTCAGACTTGTATGCAATGGAACATCATATCTGTGCCAGAACTGTGGGGGGTTTTATACTGTTTTAAAGCTACAGTAACAGCATGCCCTGCTCAGATGAACAAACTGAAATAGTGTAAAAGCAACATTCCAAAACCACGCCTTTCTAGCTAAAGTCCTAAAGATGTAGGATTGTAATTTGACCGGTGAAAGTACAATACTGTTAATAAAACTGTGTGTTAGTGCGGGTTTTCAGTGAATTTATATAAATCACAAAGCTCATCTGCATTTCCCGCGACGCAGGAAAATTCTCACTAACAATAGTGTTATCAAATTAAGATCCTGCATCTGTAGGTCACATGACCCAGGTGCTGCATGCTTTCCAGTGCTTTGTGAGATAGCAACGAGTAGCATTTTCACAACAACCTCTGTCATAAAGCAGACTCCACACTTTTCTTATTTACAAGATTTCAAAAAGCCTTCTTCTCTACCTGCACATTAGAGGGAATGGATTCTTTAGCCGTCCTCCTGTAGCAGAGTAAATCCCAGAGCCTGTGCCAGAGGTATGAAGCCATCAGACACATACTGCTCACTAGCCAAATGTCCCTGCCCTTGAAGAATCTCTCCATGTTTGCACTCCTCTACTTCCACCTGCTTTTACCCTTTCCTTTCTTCACTCTCTTCTTTCCAGTCTACACTCTGTCTTTAATCTCAGTGACCAACGGGAGCCTCTCGAAGAGAGAGAATTCACAGGCTTCAGAGAGGAAGGTTAAGAGAGATGGCAGCAGTACACTGATTAGGAGAGAGCGAGAGAGGGTTAGCAACGCCCAAACATTACTACACCGTTACCTCTGCTCCACCGCTCCAACTCTGTCAACCCCCACCCTTCAGCTCCATGTTGCCCAAAGGACAGGAGGGTTTGACCCACTGACAAAAGAGTGACAGGTGACAGCAAAGGGTGTCTAAGAGACACACCTGCTGAGAGGTCATTCTCTCTCTCTCCATCGCTCTCTCTCCTTCTCTCGACACCCCGCCTCTCTCTCTTTCTCTCGACACCCCGCCTCTCTCTCTTTCTCTCGACACCCCGCCTCTCTCTCTTTCTCTCGACACCCCGCCTCTCTCTCTTTCTCCCTCACTCTCTCTCTCCCTTTCATCATCGTATACTTTCTGATCAGACAGTCAGCTCTCTTTGGCATGTGTGTACAAATGGCCTGTTTGGGTGCTAAGTATGTCAGCAGACATGAGAATGATCTTAGTTTGCAAGGGTAAAAACCACTGGTTGCCATAGTGGAGGTGATGATAATAGCACAAGGGAATGATTAATAGATAAAAACAACATGTCAACAAATGTCACAGTAACTCGTAAAACTAACAAGAGCTGAGGCAAAACATGACATACAAGTAAGCAAATCTGAGATTATTGGGGTTCTGTAGCTTGCTTGCAAATTTGGAGACTGGGTCCGGGTGTAAATAGCTAGCGCTATTGGATAACTGTTGTAAATGTCGCACTGCAATTCACGTGCTTTGATTGGACCATGACCTTTACACTTCAATGAACGATTATCAGGGGACTCTCTTTAGTTGGGCTGTATTCACGTACTTCAACATCATTAGATTTGCTTTCAATACACACCAATGGTGGATAATTTATAATGTACACTAAATAGCATATCATTACAAAATTCCCCGTATATAAATTATTATTATATAAATTATTATTATTTCCCCCCTGTGGTGTCTGTTAATGTCAGGCAGCTGTATTTAAAATGTAAAATCTCTCTGTAAAGTGATTGCCTCAAAACACACTCCCATATGATCAGCAAAGCAGAGCTGCTCAACAATGACACATTTTGGCTGTGAAAGGACATGGAGGCTGGCACCACATCATCTGGCTAATGCTGTCAGCCTGACACTGGGGGGTAGCATGGTAGCAGAGATACCAAAACAACCGTGGCAATGTGTGGCATGTCTGGAAAAGACCCTGGATTCCCTTGCATTCGCCACAGGCCAAAAGAGTTCACTGGTCTGGTGAATAGCAGCCTACCCCAATCAACTGCACTTGGACACTGTGTTGATAAACCTCCAAATGAGCTTAAAATACTCTTTCCGTGGCCTCCAACTGCTCTTAAATGCTAGTAAAACTAAATGCATGCTCTTCAACCGATTGCCGCCCGCCTAGCATCACTACTCTGGACGGTTCTGACTTAGAATATGTGGACAAGTACAAATACCTAGTGGGTCAAAAAAGTATTTAGTCAGTAACCAATTGTGCCAGTTCTCCCACTTAAAACGATGAGAGAGGCCTGTAATTTTCATTATAGGTACACTTCAACTATGACAGACAAAATGAGTAAAAAAATCACATTTTAGAATTTTTTATGAATTTATTTGCAAATTATGGTGGAAAATAAGTATGGTCCATGGTCTAATGTCCATTTCTCATGTGATTTTCTGGATATTTTTCTCATTTTGTCTGTCATAGTTGAAGTGTACCTATGATGAAAATTACTAGTCTCTCTCATCTTTTTAAGTGGGAGAACGTGCACAATTGGTGGCTGACTAAATACTTTTTTTTGCCCCACTGTAGGTGTCTGATTAGACTGTAAACTGTCCTTCTAGACTCACATTAAGCATCTCCAATCCAAAATTAAATCTAGAATCGGCTTCCTATTTCACAACAAAGCCTCCTTTACTCATGATGCCAAACATACCCTCGTAAAACTGACTATCCTACCGATCCTTGACTTTGGCGATGTAATTTACAAAGTAGCCTCCAACACTCAACTCTGCTAATTGGATGCAGTCTAACACAGTGCCATCTGTTTTGTCACCAAAGCCCCATATACTACCCACCATTGCGACCTGTATGCTCTCATTGGCTGGTCCTCGCTACATATTCGTCGCCAAACCCACTGGCTCCAGGTCATCTATAAGTCTTTGCTAGGTAAAGCCCCACCTTATCTCAGCTCACTGGTCACCATAGTTACACCCACCCGTAGCACGCACTCCAGCAGGTATATTTCACTGGTCATCCCCAAAGCCAACACCTCCTTTGGCTGTCTTTCCTTCCAGTTCTCTGCTGCCAATGACTGGAACAAAAATCACTGAAGCTGGAGACTTATATCTCCCTCACTAACTTGAAGCATCAGCTGTCAGAGCAGCTTACCGATCACTGTACCTGTACACAGCCCATCTGTAAATAGCACACCCAACTACCTCATCCCCATATTGTTATTTTTTTGTTTTTTGCTCTTTTGCACCACAGTATCTCTACTTGCACATAATCTGCACATATATCACTCCAGTGTTAATGGTAAATTGTAATTATTTTGCCACTATGGCCTATTTTTTGCCTTACCTCCCTAATCTTACTACATTTGCACACACTGTACATAGATTTTTATATTGTGTTATTGGCTGTACGTTTTCTTATCCCGTGTGTAACTCTGTGTTGTTGTTTTTTGTCGCACTACTTTGCTTTATCTTGGCCATGTCGCAGTTATAAATGAGAACTTGTTCTCAACTGGCCTACCTGGTTAAATAAAGGTGAAACCAAAAATGTAATAAAAACTCATTCAAGTTTTTGCTGTCTGGTGAAATTGAGGAACTGCTCTAAAATGTGTTTATAATATAAGCTTGTGAACCATACCACTGGTCTTTGACTACTTATAGAATGCAGTATAGTGCACAAATTAATTCTATGTAACAGGTATATTATTCTATTTTGGGATACTGCATAATGGTTTCTTATCAAGTCCGAAATAAACCGTACAGCAGAGTATGGAGTCAAACTATTGGCTCCTTTTTCAAAGTGGAGAGAGATGCCACCCTGTGGCTAAAACGCTGACTGCATCTTGGTTCTGTTCTTTTTGGGGGGTTGTGTTAAAGCCCCCTCTTGGTGACACAGTAGATTGCAGCATGCTGCAGTGAAGGGACTATGACACTAGATGGTACCAATCAACCATAAACTTCATAGGCGTGACAAAGGAAAGGGACGCATTAAATCTGCTATATACATGGTGTCGTGACGTTGGCCTGGGGGTAGGTTTATGACAGTCATAACTACCTCTTCCCCCCTTTTTCCTCTCTCTACCCTACTGATGTTACATTTGCAAAACCCTTGGTTAACATAGAGATTCTGGGAACATCAGAAGGTGGGGGGAAATTAACTATATTCTGGTAATCCGACCAATTGAACATATGCGGTGGTACTTAATGAATATGATGTCATTTCGGTTGTCATCTGAGACATTCTCATCAATGATAAGATGACATAAACTCTACAGTGGAAAGTCTACACATCAGAGTTATCGGATTCACATGGAATTGTTGTTCAAATGAAATGTTTGAATATGAAATTATTCGTGATGGGATGAAAAGTGATTTTAGCTTCTAAAATGTGAGATTTGGGTTTTCGTAAGGTTAGGGCTATGCTCAATCAGTGCTATACAACTTTTCAAACACGCCCTCCTTTCCCTTCCTATATAAAGCCTTGACGACAATGTAACCTCCTGTTCCGAGGATGTGAGGACGACGGTCCGATGTCAGAATGGTTCAGATAATAACTACAGAACGAAGCCAACATCAGCGTGAGCTTTGGTTGCGAATGGTATGAACGTTGAACTCTTATTACTACAGAAGTGATACCTCCTAGCCATTTAGTTAGCAACAGCATCTGCAAACGCAGGTTAGGAAGGAACAGACAGAGTATTCCGTCTACCACACAACGATGTTACTACAACGTACCCCATTTACCAGCAGAGACATTCTTCAAAGGACAAAGGACTCGGTTGGGCAACACGGCCTTCCATCTACCACCAACCTACCGAAGCGCAGCTCAGAGTAAATATTTATTGCATTTTCCTCTTCCAAATGGGCGGTAATTTAGAATGCATAAGATTCTGTATTTACCATACCACAGCTTCGCCCTTTGTTCCTCAGTCTTCCCGCTCTTTCACTCAAACTCAGCCCTTTTCTTTTTTGTAAGCAGCTGTCATATCTGTTCTGCCCGCTAGGGACGTTTTCCTTTATGACATAATTTGTAATCAAGTTATGATTTAATTATGTGTATGTGTAATTCTGTGTGATTAGTTAGGTATTTAGTAAATAAATAATTAAACCCAATTTTGTATTGCTGATTCAACTTGTTAGCCAGGGTTCGTGCAGATAACCAAGAATTTACAACTTTCAGATGAGACTGAATTAAGATGACGATTAATATTGACTGCTATTGATGTAAAATATTACTAGGTCTTTAAGAGGTTATTCGGAAGATAACAGCTCTATAAATATTATTTTGTGGTGCCCCGACTCTCTAGTTAATTACATTTACATGATTAGCTCAATCAGGTAATATTAATTACGGAGAAATGATTTTATAGAATAGCATGTCATATCACTTAATCCGGCATAGCCAAAGACACGGCAACGGAGTGTAAAAAAACTTTAGGAACACCTGCTCTTTCCATATCATATCACCAGGTTAACCAGGTTAATCCAGGTGACAGCTATGATCCCTTATTGATGTCACTTGTTAAATCCACTTCAAATCTGTGTAGATGAAGGGGAGGAGACAGGGTAAAAGAAGGATTTTACAATTGAGACATGGATTGTGTATGTGTAGTGTATGGGCAAGACAAAAGATTTAAGTGCCTCTGAACGGGGTATGGTAGTAGGTGCAGGGCACACCGGGTTTGAGTGTCAAGAACTGCAACACTGCTGGTTTTTCATCCTCAACAGTTTCCCATGTGTTTCAATAATGGTCCACCGCCCAAAGGAAATCCAGCCAACTTGACACAACTGTGGGAAGCATTGGAGGCAACATGGGCCAGCATCCCTGTGGGATGCTTTCGACACCTTGTAGAATCCATGCCCCAACTAATTGAGGCTGCTCTGAAAGCAAAAGGGGTGCAACTCAATATTAGGAAAGTGGTCCTCATGTTTTCTATAGTCAGTGTATAATATGCCTACCAAAGGAGGTTGGTGACACCTTAATTGGCGGGGGGGGGGGGGGGGGGGGGGGGGGGGAATCAGTGGAATGGTATCAAATAGCTGATGCCATTCCAAACAGCTGATTCCATTCCAAACAGCTGATTCCATTCCAAACAGATGATGCCATTCCAAATAGCTGATGCCATTCTAAATAGCTGATTCCATTCCAAACAGATGATGCCATTCCAAACAGATGACTCCATTCCAAACAGATGATGCCATTCCAAACAGCTGATTCCATTCCAAACAGATGATGCCATTCCAAACAGCTGATTCCATTCCAAACAGATGATGCCATTCCAAACAGCTGATTCCATTCCAAACAGATGATGCCATTCCAAACAGCTGATTCCATTCCAAACAGATGATGCCATTCCAAACAGCTGATTCCATTCCAAACAGATGATGCCATTCCAAATAGCTGATTCCATTCCAAACAGATGATGCCATTCCAAATAGCTGATGCCATTCCAAATAGCTGATTCCATTCCAAACAGATGATGCCATTCCAAACAGATGATTCCATTCCAAACAGATGATTCCATTCCAAACAGATGATGCCATTCCAAATAGCTGATGCCATTCCAAACAGATGATGCCATTCCAAACAGATGATGCCATTCCAAACAGCTGATTCCATTCCAAACAGATGATGCCATTCCAAACAGATGATGCCATTCCAAACAGATGATGCCATTCCAAACAGCTGATTCCATTCCAAACAGATGATGCCATTCCAAATAGCTGATGCCATTCTAAATAGCTGATTCCATTCCAAACAGATGATGCCATTCCAAACAGATGATTCCATTCCAAACAGATGATGCCATTCCAAACAGCTGATTCCATTCCAAACAGATGATGCCATTCCAAACAGCTGATTCCATTCCAAACAGATGATGCCATTCCAAACAGCTGATTCCATTCCAAACAGATGATGCCATTCCAAACAGCTGATTCCATTCCAAACAGATGATGCCATTCCAAATAGCTGATTCCATTCCAAACAGATGATGCCATTCCAAATAGCTGATGCCATTCCAAATAGCTGATGCCATTCCAAACAGATGATGCCATTCCAAATAGCTGATGCCATTCCAAATAGCTGATTCCATTCCAAACAGATGATGCCATTCTAAATAGCTGATTACATTCCAAACAGATGATGCCATTCCAAATAGCTGATGCCATTCCAAACAGATGATGCCATTCCAAACAGATGATGCCATTCCAAACAGCTGATTCCATTCCAAACAGATGATGCCATTCCAAACAGATGATGCCATTCCAAACAGATGATGCCATTCCAAACAGCTGATTCCATTCCAAACAGATGATGCCATTCCAAATAGCTGATGCCATTCTAAATAGCTGATTCCATTCCAAACAGATGATGCCATTCCAAACAGATGATTCCATTCCAAACAGATGATGCCATTCCAAACAGCTGATTCCATTCCAAACAGATGATGCCATTCCAAACAGCTGATTCCATTCCAAACAGATGATGCCATTCCAAACAGCTGATTCCATTCCAAACAGATGATGCCATTCCAAACAGCTGATTCCATTCCAAACAGATGATGCCATTCCAAATAGCTGATTCCATTCCAAACAGATGATGCCATTCCAAATAGCTGATGCCATTCCAAATAGCTGATGCCATTCCAAACAGATGATGCCATTCCAAATAGATGATGCCATTCCAAATAGCTGATTCCATTCCAAACAGATGATGCCATTCCAAATAGCTGATGCCATTCCAAATAGCTGATTCCATTCCAAACAGATGATGCCATTCTAAATAACTGATTCCATTCCAAACAGATGATGCCATTCCAAACAGATGATGCCATTCCAAACAGATGATGTCATTCCAAACAGCTGATGCCATTCCAAACAGCTGATTCCATTCCAAACAGATGATGCCATTCCAAATAGCTGATGCCATTCTAAATAGCTGATTCCATTCCAAACAGATGATGCCATTCCAAACAGCTGATTCCATTCCAAACAGATGATGCCATTCCAAACAGCTGATTCCATTCCAAACAGATGATGCCATTCCAAACAGCTGATGCCATTCCAAACAGATGATGCCATTCCAAATAGATGATGCCATTCCAAATAGCTGATTCCATTCCAAACAGATGATGCCATTCCAAATAGCTGATGCCATTCCAAATAGCTGATTCCATTCCAAACAGATGATGCCATTCTAAATAGCTGATTCCATTCCAAATAGCTGATTCCATTCCAAACTGATGATGCCATTCCAAATAGCTGATGCCATTCCAAACAGCTGATGCCATTCCAAATAGCTGATTCCATTCCAAACAGATGATAGCATTCCAAATAGCTGATGCCATTCCAAATAGCTGATTCCATTCCAAACTGATGATGCCATTCCAAATAGCTGATGCCATTCCAAACAGCTGATGCCATTCCATTCGCTCTGTTCTAGACATTATTATGAGCCATCCTGGTCTCCACCCTCTCCAGGTAGTAGAAGAAGGCCAGCTTGGCTACGTTGTTCTGGCTTTCAGCAAGCTGGCAGACCCCAACTATGGTGGGCCCTCTCTGTCCTCCTCTGCAGAGGGACCTCTGGTGCCTGTCTCTCATGGCTGCTGGGCGTCTTGTCTGAGCTGAAGAGAGGAAATACAGACAGTCAGACATGCATGCAGGCTATGTTACTCCTGGCAAGAGATGTTGATATACATTTGGATAATGGAGAAAATGAGAATTGATTTATTCCATCTGTCACCTGTTCCATTGCATCTTTGTTTGTAAAACTGAAGTGGCTTAATTGATTTATCGACTGTAGCCCAGAAGCCCACTATCTGCAGACCATAAACTACAAATCCCATAATGCTTCAAATAAATTCTGACCCCGTCCTAGGCAGACAGAAATGGTTCACATGCTGCAAGTGAACACAAATCTTAAGTGTTCTTTTTCATTTTTTAAACTGCTATAATAAATGTAAAATATTATATTTTTATAAAGTGTCGGTGTTATGGTCACGTGGTGAGGTCAAGTTTAGCGGGAAAGAAAACATGGCGAGCGAAGTAGAAGGTAGCGTTGCGGAGCCAGTACAATGTCCCGTTTGTTTTAAGGATTTCGCGGCGTCAGAAATCAATGCCCATCTGGACAGATGTTTGTTAAACAATGACAGTTGTCCGACATCAACCAGTAAAGAAATGAACGGACCACCTCTCAAGAAACCTCGCATTTCTAGCGAAGCGTCTAGTCCAACAGTCAATACGACAGAGTCGTCAGAGGCGAGGAAAAGTACCACGCCGCCCTCTCCGATTTTCAGGATGTTTCAGACCAACATAAATAAGGGTCCAGTTCAAAGTGAACGAAATACATTTTTATCGAATAAACCGATTGCCAGCACTGCTGTCAGCAAAGGAACGAAACGTCATTCACCGGACGAGATGGGGACAGGTAAGGCGATGGGACAGTTTTGCATCGAGCCCCCTGCATCGAACACACTGATAAAGACCCCGCGTGATACAACACCTGTGCGCGCACTGCTGAATATCGATAAGCCACTGGCGGATAAACTGCGACCAACAACGCTAGAGGAATATTTCGGCCAAAACAAAGTAGTAGGAGAACACACCCTTCTCAGGTCGCTGTTGGATTCTCAGGAGATACCGTCATTGATCCTATGGGGACCACCTGGATGTGGGAAGGTATGGTGTTCTACTTTGTAAACATATACATATAATCTAGATTGTATTTCCATGTTCTAAACGAAAGTAACACGTGAGTGATGATGAAGTTTGTGACTGACAATCAGAAGTTGTCATATGCTGAGGCAGTGAAGAAAGTAAAGGAAGATGGGTCAAGGGGGAGAGATCCTGAGAGGTGTGGTGTGAGTAGTCGATCTGTACCAGTACGGAGGGATAAACCAAGTGATATGTTTCAAGTAAGACTGTAATTCTGGCATTTATAACAATGGTTATCAACTGTCCTGCAGGGATGGAACATAAATTGCAGAAAATAGAGGTTGTGGTGGCAGCTGCAGAGAGGTATTTGGGTGTGCGAGGTTTGATGTCAGAAGAGGTACAGAGTGTGTTATGTGGTGGTGGCTCATACTTTCAGGCTGTTGGCCTGAAGTAGGACTAAATAGATTTAACCC
This sequence comes from Oncorhynchus mykiss, assembly GCF_013265735.2. NCBI lineage: Eukaryota > Metazoa > Chordata > Actinopteri > Salmoniformes > Salmonidae > Oncorhynchus > Oncorhynchus mykiss. The sequence continues at coordinate 70,104,428 of NC_048572.1, forward strand.
TTGTGTGGTGTTCATGTTTTTGTTATTCACCCAATGTTCGCGGGTCTGATGGACCCAAAACATTATTCGGTTTTTAAACAATACAGCCATAACAATTTATGTAAAATTACTTAATACTTAGATGTTGACTTGCATCAATTACAAGCAATACACCGTCATTGTAAATTAGAATTTGTTCTTAATTGACTTGCCTAGTTAAAGGTTAAATGTAAAAAATATTGACAGCATAGTTAATATTTGCCATTTACCTCTGCTAGGTAAAATGTATCAATTAAAGCGCTATCATTATTTTAAAAATAAAATGTGATTTTTTTAAAAACAAATTAAGGCTGGTCTACACACCACATGAGGGACAGAGTTTTGCTGTGTGTGTGTGTTGCAAATGTATTTCTTGCACTTGATGCATGTGTACTGTGTCTTCCTGTCCTTGGGTCCACGCACATCACAGCGCTTCTTCATGTTGCTACCGGCTGCAATCTAGAATGATGAAAACACTTTCAATTTTACTAACATCGAATTTTACTAACATCTCACTCACATATATAGTTACAGCAGGCCAAGGTAGAAGAGTCAAATCACATCAAATCAAATTTTATTTGTCACATACACATGGTTAGCAGATGTTAATGCAAATGTAGCAAAATGCTTGTGCTTCTAGTTCTGACCATGCAGGAATATCTAACCTCTAACAATTTCACAACAACTACCTTATACACACACAAGTGTAAAGGAATGTATGAGAATATGTACATAAAAATATATTTGATTGCGTGATGGCCGAACGGCATAGGCAAGATGCAGTAGATGGTATAGAGTACAGTATATACATATGAGATGAGTAATGTAGGGTATGTAAGCATTATATAAAGTGGCATTGTTTAAAGTGGCTAGTGATACATTTATTACATCAATTTTTCCATTATTAAAGTGGCTAGAGTTGAGTCAGTATGTTGGCAGCAGCCACTCAATGTTAGTGATGGCTGTTTAACAGTCTGATGGCCTTGAGATAGATTCTGTTTTTCAGTCTCTTGGTCCCCGCTTTGATGCACCTGTACTGACCTCGCCTTCTGGATGATAGTGGGGTGAACAGGCAGTGGCTTGGGTGGTTGTTGTCCTTGATCTTTTTGGCCTTCCTGTGACATTGGGTGGTGTAGGTGTCTTGGAGGGTAGGTAGTTTGCCCCCGGTGATGCGTTGTGTAGACCTCACTACCCTCTAGAGAGCCTTGCGGTTATGGGCGGAGCAGTTGCTGTACCAGGCGGTGATACAGCCTGACAGGATTCTCTCGATTGTGCATCTGTAAAAGTTTGTGAGTGTTTTTGGTGACAAGCCAAATTTCTTCAGCCTCCTGAAGTTGAAGAGGCGCCTCTGTGCCTTCTTCACCACGCTGTCTGTGTGGGTGGACCATTTCAGTTTGTCTGTGATGTGTACGCTGAGGAACTTATAACTTTCCACCTTCTCCACTACTGTCCCGTCAATGTGGATAGGGGGCTGCTCCCTCTGCTGTTTCCTGAAGTCCACGATCATCTCCTTAGTTTTGTTGACGTTGAGTGTGAGGTTATTTTCCTGACACCACACTCCGAGGGCCCTCGCCTCCTTCCTGTAGGCCGTTTCGTCGTTGTTGGTAATCAAGCCTACCACTAGTGTCGGCTGCAAACTTGATTGAGTTGGAGGCGTGCATGGCCACGCAGTCATGGGTGAACAGGGAGTACAGGAGAGGGCTGAGAACGCACCCTTGTGGGGCCCCAGTGTTGAGGATCAGCGGGGTGGAGATGTTGTTACCTACCCTCACCACCAGTTGCACAGGGCGGGGTCGAGACCCAGGGTCTCGAGCTTAATGACAATTTTGTAGGGTACTATGGTGTTAAATGCTGAGCTGTAATCGATGAACAGCATTTTTACTAGAGGTCGACCAATTATGATTTTTCAACGCCGATACCGATTATTGGAGGACCAAAAAAAAACGATACCGATTAATCAGCCGTTTTTGATTTTTTTTTAAAATGTGTAATAATGACAATTACAACAATACTGAATGAACACTTATTTTAACTTAATATAATACATCAATAAAATCAATTTAGCTTCAAATAAATAATGAAACATGTTCAATTTGGTTTAAATAATTCAAAAACAAAGTGTTGGAGAAGAAAGTAAAATTGCAATATGTGCCATGTAAAAAAGCTAACGTTTAAGTTCCTTGCTCAGAACATGAGAACATATGAAAGCTGGTGTTTCCTTTTAACATGAGTCTTCAATATTCCCATGTAAGAAGTTTTAGGTTGTAGTTATTGTAGAAATTATAGGACTATGTCTCTATACCATTTGTATTTCATATACCTTTGACTATTGGATGTTCTTATAGGCACTTTAGTATTGCCAGTGTAACAGTATAGCTTCCGTCCTTCTCCTCGCCCCTACCTGGGCTCGAACAAGGAACACATCGACAACAGCCACCCTCGAAGTGTCGTTACCCTTCGCTCCACAAAAGCTGCGGCTCTTGCAGAGCAAGTGGAACAACTACTTCAAGGTCTCAGAGTGAGTGACATCAAATCAAATGTATTTATATAGCCCTTCTTACATCAGCTGATATATCAAAGTGCTGTATAGAAACCCAGCCTAAAACCCCAAACAGCAAGCAATGCAGGTGTAGAAGCACGGTGGCTAGGAAAAACTCCCTAGAAAGGCCAAAACCTAGGAAGAAACCTAGAGAGGAACCAGGCTATGAGGGGTGGCCAGTCCTTTTCTGGCTGTGCCGGGTGGAGATTATAACAGAACATGGCCAAAATGTTCATAAATGACCAGCATGGTCAAATAATAATAATCACAGTAGTTGTCGAGGGTGCAGAAATACTCTAGATATCGACTCTTTTCTCTGTATATAACAATGATGTTGCTCTTGCTGCGGGCGATTCGCTGATCCACCTCTACGCAGACGACACCATTCTGTATACTTTTGGCCCTTCCTTGGACACTGTACTATCTAACCTCCAAACGAGCTTCAACACTCCTTCCGTGGCCTCCAACTGCTCTTAAACGCTAGTAAAACCAAATGCATGCATCACCACCCTGGATGGTTCCGACCTAGAATATGTGGACATCTATAAGTACCTAGGTGTCTGGCTAGACTGTAAACTCTCCTTCCAGACTCATATCAAACATCTCCAATCTAAAATCAAATCTAGAGTCGGCTTTCTATTCCGCAACAAAAGCCTCCTTCACTCACGCTGCCAAACTTACCCTAGTAAAACTGACTATCCTACCGATCCTCGACTTCGGCGATGTCATCTACAAAATAGGTTCCAATACTCTACTCAGCAAACTGGATGCAGTTTATCACAGTGCCATCCGTTTTGTTACTAAAGCACCTTATACCACCCACCACTGCGACCTGTATGCTCTAGTCGGCTGGTCCTCGCTACATATTCGTCGCCAGACCCACTGGCTCCAGGTCATCTACAAGTAAAGGTAGGTAAAGCTCTGCCTTATCTCAGTTCACTGGTCACGATGGCAACACCCACCCGTAGCACGCGCTCCGGCAGGTGTATCTCACTGATCATCCCTAAAGCCAACACCTAATTTGGCCGCCTTTCCTTCCAGTTCTCTGCTGCCTGTGACTGGAACGATTTGCAAAAAAATATATATATATATAACAGACTGACCCTAGCCCCCCGACGCATAAATACTGGAAGTCCCTGTTGGAAGTCCTGATGAACCATGTCCAGATAAAATGTCCGGAGTGAAAAAGTTGAATGGAAAAAAAGTTGAGTGAGGGAAAAATTATAAATATAAACGTTAATTAAAAAGTAAAAACCGTAAAGTTGTCAGGTAGCAAAGGTTGGCAACAGACCGCACAGCAGCACGTAAACAAGTCTGCAAGTTGTGACCGGAAATGACGCTATGACGCTCCCTGTCTAGAGCCACCTGTTTCCATCACCGATTGAAACGCTATCAGCGCGCACCCCACTAACTAGCTAGCCATTTCACATCAGTTACACCAGCCTAATCTTGGGAGTTGATAGGCTTGAAGTCATAAACAGCTCAATGCTTGAAGCACAGCAAAGAGCTGCTGGCAAACGCACCAAAGTGCTGTTTGACTGAATACTTTCGAGCCTGCTGCTGCCTACCACCGTTCAGTCAGACTGCTATATCAAATCATAGACTTAATTATAACATAATAACACACAGAAATACGAGACTTAGGTCATTAGTATGGTCAAATCCGGAAACTATAATTTCGAAAACAAAACGTTTATTCTTTCAGTGAAATACGGAACCGTTCTGTATTTTATCTAATGGGTGGCATGCCTAAATCTAAATATTGCTGTAACATTGTACAACCTTCAATGTTAATTCTGGCAAATTAATCACGGTCTTTGTTAGGAATAAATTGTCTTCACACAGTTAGCAATGAGCCAGGTGGCCCAAACTGCTGCATATACTGCTTGCACGGAACGCAAGAGAAGTGACAATTTCCCAAGTTAAAATAAATTAATGTTAGCAGGCAATATTAACTAAATATGCAGGTTTAAAAATATATACACTTGTGTATTGATTTTAAGAAAGGCATTGATGTTTATGGTTAGGTACACATTGGTGCAAAGACAGTGCTTTGTTCATGAATGCGCTTGTTAAATGATCATCCGTTTGGCGAAGTAGGCCTCGATTCGATGAGAAATTAACAGGCACCGCATCGATTATATGCAACGCAGGACACGCTTGATAAACTATCATCAACCATGTGTAGTTAACTAGTGATTATGTTAAGATTGATTGTTTTTTATAAGATAAGTTTAATGCTAGCTAGCATCTTACCTTGAGTTCTTGCTGCACTCGCGTAACAGGTAGTCAGCCTGCCACACAGGCTCCTCGTGGAGTGCAATGTAAGGCAGGTGGTTAGAGCGTTGGACTAGTAACTGGAAGGTTGCAAGATCAAATCCCCGAGCTGACAAGGAACAAATCTGTCGTTCTGCCCCTGAACAGGCAGTTAACCCACCATTCCTAGGCCGCCATTGAAAATAAGAATTTGTTCTTAACTTGAAGAATACCCGTAGGCGGCTACATTGCGCAAGTTGTCACCTGATGCTCCCAGAGAGATTCTCGCGTAAAATACAGAGGTAGCCATTACTCCAATCGGTCCTACTGAAAAACTAATTGTCCCGATGGATATATTATCGAATAGATATTTGAAAAACACCTTGAGGATTGATTATAAACAACATATGCCATGTTTCTGTCGATATTATGGAGCTAATTTGGAATATTTTTCGCAGTTTTCGTGACTGCAATTTCCGGGCGATTTCTCAGCCAAACGGGAAGAACAAACGGAGCTATTTCGCCTACAAAAATAATATTTTTGGAAAAAAGGAACATTTGCAATCTAACTGGGAGTCTCGTGAGTGAAAACATCCGAAGCTCATCAAAGGTAAACGATTTAATTTGATTGCTTTTCTGATTTCCGTGACCAAGTTACCTGCTGCTAGTTGGACAAAATGCTATGCTAGGCTAGCTATGCTAGGCTATCGTCTAGCTTTGGCTGTAAAGCATATTTTGAAAATCTGAGATGACAGAGTGATTATCAAAAGGCTAAGCTGTGTCTCAATATATTTCACTTGTGATTTTCATGAATAGGAATATTTTTTAGTAATATTTATGTCCGTTGCGTAATGCTAATTAGTGTCAGATGATGACAACGGTCCCGTTCACGGGATGGGGTGTCACTAGAGGTTAAAATAAGTGTTAATTCAGTATTGTTGTAATTGTCATTATTACAAATACATTTTTTTATATCGGCCGATTCATCGGTATCGGCTTTTTTGGTCCTCCAATAATCGGTATCGGCGTTGAAAAATCATAATCGGTCGACCTCTAATCTATATCCACAGTAAAACGAGTCCTATATCGACATAACCTGAAAGGCCGCTCAGCAAGGAAGAAGCCACTGCGCCAAAACCGCCATAAAAAAGCCTACTGTTTGCAGCTGCACATGGGGACAAATATTATACTTTTTGGAGAAATGTCCTCTGGTCTGATGAAACAAAAATAGAACTGTTTGGCTATAATGTCCATTGTTATGTTTGGAGGAAAACGGGGGAGACTTGCAAGCCAAAGAACACCATCCCAACCGTGAAGCATGGGGGTGGCAGCATCATGTTATGGGGGTGGCAGCATCATGTTGTGGGGGTGCTTTGCTGCAGGAGGGACTGGTGCACTTCACAAAATAGATGGCATCATGAGGAAAGAAAATTATGTGGATATATTGAAGCAACATCTCAAGACATCAGTCAAGAAGTTAAAGCTTGGTCGCAAATGGGTCTTCCAAATGGACTATGACCCCAAGCATATTTCCAAAGTTGTGGCAAAGTTGTTGGCTTAAGGACAACAAAGTCAAGGTATTGGAGTGGCCATCACAACGCCCTGACCTCAATCCTATAGAAAACTTGTGAGCAGAACTTAAAAAGCATGTGAGAGCAAGGAGGCCAACAAACCTGACTCAACCTGACTCACCAGCTCTGTCACGAGGAATTGGCCAAAATTCACCCAACTTGGAAGGCTACCCAAAATGTTTTACCCAAGTTAAACAATTTAAAGTCAATGCTAACAAATACTAATTGATTGTATGTAAACTTCTGACCCACTGGGAATGTGGGGGTGGCTTATTGTCAGTCTCATCCTCTTCATCCAACTCCCTGTCAGACTCCGAATTGACAGGGACAAAATTCATGATTTTCCAAAGTGGAAGATGCTTCTTTCACACTAGCTTCTCTCTGCTAAAAAAATTCTAAGGCCCTCTGAGCAGAGATACTTTTTGCCATACTGATTGATTGTGTTAAGTAGCCACATATGCAAAGCTATTTATTTGTTGTGTCCCTCCCCCAATTTGCACCTGGTTGGGGTAGAGTGTGGGGAAATAATATTTATAAATTAAAATAATATATTGTAATAACATTGCATGTTCTCACAAGACATTGTGTAGTTTCACACACTACAAAGGGTAAAGAGTGAGAAAAGAGGGCGACAGGCAGGGAAACAGACAGGTTCTTGGTGCTATGTTGAAACAGCAGGCCCAGGGAGGAGGAAAACAGATTGAAGGCACACAGCAAACATTTTTGTTTAATTTTTACTTTTATTACCGTCAGGTCCAGTGGACCTGAACACCACATATGTAATATAAATGTGTAGGGGAGTGCACAGTGTGAAAATGTATTATTTTACATGTTCTTCACAGAAATTTAGCCAAGGTCAATGAGTCTCAGTTTGAAAAAAGTATTAATTGTATCATTTTTCTTTTAGTAAACATTGAAAATGGGCCCACAGACCCAAACACCACACAGGGGTTAAATAGTGGAGTATGATATATATATATATTCTTTTTTTTGTGAGTGCTGTGTTAGATGGTAGGGTATTTAAAAAATATGCTTTTTTTCAGCAAAGTATTATGGAGTTGTATTCCAGTCTGGTAGGTGACGGGAATGCAACATTTATTGGATGCCAACCGCAGGTGGAACTGACAACAGCAGCAACAGCAACTTCCCATATCAGCATCAGCGCTGTTTTTTTTTTTTTAGACCAGACCAATTAGTGTTACTCAGTTGCAGCTTGTTAGAAAAATAATCTATAAAGCAGACAAATATTGATTTCAACCAACCATCCCCCTGAGGTCGTCGTTGCTCAAGAACACGAGACCCCTGTGGGCAGGGAAGACCTTGCAGCAGCCTTGGAATGTAACAATAGGGCATATGCCCAGTGCCTACATAACGTTAAGCCTAAAGATAAGGCCATTTCTGCAGTTTTTTGATGATGATTGACTGAGTTCATGTGATTATTGCAATGCCCACGGATGGCAGTCACATAATTGGAACTGCTTGAAATTCTCCCATTAGGCCTAGATACTGTATAGTGACTGGCTGGAGTCTTGCGTTATCTGCACTGTTAACGCCATAATAGGCCAGCTACCTCTGACTTGACTGGCCACCAAAACAGCATGCCTCTTAACACTTTCCCTTTCTCGCTGACTCTCTTTGTCAGCCCCCTGGTGTCATGGGTCAGTTTTCATGAGATTTATGGAGCTGGACTCCAGGATTTACAGTGGAGGCTAGATTTATGAATCTGTCTTCAGGGTGTTCTAGGCAGGGACCAGGGGACTTGGTTCCATCTGTGGATTATAGGGACTGGAAAATGCATTATAGGCCTATAAAATACAGATGGAAATGCTGTGACAGTGGCACGCAGCAGGATCAGTAGATGCATGATTTTAGGTGCCTGCCTGCATTCCCAAGGATTTAATGAAGAAAAATAAGTTTCACATAGGGCCCCACACATAAGAGGGAATCATGTTATGTACAGTGCCTTGCAAAAGTATTCGGCCCCCTTGAACTTTGAAGTTTAAAGCCGGATTTGGATACAAAAAGATTTCCCAAGCTTTAAACATCCCAAGGAGCACTGTGCAAGCGATAATATTGAAATGGAAGGAGTATCAGACCACTGCAAATCTACCAAGACCTGGCCGTCCCTCTAAACTTTCAGCTCATACAAGGAGAAGACTGATCAGAGATGCAGCCAAGAGGCCCATGATCACTCTGGATGAACTGCAGAGATCTACAGCTGAGGTGGGAGACTCTGTCCATAGGACAACAATCAGTCGTATATTGCACAAAGCTGGCCTTTATGGAAGAGTGGCAAGAAGAAAGCCATTTCTTAAAGATATCCATAAAAAGTGTCGTTTAAAGTTTGCCACAAGCCACCTGGGAGACACACCAAACATGTGGAAGAAGGTGCTCTGGTCAGATGAAACCAAAATTGAACTTTTTGGCAACAATGCAAAACGTAATGTTTGGCGTAAAAGCAACACAGCTGAACACACCATCCCCACTGTCAAACATGGTGGTGGCAGCATCATGGTTTGGGCCTGCTTTTCTTCAGCAGGGACAGGGAAGATGGTTAAAATTGATGGGAAGATGGATGGAGCCAAATATAGGACCATTCTGGAAGAAAACCTGATGGAGTCTGCAAAAGACCTGAGACTGGGACGGAGATTTGTCTTCCAACAAGACAATGATCCAAAACATAAAGCAAAATCTACAATGGAATGGTTCAAAAATAAACATATCCAGGTGTTAGAATGGCCAAGTCAAAGTCCAGACCTGAATCCAATCGAGAATCTGTGGAAAGAACTGAAAACTGCTGTTCACAAATGCTCTCCATCCAACCTCACTGAGCTCGAGCTGTTTTGCAAGGAGGAATGGGAACAAATTTCAGTCTCTCGATGTGCAAAACTGATAGAGACATACCCCAAGCGACTTACAGCTGTAATCGCAGCAAAAGGTGGTGCTACAAAGTATTTTTTCAGTTTTTGATTTGTTAAAAAAGTTTGAAATATCCAATAAATGTCGTTCCACTTCATGATTGTGTCCCACTTGTTGTTGATTCTTCACAAAAAAATACAGTTTTATATATTTATGTTTGAAGCCTGAAATGTGGCAAAAGGTCGCAAAGTTCAAGGGGGCCGAATACTTTCGCAAGGCACTGTATCTATCTTCATCATTAGTAGTAATCATATTTTGAACGAGAAGTATTCACAGGTACTCGCTTTCTTCAGATGGATAAGAATTCTAAGAATTAGATATGGTGTCACTATGAACTCTTACGTTTATGTATCTCTGTCCTTCCTTCCAGACCACCCTGGCCCACATCATAGCCAGCGGCAATAAGAAGAGGGGCACGGCCCGCTTCGTTTCTCTCTCTGCCACCAGCACATCCACCAATGAGGTGCGAGAGGTCATTAAGCAGGCCCAGAATGAGTTAAAACTGATGAAGAGGAAGACCATCCTCTTTATAGATGAGATCCATCGCTTCAACAAGTCACAACAGGTAATAACAACCAAAGTGCTCCAGCCAATGAGAAGAATTGGGCTCAGGTTTCAGCCAATAATAATGACAAAAGGTAAAGGGTATCACTCCAAGATGCAAATTCCAAAGATGACATTTATTTTTATGAAAATGTGTAGGTCTAATTTCACTCATCTTATGTCTTATCACATTTTTCATAATGAGTAGTGTACTCCATGGAGTTGTAGGCCAAATTATTTAGTTGCCCTTGCCTAGCTACAGCCACACATTTGTCAGAAATCTCTGTACACTTATGATTGGCTATCATGCTAGTCTGTCTGCGCGGTCTCAACCACACAAGTATAGGAATGTCCATCTCATGATCCCAAAATAAAGACTTAATTCCCTCAAACAATACCCATTATCCACCCTCTTTGTATCTACCACAGATTCTTGGAAAGATTCATAGATTTTTAGAGTAGCATCTCAATCAGATTCCCTGAAGCCATTTGAGAGATTGTTTGCATAATTCTACTATTAGAATATGGTATCACATCACCTAACTAGCCAAGATAACACCTCAGATTTATGTTGAATGTTAGTGGCCATTCTTTTCTTTCACAACTCCACACCATTGTGTAACAGTACCCACACACCATTGTAGTAACAATGGTGTGTACTTAATCTGCCTCTGTGGTCCGCATCCCTGACACAAATCGACTAAAACATATTTACTTCTAAATGTAACATAATGGACTAGTGCTGAATGATTAACTGAAATTTCTGTTATTTTTTTTGTTTTTTTGACAACTAATTTAGTTCAAATATATGAATTCTATTTCGTTCTGTTTTTCAAGAGATAAATCAGATCCAGCCTGAACTGTCCGATGTAGTTGTAGTTTCCAACAGGCCAATATTCTACATAGTTTAGCACAGAAAACATGGTTTTTAACTACAATGAGCATAATGCATTGAGCCAACTACTTGTATGTGGCAGACACAGAGACGGAGAGAAGAGACATAAGAGCGCTCGATCAAGAGCGATCAAGAGTAGTTGCTTCGCAATCTCTACTTCTCAATACATGATCTAAGTGATTTATATTTGGAATTTAGCAGTCAAAAGTATACCTTTAGTAAGAACTACTGAGATAGTGATTTTGTCAGACAGCGTAGGCATCAGCTCTATAGAGATGAGATGATGACTTGGAATGAAATAAAGTCATCAAATGTATTATACTATTTTATTAAAGTAATGTGAGTAAATGATGGTTAGTAAGTGATAAGCAGTAAGAGCAGTGACTACCATCATGGGGCTTTTATTAATTATCTTATTCTTATTCTGTGTTACAGCATTCAACCCACATAATGCATGGTTGCACGGTTAATGCACGGTTAATGTCTTTAAAAAAAGTTATAATCGAACCGAAACCGAACCAACCTCATAAAGAACTAATCGCTCAGCACTATAATGGACAGATGGGTTTTGATAGAAAACCCGATCTGAAATAATTGCTTCGTACAGCATGCCACAATTGTTTTAATATACCTACAAAGCTTAACAAACTATAGTAACAATAACATAGTAAACAAGTATCACTCTGAAAATAGCAATAAATATCCTTATCAGTTACTGTCTTCATTTTGTGTAGTATAATATGAAGGACTCACTGTGGCACAGGACGACCCTTTTATAGGGGAGGCAGGGTAGCCTAGTGGTTAGAGCGTTGGACTAGTAACCGGAAGGTTGCAAGTGCAAATCCCTGAGCTGACAAGGTACAAATCTGTCGCTCTGCCCCTGATCAGACAGCTAACCCACTGTTCCTAGGCCGTCATTGAAAATAAGAATATGTTCTTAACTGACTTGCCTGGTTAAATAAAGGTAAAATAAAAATAAAATAAATATTGTGTCTGTGTAAATTCTGATAACAATTAACAGGCAGTTAGAGCCAGGGCCAACTCTCTACACTGTGCTCGGGCTAAAGCGGTGCTAAGAGGGAAAACATAGCCATCATAGCGCATGCGTGAGATAGATTTGTATTTTAATCATGTACCCTATATTGCTTTTACACAGCTACCCTATTAAACCAATGTACAGTGAGGTATAGTGCCAATGGTATTTCATGCATAGGTAATCAAAGCCCTGTGACTCACCCTTGATATTGAACCTCTTTTGGGATGCTCAACACCTTCTTCTCTTTTCTTCCCATGTCTCTCTTCACTCTCTTTCTATGTCTCTTGTATGTAGGATACCTTCCTCCCTCATGTGGAGTGTGGGACAGTGACTCTGATCGGGGCAACCACGGAGAACCCTTCGTTCCAGGTGAACGCGGCTCTGCTTAGCAGGTGCAGGGTCCTGGTTCTGGACAAGCTGTCTGTGGAGGCAATGGGGTCGATCCTGCTCAGGGCCGTCGCTATGCTGGGGATCAGTGTACTGGGAGAAGATCTCAACGACCGCATAGATCAAGACGAGTTAGACCCAACCAAGCTCAGATCAGAGTAAGTAGCTCATACCCCCTCCTCTCGGAATGAGCGCCTTGTTATCACGGAACTTGCCATGTAGACACGTCATCCTTAAGTCTGAGATTCCTGAACCCTGATTGGTCGAGGGGGACGTCCTCTCTCTACTCTGTGCCCACCTTAAAATGTTTTCCTTTAGGTCATTTATGGCCTGGCAGGCCTGACTATAGGCAGACAGCCCTGGCAGTTGTGTTCTCTCTCTTTCTCTTTTTCTCTCTCCTTTCTCTCCTCTCTCTCTCTCACTCACTCGCTCGCTCTCCTTTCTCTCTCTTTCTCTGAGAAAATATCCTTTCTATTTTATTCAGCTTTGTTCAATTATATTCTTCATATTATAAAATAATATACTATAATGCCATGGAATTCTAAGCAAATCTTGTCTGCTAAATGAACTAGTAACCTCCTTTATCTATTTCTCTCTCTGTTGACAGATGGAGGGGAGTGTGTCGGTATAGCCTAGCCTGTTTAAGTGAGACAGCTGTTAACTGCTGGCAGCAGATGAGGGCTAAGTTTTAACAGTGTACCAGATTCATGGCAGAAAGCCTTCATGGTCAACATGGGTGTAATTGAGTGGTGGTGGTGATTGAGCTAACATTAGATGTTATATTTGTGTTTAAAGATCTTGGTACAGGTGCAAACCATGGAGTGAAATGCTCTTTGGTTGTGTAAAGATCTTTACGCTCAGGTAGACCAACCCTTTCTATTACATCACATCTTTACATCCTATCTTGTTCTGTCAAATTTATCAAACTATACATTTGTTCCAAGGAACATTTTAAACCAGACATTTTCCACACTGCATCAGCAAAAAATGGTCTCAGCCCTGGCTTTCCTCTCTCACCCCTATCAAATTAAAAAGGGGCTATCGTCTTGTCTGGAGTCCAAGCCAAGGGAGGAGACAGGCATGTTTGGCTGTATGTTTCACAGGAAGGTCCCACTGGGACAGCTAGATGAGACTAGTTTAGTATGTGCCCTCCCTTATCACCCTCCTCACATCATTTAATTGTATGCCAAAAGTCATGAATAGAATTGAAAGGTTGGTAGGATATCCAATGAGCTGTTGGTGTCACATAGCTATGGCATGCGGTTCAGATGTCACACTTAGTGGCTTAAATGTCAACATTTAAACAGTATATTTTATTCATCTACCCACAGGTATTTACTATATAGATCTATTGTTTCATTTAGGCTCATGGATCAGAATCAGCACACTGGTACCTAGGGCTGTGGCGGTCACAAAATGTTGTCAGTTTGTGATTGTCAAGCAAATAACTGCCAGGTACCAGTATGGATCAGCACACTGGTACCTAGGGCTGTGGCGGTCACAAAATGTTGTCAGTTTGTGATTGTCAAGCAAATAACTGCCAGGTACCAGTATGGATTCCACATGTAGCCTACAAGCCGCTGATGCAGAACTTTGAAACATCTACATTTTTAAAAGTCTAATAAATCCATGCCTACACCTTCACAATATAACATTTTTTTATTTTATTTTAGACAGGTCTAAAGAAACATGTAGTCTATTTCAGAAGAACAGAATAGGATACTCAGAGATGTCCTTATGTTAGGTCCTGATCTGGCTATGCCATATGGCTGTGGGCTACACTAGTTCATTTAGCAGACAATATTTGCTTTGAATTTCGTGGCATTATTTTAGATTTTATAGTATGAAGAATGCAATTGAACAAAGCTGTATAAAATAGAAACGATTTGAGGGAGTGCACACATGCGGCTATTCTGTGTTGTGGTTATCAAAGAAATAGGTTCTCCTATATGCTTAATTTAGAGGTATTAATGTAACTTTAGTTGTTCTACAAACATTGGGTTATATTTTTAGATTTGCAATACATTCTAAGACTGCATGATGTGACTAATGATGATATGAAAAAAGTTGCTTGAAAGGCATGAGCTCTGCTTAGTTTTTTGCACCGGCTGTACACACTTCAACAGTCTCTCATTCACAATTTGACAAGCACTTGATAATGCCTCAAATGTCCTGGCGGCATCCCCTTTGTGTGGATGTAATGCCCCCTAAAAAATCCCATGGCTGTTGTGCCTTTGGGCTAAATATAATACTTATAATTCCCTTCTCCCTGAGTGCTGCGCCCTCCGAAGCGCCTCACTCACATGGCTCTCCATCACCTGATCGGGTCTTTCCCACAAGCTAAAAGTGAAGACCGACACATCGGGACGCAACTGCGCATGTCCTTATCCAATTCCGAGGTGTCCACATTTACTGTCCACATTTACTTTTCGTCAGCCAACAAGATGAGTAGGCCTAACGAACAGAAAAAGCACTAGCCTATGTCAATCTACTATCCCCCATAGTCCCAAAGTTGATATATTCTGTGCAATAAATAATTATTCCAAACATAGTCTGGGACAGTTGTGGGACGTGATTGATCCCAAATGAATACAACCATTAGCATAAAAAAAAAATCATTTTTACGCAATGAGGCTGATGCCACAGATCAGAACATTTAGCTTAAAATGTTGATAAACTATTAGGCTATTTCTTCACATTCTAATTGCAGCAATGTGCACACGGCAGTAGGCTGTAAGAGCGAATGTTCTATTAGCGGGAAAACACCATTATCAACAGTGACCGCAAATGCAATTATGCATGTTTCTTGCCTCACGCTAGGCATCATTCAAAAGTGATAATATATCATTCACAAGTGATCGGCTAATATTGTCACCCATCAGACAATTCTTTATTGAATCTTGTCTTTACATAAACCAAATAATATGTGTGTGATATTTGTTTTGATTTAGAATGGACCATTATCATGTCTCGAGATAGATGTATGCACTTAATGATACGGTCACCGTAACGGTAACCCTACCGGTACCTCAAATGATTAGAAAGATGAACTTCATAAATCAACTTGATAGATGATTACACATGTCGACTAGAATATATGCCAAATTAAATGGACAAATTTAGTTATGATTAGGTTTCTGGAGGCCACTCAATAAACTGAAATTCTAGTCAAGAATGATGCGTTTTTCAGGTGGCAAGTCCCTGGCATGGTGGGTTAGGTTTGAGTTATGTGGATCAGTATTAAGGGGGTCGGTATCGGTAACAAGAGACGTTTACATGTCCTGACCCACTTGGAGCTGGTGGAGGGTGTTTGCATCGCCCCGGGGACCAGGGGCCAAGTTCCACTCTCCCCGTTAGTTCTCATGTTGTCACAGGACTGTCGGCTCAACACTGTCCTGACTGTCTAACCTGACACCCAGACCAGAAGAACACTCAGGCTAACTTCTCTCCAGCTCCTGCAATGATATTATCACCCAGGCCAAGTCCAATAAAGATGCTCCCCTGCTGACTCCATAATGTGGTTTTTGGTAAGGGGTTGTTTATTTGTCACCTTAGTGGCCAATAGGGCTGTGAATTGCCAGAGCTCTCACATTACGATATTATCACAATACTTAGGTGCCGAAGCAATATGTATTACGATTCTATATGTATTGCGATTCAGTAATGTAATTTTATTTTGGTGCCGGGTTCAGCCAACTAGCGCAAAAATAATATTGTGATATTGTCAAAACAATACGATATACAGTGCCTTGCGAAAGTATTCGGCCCCCTTGAACTTTGCGACCTTTTGCCACATTTCAGGTTTCAAACATAAAGATATAAAACTATTTTTTTGTGAAGAATCAACAACAAGTGGGACATAATCATGAAGTGGAACGACATTTATTGGATATTTCAAACTTTTTTAACAAAACAAAAACTGAAAAATTGGGCGTGCAAAATTATTCAGGCCCCTTAAGTTAATACTTTGTAGCGCCACCTTTTGCTGCGATTACAGCTGTAAGTCGCTTGGGGTATGTCTCTATCAGTTTTGCACATCGAGAGACTGAAATTTTTTCCCATTCCTCCTTGCAAAACAGCTCGAGCTCAGTGAGGTTGGATGGAGAGCATTTGTGAACAGCAGTTTTCAGTTCTTTCCACAGATTCTCGATTGGATTCAGGTCTGGACTTTGACTTGGCCATTCTAACACCTGGATATGTTTATTTTTGAACCATTCCATTGTAGATTTTGCTTTATGTTTTGGATCATTGTCTTGTTGGAAGACAAATCTCCGTCCCAGTCTCAGGTCTTTTGCAGACTCCATCAGGTTTTCTTCCAGAATGGTCCTATATTTGGCTCCATCCATCTTCCCATCAATTTTAACCATCTTCCCTGTCCCTGCTGAAGAAAAGCAGGCCCAAACCATGATGCTGCCACCACCATGTTTGACAGTGGGGAAGGTGTGTTCAGCTGTGTTGCTTTTACGCCAAACATAACGTTTTGCATTGTTGCCAAAAAGTTCAATTTTGGTTTCATCTGACCAGAGCACCTTCTTCCACATGTTTGGTGTGTCTCCCAGGTAGCTTGTGGCAAACTTTAAACAACACTTTTTATGGATATCTTTAAGAAATGGCTTTCTTCTTGCCACTCTTCCATAAAGGCCAGATTTGTGCAATAAACGACTGATTGTTGTCCTATGGACAGAGTCTCCCACCTCAGCTGTAGATCTCTGCAGTTCATCCAGAGTGATCATGGGCCTCTTGGCTGCATCTCTGATCAGTCTTCTCCTTGTATGAGCTGAAAGTTTAGAGGGACGGCCAGGTCTTGGTAGATTTGCAGTGGTCTGATACTCCTTCCATTTCAATATTATCGCTTGCACAGTGCTCCTTGGGATGTTTAAAACTTGGGAAATCTTTTTGTATCCATATCCGGCTTTAAACTTCTTCACAACAGTATCTCGGACCTGCCTGGTGTGTTCCTTGTTCTTCATGATGCTCTCTGCGCTTTTAACGGACCTCTGAGACTATCACAGTGCAGGTGCATTTATACGGAGACTTGATTACACACAGGTGGATTGTATTTATCATCATTAGTCATTTAGGTCAACATTGGATCATTCAGAGATCCTCACTGAACTTCTGGAGAGAGTTTGCTGCACTGAAAGTAAAGGGGCTGAATAATTTTGCACGCCCAATTTTTCAGTTTTTGTTTTGTTTAAAAAGTTTTAAATATCCAATAAATCTCGTTCCACTTCATGATTGTGTCCCACTTGTTGTTGATTCTTCACAAAAAAATACAGTTTTATATCTTTATGTTTGAAGCCTGAAATGTGGCAAAAGGTTGCAAAGTTCAAGGGGGCCGAATACTTTCGCAAGGCACTGTATCTGCCTGATATGTAACTATCACATTTTTCTTTGGTTCATTTTTTTGGTTCCATCACTAGTGGCCAAGTCGATCAAGTCTCTGTTGTGTACTTGTTTTAGAGATGGGATTATTTGAGAACGACACATGGTATTAGATCAGACGCTGGTACAAGGACACTGCCCATCATGCCTTGGCTAAATTGAAGAGTGCCCCTCGTGTGGGTCTGATTTATGTCACCATACATGGAGGGGGGGCCTGCCCCTGTGAGAGGGTCTCGAAGTGTGGCGTCGTACCGGTTGCTTTTCATCAGGGTCAACCATTTGGATCTGGGGATGAACGATTAGGTAGTTGGCTGGGAGATCTGGAGGATCATCCAAAAACCATAGCACCCTGTTTGCAGGAGTCAAATTCTGAGCAGCAAGGTCTCTATTTGATGTTGGATGAAAACGCTTCTATGTGCAGTATAGCAAAAAGACACAGTTGTCACTTTTCTCTGTGCCATTTAGGCCTAATATAATCGGAGCTAAACATTTCTTATTTGTTATTATTGAATGCGTTTCTGTTTTCATGTTTTGTAGACCAAAGGTCTATATTGAGCAGAAGGCTCTGGACACCATAGGACACCTGTGTGACGGCGACGCCCGGGCGGGGCTCAACGGACTCCAGCTGGCTGTCCAGGCCCGGGTGGGTGCAGCCCGCCCTGGCCAATCAGGATCTGGCAGTACCTCACGTGACATTGTGGTGCAGGAGGAGCATGTGAAGGAGGGCCTTCAGAGGTCCCATATCCTCTACGACAAAGCAGGTGAGTCCAATGGTTCAATAGAAAAGAGTATAGAAGTCGCACACCTATCATACTAACATGTGCATGGAGAAAAACTGTACACTAAATTGAATCTCCAGCCTACTGATGATCTTGATGCTCCTCAATGGTTCAACCATAACATTAGAGTACATTATTTTCAATTGATTCAGCTGTAGTCAGTGGACATTTGACATTTTTCTAGGATGTTCTTTTACACTGCCCCTCACTGGACTGACAGACATTTAAAAATTTAGATGACAAATGATGTTACTTGTCATGATTCAATTTGATAATTACAGAGTGGTGACATCCTGTCTGGTTGGCTCCACAGCAGCAGCCCAGAGATAATAACCCAAGCAGCCTGTCTGTCAGCTCATGGGAATGGACCTGTGAATAGTTTAGGTGTATTTCAGAGGTCTCTTGTGAAATGGTGAATGTGCTGGTCCTATTGGTAGAGCTAACTTCCCCTTTGCTCTGAGTCTGAGATATGCAGCCAGATCCAGCCAAAGAACACTTTGCCCTCTAATACGTACAGTAGACGCTTTCAATATGCCCTACATTAGCTGACTCAGGCCAGACGGCTAGCGCTAATTAGGTTAAAACCCTCAGACAGTGACTGTACAAGTGATGTCACTGTGGTGCCAGCCTGCCAAGTGCTATTGTGGCTCACTGCCCTTGATTGATGCTTTAGAAGCATGGACTGGTTGTTGTCAGTGTCATCTTACTGGAATCAATGAATATCCAGAATATGTTAGTCAGAGGACACTTAGGAGATTGATAGACTCCTTGGTGTGGTCGTAGAGTATGTAGTACCCGTCATAACTCTTATATTATGTGCATTAGTTTCTGAAAAGTGAAGGTGAAGGGACTTGATCCCAGTCTATTTTAACCTCTGGTTCTCAGCTTTACTTTTTCTGTCAACCTCAGTGGAGGATGGGTAGAGGAGTCTTCTCAACATTTCTGGTATTTTCCCTCTCAACACTTCCCTGTCAAACTTCTCAGGATTTTACTAGTAAATGGATCAACCACTTCAAACATGCCATAGAGTGTATGGCTCTTTTGCAAATGAGAGGATAAATGGGTTTTTGGGGGGATCCTGGGGACCCTTTGACTCTGACTGCTGCTGCCAACACACCACCAGGGACAGAGGGCTGTCTGCCATGGGCTTGAAAAGTTTGTGCCAGCTGGCGTGGCAATTTATTATGAGACCCCCTGAGCTCCATCATCCTCCATGGCCTGGTTGATTTACAGGACGCCTGCCTTGTTTCCATGTGTCCTATTTTGGGTGCTGAAGGAGGCCTCCAGGTGGATGAAGCCTTATCCAAAATAGCTGTGTCAACACACTAATGCCTCGGGAGGTGGGCTAATGCCTCGGGAGGTGGGATGGGATATGGAGGGTTGAGGTGGGGGAGTTATCCATCGTGGAGAGACGTGAAAGAGGGACCACCTGAGTGACAAATGAGACACAGGTTCGAATTAGGACGGCTGTCTCATAATGGGACATTGCCCATTGCCCACTGGAAGCAAGGGATAGACCCTCACTAGCCAGGTCCCAGACCTGTTTAGTGCTGTCTTGTCATCTCATATGGTCATTGTCACGCCTTACAATGATGCTAAGACGGGTCAAACAGACAGGACCAGGCTAGAACATCACCGCAATGGTGGGTTAATTGGTCTGGTGAGACTGAGGCCTCCAGAGAGAATCCAGAACCTAATTAAGCATATGGGGTTAAAGGAGCTAGCCAAATTTAAAATCTAACTGGAATTTCCTCTGAAGATGCCCCAGAAATGATTAATGTACATCAACTATACAGCAGGAACACAAATATAGACTAGACCCAACCCAGCAGCCTCTTAACTGTTATGTCAACTAGCTAGACATCCAGGATAGATGGTTTTGCCAGCTATAGGCCTAACTCTACATTTACTCTATTTAATGTTTTGTCATTAAAAAAACAGTGATGAAATTCATTCACATCATTGCATGTAGACTAATCTCAGTTACCCGGAAGTAAAATTATTTTGCGAAAGTTTGTCATTTCCTGTTTTACATCTGGAAGGGAATGCCGATAACAATTGTGATTACCTTTTGTGTAAAGGAAGGAAGCAAAGTCTCCTCACTCGCAAACGAAAACCATTATCCTCACACAGGCTTGACAACCCACGCACCAGTTTAAGCTCACCGCCTTTGCCCAATCCTGATTTCTCCAAATAATCCATGCCAAAAACCCCAAACCAGGAACTACTGCTGCTTGTGGTCGCATTCTACGTGAGCCTTGACAGATTCCCGTTGTTTCATGTTCATGAGAATCTGTCCACAAGAGATGACATGTAGACCTCCATCACTATTTTGTTGTGTGAACTGAACCTGATGCTGCTCTATTAAGTTTTGTTAGTGTGAATGATATTTTGATGAAGCAATTTTTTTATCTATGAAACTAAAAACAAATGACTTGTGTCAAGCAGGCATTGGTCGGGATTTGTTTCTAAGCCCTCTACAGTTAACCAGTAACTTTTGTGTATTATTCTTTGCCTTGGAAAGCCGCCAGTGAAGCTCTGGCCAATTTAGGCCTCATGTCACTCTGAGTAGCAACTATCTCTGATTGATGGATGGAATGTGGGTGTGGACTGGAGGTAGATGGATGGATCACTAGGGATCAGAAGAAGAAAATACTTTCTTTTTTTTCTCTTACAAATAGGCTACTTTGAGCATTTGATTGAATTTTGACAGGAGAGCCAGATGGGGCAAGGGTTTGTACTTTTAGGACTATTTCATTGTTTACATTGTGCCCCGAAAAATCATAATAGTATTTGAACCCAGGTCTGCCAGTCCAGGGAGAAACATTATAAGAAACATACTGCCTTATGTGTAACTAAAACAAGACAATCATTTGTATTATTTATATATTTTTGGATCCCTTATTTTTCTTCATCCCCACCCCACCTTAACCCCTCCCCTCCCCTCATTTTGTCCACTACATTATAGGTACACTACATGACCAAAAGTATGTGGACACCAACTCCTCGAAACGTCTCATTCCAAAAATCATGGGCATTAATATGAGGGTGCCAAGTTGAAAGTCACTGAGTTCTTCAGTAATTCTACAGCCATTCTACTGCCAATTTTTGTCTATGGGGATTGCATGTGTGTGTGCTTGATTTTATACACCTGTCAGCAACGGGTGTGGCTGAAATAGCTGAATCCACTAATTTGAAGGGGCGTCCACATACTTTTGTATATAGTGTATTTCTATGCATTTCTATTTCTCTCTAGATCTTATGGTCATTTTCCCACCCATCCAACCCTACTTTGTTGTTTGTTACATAAAGGTGAGGAGCACTATAACTGCATCTCAGCGCTGCACAAATCAATGAGGGGCTCCCACGAGAACGCTTCCCTCTACTGGCTGGGCCGCATGCTGGAGGGAGGAGAGGACCCCTTGTACGTGGCTCGCAGACTAGTCCGCTTCTCTAGTGAAGACGTGGGTGTGTGATGCGTCTCTGTTTACATCAAACCATTGTTTTAATCAGTTATTGACCCAATTACATGAACCATTGCATTGGCGCAACCTCAGAAAACACTGTAAGGAGGAGAATGTGCTTTTTATAAAAACATGTTGGTCAAGCACTAATTACCTGTACCAAACTATTATGTCAACAACCATGATCTAGCGTCTTTGGTATCATCCCAGACTAATCTTATTTTTGCCCTGACATTTGTATGCAGAGTCTATTTTCTGTTGGTCTGCACCTGTCAGAGCCATGGAAGGAGTCTTCCCTTACAACTCAAAGGCCTAGACAAGGTTTTGGTGTGTTCTGACTGGATGTCCTGTCCCTTTTGTTCAGGTATGGCAGATCCCTCTGCCCTTCCTCAGGCTGTATCTGCCTTCCAGGCCTGCCACTTCATCGGGATGCCAGAGTGTGAGGTGAGACTTAAATCTTGTCACCAAGGGCAACCAAGAGTTGTCCTTACATCTGCCTCTGTTAAATATCAGCTCTTTGTTATGTTGTGGATACAATAAAGAGAGACATTGGATTTTACCTGAGGAACTCCTTATTTTCTGACCATGGTATTCGGTATGCCTTTTGATATTTGGCCATATCAAAATGCTAATAAAGGTAATTCTCCCTCTACTCCCTTTCCTCCCCTCGCTCCTTCCTTCCCTCCCACCCTCAGGTGATCTTGGCTCAGTGTGTGGTGTACCTGGCCAGGGCTCCTAAGTCGGTAGAAATCTACAAGGCGTACGGTAACGTGAAGGCCAGTCTGAGGAACCATAAGGGCCCCCTACCCTCTGTTCCCCTGCACCTTCGCAACGCCCCCACCAAGCTCATGAAGGACCTGGGCTACGCTGAGGGCTACAAGTACAACCCTGCCTTCAGTGCCCCTGTGGAGCAGGACTACCTGCCTGAGGAGCTCCGAGGAATGGACTTCTTCACCTGGAACCCCTCTGACCTATAACCTTTGAGGTTGACCCATGACCTCTGGCATCTGAGGTGAAGGTTACTGTGAGGGTTATAATGCTAAAGATCAATTTTTGTGCTATGAGGACCTCTGAAAATGCTGCTGGATCTAACACAAATAGAACACTTAAGTATAAGACCAATTTTGAGTTCAATGATATCACTTTGTTAAATAAATGTAATCTTGTATTGTAGATTGTTACCATTATGTTGATATATTTTGTTCAATAGACTTATAAATAAACAGAGGGACAGTAATTATCACCTTTTCTATTATAATACATTTTATCATCTAGGACTTACACTGAGTGTACACAAAATGAGGAACACCTTCCTAATATTGAGTTGCACCTTTTTGCCCTCAGAACAGCCTCAATGCATCAGGGCATGGACTCTACAAGGTGTTGAAAGCATTCCACAGGGATGCTGGCCCTGTGATGCTTCCCATAGTTGTGTCAAGTTGTCTGGATTTCCTTTGGGTGCTGGACCATTCTTGATACACACAGGAAACTGTTGAGCGTGAATAACACCGCAGCGTTGCAGTTCTTGACAGACTCAAACTGGTGCTCCTGGCACCTACTACCATACCCCGTTCAAAGACACACTCGTTTCTTGCCCAAATGTCCCTCTGAATAGCGTACCCAATCTATCAGTCTCAATTGTCTCGAGGCTTAAAAATCTTTATTTAACTTGTTTCCTCATCTTCATCTACACTGATTGAAGTGGATTTAACAAGTGACATAACTAAGGGATTATAGCTTTCACCTGGTCTCACCTGGTCAGTCTGTCATGGAAAGAGCATGTTCCTAATGTTTTGTACACTCAGTGTATATGGGAGGTTTATTCCGTTTTGAGCCATTGTCTGTAAATGAAAGATAAATTACATTAAAGGTAATCTCATGCAGTACCACTTGTTTTACACCAACTCACTTAACCATCCATGTGTTGCACCAGTTCTGCTGCACCATGGCCATTATTTCAACTATGTGATCTTATTCAGCAGCTACACAGCCTAGGCCTGAGGTGAGTCCTAACTCACCTGACTGATCCAGGGAATTAAAGAACCACCGTGGGTGAAGACAGTAGGTTTTTGAGTGGTTTTGCAGCCTTTACCATTCACAAAGCTGGTAACCCCCCTGGATGTACCACCTACCATCTCTACCCTGACAGTTCAGGTGCCCACCTGAGTAACCCTGGGGAGACACGAAGACCAGGGTGGAGGAGATGGAAAGATGCAAGTAGCCACATTGAAAATAATCTGAAGTATGTCTGATGCTACTGCATACATGAATCACACAAACATGTACTGTACATTGGTTAATAGTTGAGATAATAACATCTAGAATGTTTGACTAAAACAATTTCAAACTTTGCTTACATTTGTATATGATCGCGTGTGTCTCTTATGTTAACACTGTCTGCCATTCCTTATTCAGCTGCATGTCTATGAAAGTGACTCAGGTTAGTCACTCTTCCCAATGACACAGTGGTGATATCTCTAAAAAAAAGTTTACAGACCTATTTTTATTAGAAACAGTTTGCACTATACTGTATGTCTGAGTAAATCATGAGGTCCTTGTGTGGCTCTTTCTTACCCACAGAAGACGATTATAATTTCAGTCAGGATGGCAGATCATCTTTTCCACTATGATGGACTGCTCATAGCCTTCCTCTGTCTTCATGTCATGCTCTACCAGGATCAGTCTGTACATGCTCTACCAGGATCAGTCTGTACATGCTCTACCAGGATCAGTCTGTACATGTGCAACCTGGATCAGAACAGATGAGAAAGACATCCAGAAATCATATTGTATTTTGAATTAAAGTGAATGTTTCTACACTGAACATAAATGTAAAGTGTTGGTCCCATATTTCTTGAGCTGAAATGAAAGATCCCAGAAAAGTTCCATATGTACAAAAAGCTTATTTCTATAAAATGTGCCTACATCCCTGTTAGTGAGCATTTCTCCTTTGCCAAGATAAACCATCCAGGTGTGGCATATCAAGAAGTTGATTGAACAACACGATCAGTACACAGGTGCACCTGGTGCTGGGGACAATAAAAGGCCACTCTAAAATGTGCAGTTTTGTCACACAACACAATGCCACAGATGTTTTGAGGGAGTGTGCAATTGGCATGCTAAATGCAGGAATGTCCATCAGAGCTGTTGCCAGATAAATGAATGTACATTTTTCTACTATAAGCTGCCCTCCAGTGTCGTTTTAGAGAATTTGGCAGTACGTCCAATCAGCCTCATAACCGCAGACCATGTGTAACCACGTCAGGCCAGGACCTCCACATCCCACTTCTTCACCTGCGGAATCGTCTGAGACCAGCCACCCGGACAGCTGATGAACCTGGGGGTTTTCACAACCAAACAATTTCTGCACAAACCTCCAGAAACCGTCTCAGGGAAGCTCATCTGCCTGCTCGTCATCCTCAACAGGGTCTTGACCTAACTGCATTTTGACGTCGTAGCTGACTTCTGTGGGCAAATGCTCACCTTCGATGGCTGCTGGAGAAGTGTGCTCTTCACGGATGAATCCCCATTTCAACTGTACCGGGCAGACAGCGTGTATGGCGTTGTGTGGGCGAGTGGTTTGATGATGTCAATGTTGTGAACAGTGTCCCATCGTGGCCGTGGGGTTATGTTATGGGCAGGCATAAGCTACAGACAATGAACACAATTACATTTTATCGATGGCAATTTGAATGCACAGGGATACCGTGACGAGATCCTGAGGCCCATTGTTGTGCCATTCATCCACCGCCGTCACCTCATGTTTCAGCATGATAATGCAGAGGCCCGTGTCGCAAGGATCTGTTCACAATTCCTGGAAGCTGAACATGTCCCAGTTCTCCCATGCCCTGCATATTCACCAGACATGTCACCGATTGAGCATGTTTGGGATGCTCTGGATCGACTTGTACGGCAGCGTGTTCCAGTTCCTGCCAATATCCAGCAACTTTGTACCGACATTGAAGAGGAGTGGGACAACATTCCACAGTCCACAGTCAATAGCCTGATCAACTCTATGCGAAGGAGATGTCGCACTGTATGAGGCAATAGTAACACCAGATACTGACTGGTTTCTTGATCCAGGACCCTACCTTTTTTTTAAATGTATCTGCGACCAACAGATGCATATCTGTATTCCCAGTCATGTGAAAACCATAGATAGGACCTAATGAATTTATTTCAATTGACTGATTTCCTTATATACAGTGCCTTGCGAAAGTATTCGGCCCTCTTGAACTTTGCGACCTTTTGCCATATTTCAGGCTTCAAACATAAAGATATAAAACTGTATTTTTTTGTGAAGAATCAACAACAAGTGGGACACAATCATGAAGTGGAACGACATTTATTGGATATTTCAAGAGACTGGACATTGGAGAGTAGTATACTCGGGAGCGGTGAGCGATGTGCCCGTCTACGGAGCCTGACCAGAAGACCGATCCATCTGCCCCTTCTGCAGCGCCTACTGGGATCCGATCCATTGTCCTGGGTGGTGGTCCAAACAGAGGATCCGCTTCGGGAAAGTCGTAAAGTTGGTTAGTTGACCTTCCTCTTATATCCAGTAGCTCTTCCCGGCTGTATGTAATAAGACTTAAGATTTCCTGGGGTAACAGTGTAAGAAATAATACATAAAAAAACAATATACTGCATAGTTTTCTAAGAACGTGACCATCTCTGTCGGCACCAGAGATGACTGATGATTGGCTGGGAGCAATTGATGATAAAAAGATTGTGGGGGCGGTTTTGTTAGACTTCAGTGCGGCTTTTAAAATCGTTCATAGTCTGCTGCTGAAATAACATATGAGCTATGTCTTTACTCCCCCTGTTATATTGTGGATAAGAGTTAGTTGTCTAACAGAAAACAGAGGGTGTTCTTTAATGGAAGCCTCTCCAACATAATCCAGGTAGAATCAGGAATTCCCCAGGGCAGCTGTCTAGGCCTTTTCAATCTTTACTAGCGACATGCCAACGGCTTTGGGTAAAGCCAGAGTTTCTATGTATGCAGACGACTCAACGCTATACACGTCAGCTACTACAGCGACTGAAATGACTGCAACATTTAGCAAACAGCTCCAGTTAGTTTCAGAATGGGTGGCAAGGAATAAGTTAGTCCAACATATTTCAAAACTAAAAGTATTGTATTTGGGACAAATCATTCACTGTACCCTAAACCTCAACTTAATCTTGCAATGAATATTGTGGAAATTGAGCAAGTTGAGGTGACTAAACTGCTTGAAGTAACCCTGGATTGTAAACGGTCATAGTCAAAACTTGTTAATACAACAGTAGCTAAAATGTTCTGTTCTGTCCATAATAAAGCATTGCCCTGCCTTTTTAACAATACTATCAACAAGGCAGGTCCTACTGATATAGAATTTTGTAATAAATGTTCATAAATCAATCAATTATCCTTATAGGTCTGCAACCCAGAGTGTGTAAAGTTCTGATTTAAATGAAACAGACAGAATTCCCAGCTCACAATTAGTCAAATCCAAGTTTATTCGCGAGAGTTCTGCTGTGCATATACAAAGACGTTCCTTTTATACATTCTTCCTTATCTACACACACACTTGCATACTAACATTAGGATTCTATCTTTTTCTCCTGAAGTCTCACCACAGTTTATTACCACTCAGCTGACAGTTCCAGTCCCCCCCCCCCCCAGATAAGGGAAACCTGGAGGGGCTCTCCCTGTCCTATCTCCCCAGAGTTATAGCCGTGTCGGTTCAAACATAGGTTAAGGAACCTCTTTGTTTTCTTTCGGCACACACATACATTTCTCTGTCCCCAGTCCAACCTAGTTGGACATATGTTTATCAGCTTTAATTACTCCTTGTCTATGCGACATAACCTCTAATCCCTAATGGTTAAGTTTCCGGGTAGAATTATTTAATAATTTATCTTCATCCTTTATAAATTATTTTAACACCTACAGGCCCTAGTTTTGTCGCACCTGGACTACTGTTCAGTTGTCTGGTCAAGTGCCACAAAGAGGGACTTAGGAAAATTACAATGGTCTCAGAACAGGGCAGCACGGCTGGCCCTTGAATGTGCACGTAGAGGTAACATTAATAATATCCATGTAAATCTCTCATGGCTCAAAGTGGAGGAGAGATTGACTTCATCACTACTTGTTTTTGTAAGAAGTGTTGACAAGCTGAATGCATCTGTTTAAACTACTAGCACACAGCCCGGACAGCCATTGATACCCCACAAGACATGCCACCAGAGGTCTCTTAAACAATCCCCAAGTCCAGAACAGACTATGGAAGGTGCACAGTGCTACATAGAGCCATGACGACATGGAACTCTATTCCACATCAGGTAACTGATTCAATCAGATTTAAACAGACAAAAATACACCTTATGGTGCAGCGGGTACTGAGGGTTGACACACACAGGTACCGACACACGCATATGCACACAAAGGCTAGCACATGCACTCTACACGCACGTACATTGTAATATTGTTGTATGGTGATATTACACATTTTGTATTGTAGATATGTAGTGGTGTAATAATGTTATATGATGTAATGTTTTATATTTTGTTTTATGTGTGATGTAAGTGCCTTAATGTGTTTGGACCCCAGGAAGAGTAGCTGCTGCGAGCTGCTGCTGCTGCCAAATACAAACATCATTTTTAATACCAAGATAATCTACAAACCAGATGGTTACTGGGTCCAAACATGTTAATAAACCAGGATGGAATGGAAACTATGAATCATGCCTATCACCACCTGCTGTGCTCTCATCGGAGAAGTTACAAATCGAAAAACAGGCAGGTCACTAACCAGCCTTTCAGATCATTAAGGTACTTATAGGTCAGAAGGTCAATATCTGTTATAATTAGTTAATGACTGGGGACAGTCTGTTTACAGTGCCATCCTTTTTATTGTAAAACAGTTGTAATCATTTCTAAATACCACAATCAATTAAAGTTTATCATTATGTGGTAATGTTATTACTAAGACAGACTGGAATTCCCAGTCTTACCTGCCATGAGTAGCAGGTCAAATAAAATACAATTGTAACGGCAGATCTCCTCTTCATCTGAAGAGGAGTAAGGATCGGACCAAGATGCAGCGTTGTAAGTGTCCATAATGTTTTTAATAAAGACAAATGAACACTCGAACAAAAAACCGATAACGTGAAATCTACAAAAAACCAAAACAGTACCATGTGGAGACAAACACCCACAAACCAACAGTGAAACCCAGGCTACCTAAGTATGATTCTCAATCAGAGACAACTAACGACACCTGCCTCTGATTGAGAACCATACTAGGCTGAAACAGAAACCAAACATAGAAAAACAAACATAGACTGCCCACCCCAACTCACGCCCTGACCATACTAAATAAAGACAAAACAAAGGAAATAAAGGTCAGAACGTGACCAAATTTGTATTGGTCACATACAAATGGTTAGCAGATGTTATTGTGAGTGTAACGAAATGCTTGTGCTTCTAGTTCCGACAGTACAGGAATATCTAACAAGTAATCTAAGAATTCCACAACAACTACCTAATACACACAAATCTAAGTAAAGGGATGGAATAAGAATATGTACATATAAATACAAGGATGGGCCATGACCGACAGGATGCAATAGGTGGTATAAAATACAGTATATACATCTGAGATGAGTAGTGGAAGATATGTAAACATCATTATTAAAGTGGAATTAATATAGTGACTAGTGATCCAATGATTTCAAGTCTGTATGTAGGCAGCAGCCTCTTTGTATTAGTGATGGCTGTTAATACAGTCTGATGGCCTTGAGATAGAAGCTGTTTTTCAGTCTCTCGGTCCCAGCTTTCATGCACCTGTACTGACCTCGCCTTCTGGATGATAGCAGGGTGAACAAGCAGTGGCTCGGGTGGTTGTTGTCCTTGATTATCTTTTTGGCCTTCCTGTGACATTGGGTGCTGTAGGTATCTTGGAGGGCAGGTAGTTTGCCCCCGGTGAAGCAGTGTGCAGACCGCTCCACCCTCTGGAAAGCCCTGTGGTTGTGGGCGGTGCAGTTGCTGTAACAGGCGGTGATACAGCCCGGCAGGTTGCTCTCAATTGTGCATCTGTAGAAGTTTGTGGGGTTTTGGTGACTAGCCAAATTTCTTCAGCCTCCTGAGGTTTCAGTTTCAGTTACAATACAGACTGGCAGTAAGTGGTCTTTCAAAAAGAGCATCACACAAATAGATTTTGCTTTAGGTAATGAGACACTCCACTATTCCGTATTTTATGAGCTAAAAATCCATGTTTTGTAAATCACATAGGATTCTAACATTTCAGTTAGTCTTTTTTTCACTTTTTAAAAAATGTGTATTTTTATTTTACCTTTATTTAACTAGGCAAGTCAGTTAAGAACAAATTCTTATTTTCAATGACGGCCTAGAAACAGTGGGTTAACTGCCTTGTTCAGGGGCAGAACGACAGATTTTTACCTTGTCAGCTCGCGGATTCTGTTACATTTTCTGTTACATCTTTTTGAATGAACAGTTTAAAAATATAGTTCTAATGCCTAATCACCTGCAGTGATTTCTACTACCAAAACAAGAGTCAGTTCCATCAGTCAAGGGTATAATGTCTGAGCTCATAGACCATTATATACCCACAACAACCTCTAATCACCAGACCTTTTTATTTATATTTAACCTTTATTTAACTAGGCAAGTCAGTTAAGAACACATTCTTATTTACAATGATGGCCTAGGAACAGTGGGTTGTCTGGGAACTGCCTTGTTCAGGGGCAGAATGACAGATTTTTACCTTGGCAGCTCAGGAATTCAATCTAGCAACCTTTCGGTTACTGGCCCAATGCGCTAACCACTAGGCTACCTGCCACCCCTGGCTGGGATGAGACCATCCACTCTCCAGCTGCTTGTCAGTTTCTGACAGGTGGCATCACATTGAAGACTGATTGGCATCTAACAGTAATTTTCTAACTGTAATAATAATTGCCATGTGGGCATTTAAGACAATGGTCATTTAAGGTCCATTGGCTTTGCCTTATGGGCAATTTTAAGGGGGTCTTCTAAGAACTTGTCTGGCTAAATAAATAAATGAGTTAATGAATGAATAGAAACTAACTGTACTTTCTTAATGATCATTTTTTGTTTGTAAAATGCCACTTTACAGCAGTAACGTATTGTGGAGTGGCACCTTTCCACTCCACGCCAGATGGTGGCAGTGTATGCACGTGTCATTACCTATTTCGTGCTGTCACTAAGGAAGTGCGAAACAGCCGGCGTTTGTATTTCAAACATGGCGCTGCCCGGTTCAGTACTCGTGCGACTCAGAGCGTTGTGTAACCTTGGGAAATCTTTGGATACAGGGAACACAATTGGACACAATTACAATCGGGTCCGGTGGTACAAGACAAAAGCCAAGAGCAATCAGGACACTGCAGCGTCAGCGGGCCAGACAAGACGGGGTGAGTGAGAAATGCTGTTGAATTGAGTTGACTGGTGCTAGGTCCAAGCCGGAGAAAAGCACCTTGAGACAAACGTTCAGAAGTAATCGTCATTAAAAGTTAGCTAGCTTACTGACCGAAAAGTTGCTTACATTGCCATTAGCTAGTTATCTACATGTCTCTATTTCAAGTTGTATGACAATGATATCTTGCTAAGTTGTCAAGATAGCTAGCTGAGTAATTGACCTCCGTCTTTCATCATTCATATCAGGTAGTGAGCTGCTGAAAGAGTTCCCTGAACCGAAGAGCCTGCTGTTTACCACCATATCCCGGTCGCTTGGGGTGTCTGACCTCTCCCAACACATCCAGTACCATTGCACAGAGGATGGGGGTCTCAAGGTCAGAGAGACAAGGCATTAGGTGGACTATTGCAACCACAGGAGGCTGGTGAGGGGAGGACGGCTCATAATAATGGCTGGAATGGAACATGGAAATTCTGAGTGCCGCAGCGGTCTAAGGCACTGCGTCTCAATGTTAAAGGCGTCACTACAGACATCCTGTTTCGAATCCAGGCTGTATCACAACCGGCTATGATTGGGAGTCCCATAGGGTGGCACACAATTGGCCCAGTGTTGTCCGGGTTTGGCCTGTGTAGGCCATCATTGTAAATAAGAATTTGTTCTTAACTGACTTGCCCAGTTAAATAAAGGTTACATTTAAAAATATATATCTTTTTAAGTGTTTGATGTGATTGATACCGTTCCAGCTGTTACCATGAGCGTGTCCTCCTCAATTAAGGTGCCACCAGCCACCTGTGATTGCAACACATCTTGTTTGACAGATGATGCCTTTTCCCAAACAAAGTCCATTGTCTAAGAATTGTTTCACTGTTGCTATACGTGTCTGTTTTCAGAGAGCCACTGTCACACTCCTCTGGCCCAGCAAGATGGAGGTGGAGGGCTTTGCTCGCAAGAAGATTGATGCTGAACGATACGCTGCTGCTGCTGCCTGTCACAAGCTGAGGGTAAGAGAAAAGCCCTACCCTTAAATAATTACAGCAGGACCTGTCTCACTTTGTACCAGGAGTATTGTGCATTGCTTTCGTCAGTGTCTCTCACTTCTTTCTCTCCCTCTCATCGCTGCAGGAGATGGGTGTGCTGGGTCCAGACAATCAGGTGGCCAGGAGGAGTGTGGGACGAGGGCGAAGACCGCCACTGTCAGCCTTACAGGACCTGGAGGAGTGTCGGTGGACAGATGTCCATGTGCCTAGAAGAGACCTCCAGAATGGATCCTTGGAACCTCACATACAATCAAGGTATCCTCCTGTTACTATGGATCCTACTCATTACCAATGTATTATGGCTTATACTTTGCTGATTTTGCAGGGGACCTGATTCACTTTTTAGTTGATGGTTTGGTTTATTGTGCTGCACATGTCAGTGTATACAGGGCACCTGAGGAGAATTCTGAGCTCTCCCAGGCTCTTTCCATGTTCGTAAATCCTAAAGCTCTGCTGACCAGGGTCATCCAGGTGGCCACGTCCTCCAACAGATTCAGGGTCAGTAACTGTCTCTGTCTCCTATAGGTCCAACATGCGCCATAATGCAGCCTGTCATAACACTTGTTATAAGCTATCATACAACCTGTCTAAAGCTATGTCCCTCATCTCTGAACTGTCACTCACTCTCCCGTTCTCCTCTACAGGAACTGGTACAGTACAAGACGGTGGGCGGTAAGATGAAGAGATGTGAGCTGACCATGCGATGGCCAGAGGAGATTACGTTTGTGGCCTCGGCTCTTCGCAGAGTCGAGGCAGAGAGGAGAGCTGCTGCACTGGCCTGTCTCAAACTGAAGGTGAGGACCACAGATGAAAGAGCACAGAGAATTAATCATGCATTTGTTTATAATATGTCTGTTAGATTCTGTTTTCAAACATGCATTCCCATACCAGGGTTGTGTTCATTAACGCATGGAAGGGAACGTTTATGTTAAAACATATTTTGCAAAGGAATACAACTATAGGTGTCTTATTGCATCCATTTTGTTCCGTTTGGTGCTCAATGCTCAACTTTGTCTATACTCTCTCCAGGAAATGGAGCTGCTAGATGAGGACAACCAACCTCTGACCCATGCTAAGTACCACAAGGAGGAGATGCGTGAGGCGGGGCAGAGAGACAGAGAGCCCTGCCATCTGGAGATACCCGAGTACTTGGAGCATAGCACCAGAGAATACCTCACACAGGTTGGTTATCCTGCATCATCAACACTGGAAAATCAGGCTGTGTAGCTAACGACATTGGCCAGGAATTTACTTCATTGCCTCTGTTTGTGCTCATGTCTTGAATTGTCCAGTATCCAGTGGCGACAGAGATGCAGAAGCTGTGGGAGGAGGAGGAGGAGAGAAGCCAGCAAAGGTTGAACCAGCAGGACGAAGAGGAGGAAGAGGACCTTGTCACAGACGCCATCACAGGCAGGCCATACCGGCCCCTCTCTACCCAGGAGGCCGAGCAGCTGAGCTCCGACCTACAGGAGGAGTGGGAGAGGGCAGGGCCTGGCCTGGGGGTGGAGCTCCCAGTCGACTCCCACCGGGAACGCGTTGTGTCAGCGGTGGAGTCCTCCAGGGTCATTGTGGTTGCTGGGGAGACGGGATGTGGCAAGACAACGCGTATCCCGCTCTTCCTTCTGGAGGGGCGTGTGCGGATCGGGGAGGGAGCGGAGTGTAACATCTTGGTCACCCAGCCTCGGAGGATTAGCGCTGTGTCAGTGGCTCACCGTGTTGCCCACGAGATGGGCCCCGCCCTCAAACGCTCTGTAGGGTATCAGGTGAGTTACAGGGAGCATGCTGTTTATAATTAGATCAAATGCTGTTGTCACCAGAATCACAGACTAACTAACCATTAGGGCCGGTACAATACCATTATTGCAATACTCGTTAGTATCCTGGCAAGGAAACAAAACATGAATTGGATTTAACCTCTAGGAAAATGGCCCTGATGTTGGAAACACGACATTATGTTGTCATTCAGTCACATGTATTTATTTTCCAAGCTGTAGCACACAAAATTTTACAGACAGCAAGATTTTAAAAGACCGAAGAGTTCGGTCTGCTTCGTGTTTATGTTTTTGCCATCAACATTTTTTTTGCGATACTGGTATCGTCCCGCCCTACTAACATTTGAGCTGTCACTCCCTCTACTGTAGGTCAACTTCTCTCGTTCATTGGACATTTGCGCTGTCACTCACTCTCCCATGACCCCCCCACCCTCTAGGTGCGTCTGGAGAGCCGTCCCCCGGAGCACAGCGGTGGGGCCCTTCTCTTCATGACGGTGGGGGTGTTACTGAGGAAGCTGCAGGGTAACGCCTCCCTGAGGGGGGTTAGCCATGTGGTGGTGGATGAGGTCCACGAGAGGGACGTCAATACGGACCTGCTGCTGGCCCTGCTGCGACCCGCCCTAAGGGACAACCCCAACCTCCGCGTCGTGCTGATGAGCGCCACAGGGGATAACCAGAGGCTGGCCCAGTACTTCGGGGACTGCCCTGTGGTCAGTGTTCCCGGGTTCATGCACCCTGTCAGGGATCGGTACCTGGAGGAGGTCCTTAGGGAGATGGGGAGACCACCGCCACCCCCGGCAAGGACAGACCTGCAGGGACGGGTGAGTAAGGTGATAACTGCTGAGGGGTGGACGTTAGTAGTTTTCAATAATTGACGGCGCTTGTACATTCCTGCCTGTTTTCTTTCATATGTACACTACCGTTCAAAAATTTGGGGTCACTTAGAAATGTCCTTTTTTTTGTCCATTGAAATAACATCAAATTGATCATAAATACAATGTAGACATTGTTAGTGTTGTAAATAACTATTGTAGCTGGAAACGGCAGATTTTTTTTATGGGATATCTACATAGGTGTACAGAAGCCCGTTATCAGCAACCATCACTCCTGTGTTCCAATGGCACGTTGTGTTAGCTAATCCAAGTTTATTATTTTAAAAGGCTAATTGATCATTAGAAAACCATTTTGCAATTATGTTAGCACAGCTGAAAACTGTTGTCCTGATTTTAAAGACGCAATAAAACTGGCCTCCTTTAGAGTAGTTGAGTATCTGGAGCATCACATGTGGGTTCTATTACAGGCTCAAAATGGCCAGAAACAAAGAACTTCCTTCTGAAACTCTTCAATCTATTCCATGCGAGAAATTGCCAGGAAACTGAAGAAGCTGGCTCTAACCAGAATAGAAAGTGGGAGTCCCCGGTGCACAACTGAGTAAGAGGACACAAGTCCTCACAAGTCCTCAACTGGCAGCTTCATTAAATAGTACCCACCAAACACCAGTCTCAAAGTGAAGAGGCGATTCTGGGATGCTGGCCTTCTAGGCAGAGTTCCTCTGTCCAGTGTCTGTTCTTTTGCCCATCTTAATCTTTTATTTTTATTGGCCAGTCTGAGATATGGCTTTTTCTTTGCAACTCTGTCTAGAAGGCCAGCATCCCGGAGTCACCTTTTCACTGTTGACGTTGAGACTGGTGTTTTGCGGGTACTATTTAATTAAGCTGCCAGCTGAGGACTTGAGGTGTCTGTTTCTCAAATTAGACACTAATATACTTGTCCTCTTACTCAGTTGTACCCCGGGGCCTCCCACTCCACTTTCTATTCTGGTTAGAGCCAGTTTGCGCTGTTCTGTGAAGGGAGTAGTACACAGCATTGTACGAGATCTTCAGTTTCTTTGCAATTTCTCGCATGGAATAGATTGACGAGTTTCAGAAGAAAGTTCTTTGTTTCTGGCCGTTTTGAGCCTGTAATCGAACCCACAAATGCTGATGCTCCAGATACTCAACTAGTCTAAAGGAGGCTAGTTTTATTGCTTCGTTAAATCAGAACAACAGTTGTCAGCTGTGCTAACATAATTGCAAAAAGGTTTTCTGATGATCAATTAGCCTTTTAAAATGATACACTTGGATTAACTAACACATCATGCCATTGGAACACAGGAGTGATGGTTGCTGATAATGGGCGTCTGTACGCGTCTGTACGCGTCTGTATGTAGATTTTCCATAAAAAATCTGCCATTTCCTTTCAATAACGAGGACATTTCTAAGTGACCCCAAACTTTTGAATGGTGGTGTATATGTTTGTTCATAAATTGACTGTGTTTCTATGTTTTTTAGGAGAAGGATGATGCCACGCCAGACCTGGACTTAGTAGCTAATGTGATAGAGCACATCCACAGACAGGGAGAGCCAGGTAACCAACAGTTCAACACTCCCCTAGTTTTACTCTTTGTTCCCCTTGTCTCTCCATGTCTGTTAAGCTAAGGTCTGATCTAACTGATGGTTGATTAATTCATTGATGATTTCTCTTACAGGTGCAGTGCTGTGTTTCCTACCAGGTTGGCAGGACATTAAGGCTGTCCAGAAGAGACTAGAGGAGAAGCCAACCTTCCAGTCTGGCTCTCAAATGATCCTACCATGTAAGGACTGGATAAGGGGTCTGTCTTTGGTTTCTGTCCTGCTGCCCATTCACAACATGCTACCTGTATTATTCCTGGTCAGATCACAATGTGACATAGTAAGGAAAGAATTCTGAACCTAATTAAAATGTAGTGCACAAGGAACGGTCTTGAGACTGGATCATAATAAATTAATGTCTCTGCTCCTCCTCTGTCTGTCCAGTACACTCAAGTATGTCAGTGTTAGCAATTTGTTAGTCTTCAATAAACAAACTCCCAAGCAAATCAGGGGGAGAAAAATAGGTTTATTTAGAGAGGATAAATCAAGATGTAATGCTGGGAGGTAGATGTTCAGTCTCCCCTGTTCTCAGCTTTTCCCCACTGAACGAAGGAACAGGATGCCATTTACCCCCCCCCCCCCACCCTAGCCTGGGGTTGACCAATCAGAAGTCCTTGCAGTACAACTTGGCCAATGGCCAAATAACAAGTATCCTGCCCCCGACTCAATGTAGAGGACATAGTACACGCAGCTCTGAGTTCAGGAGTGACATTCCAGAGATTCTAAACCGCTGTTGAACTGAGACCCAACTCCTATTTACAAATCCCTATTAACCATTAGTACTATATTTAGTTTGGTACTCTCGTCCTCGCATCCTCTCAATCTCTGTTTATTTATCTTCAAAATATTCTTATATTAGTGACCCCATGTTCTCTCTGTCCAGTACACTCAAGTATGTCGGTGGGTGACCAGCAGACCGTGTTCCAGCGCCCTCCTGAGGGCCGGAGGAAGATCGTCCTGGCCACCAACATCGCTGAGACCTCTATCACCATCGACGACATTGTTCATGTAGTAAACGCGGGCTCTCAGAAGGAGCAGAACTATGACACACGGACCAAGGTAGGTGACGGTCACTTCTGTCACAGTGAATAGATAATATAGCCATTAATGCAGAAACGGTATCTTAAAGCACCTCAATAGAGGACAATAAATGGTGCTCTCCTAAAAAAATCCCTGTTCCCAATTTTTTAAGATTGTGTATGGAAAACATTCCTAGTACTTACAGGAGCCGTCAAGCTGGGGTTCGCAAATCCAACTGGTGATGGACTATAATATACTAGTGTGGTGTTGCAAACCTCTGTCTTGCTGGTCCCCAGGTGTCATGTCTAGACACAGTCTGGATCTCGCGCTCCAACGTCACTCAGCGTAGAGGGAGGGCGGGGCGATGCCAGCCCGGACATGCCTACCACCTGTTCCCACGGCAACGCCTGGAATCAATGACGACCTTCCCTGTGCCTGAGATCCTACGCACCCCTCTGGAGAGCCTGGTGGTACAGGCCAAGATCCACAGCCCCCACTGCAAGGTGAAGGGATTTGACAGAGGAACGATGTAGTGGTGTAAGAGCCAGTCAATGTAATTGTGAGGTCTCTGCATGTAGTCACACATTGATGTTCCCTTGGTGGGTCTCTCCAGGCAGTGGATTTCTTATCGCAGGTGTTGGACAGCCCAGAGCGAGAGGCTGTGACCGATGCTGTTCGCAACCTGCAAGAGATTGGTGAGACTCTCTAATGATCTGTCCTCACATGATGAAAAACATTTTCATCCAGATTGTTTGAGTTGGGATTTAGCAAATCATTCAAAAGGCCAAGTATAAGTGTGTGTGTTACTGGTGTTTTTACTGGTGTTTTGTTCTTAGTACTCCTCTCCCCTCCCTCTCCCTAGGTGTTCTGGACAAGACAGAGGCCCTGACTCCCCTGGGGGAGAGAGTAGCCTGTCTGTCCTGTGACCCGCGCCTGGGGAAGGTGCTGGTGCTTGCTGCTCTGTTCCGCTGTGTCCTGCCCCTGCTGTCAGTCACAGCCTGTCTCACCAGAGACCCTTTCCACAACAGCATGCAGAACAGAGCCCTGGTCTCTAAGGTCAGACACTGACTTAGTCCACGTCTACTTGGGCAGTTTTAATTATAGATCCATAACAACCTGCAAAGTTCACATTTCTATTGCAGTGTAAATGTCTGCTGGTCATTTCAGCATTTACCTGTTATTTATGATCTAAGTTAGTCTTTTATTTTGAATTACACTAGTTGATTTTCTGTCACATTTTATCAATATTTTCTTCCCCTCCATCTTTCTCCCTCTCTCTTTCTACTTCCTTCCCTCCAGGCTAAGGAAGACCTGGGAGGTTCAAGCTACAGTGATTACCTGGTGTTCAGTCGAGCCGTGTTGGGCTGGAGGAGTGTTCAGCAAGAGAGGGACAGAGAGACCAGACAGGACTACTTGAACAGATACACACTGTCTGGAGCCGGCCTGCGCTTCATCAATGGTGAGAGAGACGGAGACATTGGGTAAACTCCTGGTTGTCGGGTTTTTCCTTACCTTGTGACCTGACCAGGTAAAACTCCGTGCCCTCGTCATTGGTTCAGTCAGTTCTCCGGCTGACCCAGGTTGTTGAGTGTCTCCCATAGATATTCATATTCCATATATTTTCATACGTTTTTATTAATCATTGATGTCTTGTGTGATCCAGGTCTGACTTCCCAGTTCAGTGAGAACCTCCTTGAGGCTGGGCTGGTGGAGCGTTCAGCTGACTGCCAGAGATCCTCCTCCCTCTACAACCAACACAGCCACCAGGACGAGCTGGTCAAGGCTGTGCTGCTGGCCGGACTCTACCCCAACCTCATACAGGTACACATCTAAATCTCAAACAGAAGAATGACTGTCTGCGGGTTCCTATAGCTTAAACTATGCACTCAGTATCCTGACTCACTTGTTATGTTTCTGTGCCTCAGGTGAAAAGGGGAGCAGTGACCAAAGGTCGCTTCCGCCCCAACAGCCTGTCCTTCCGTACGCAGAGTGGGCCAGTGCTCCTACACCGCTCCTCCGTCAACAGGTGTGTGTTAAGCGCTGCATGGTCAATCTGACGTCTGCAGTGGCCGTGCAACGTTTACGGTGTTACGGCCTCTGCAGAAGTCAGGGCGTTCACACTTCTTGCACTTTGTGGAGCAGAGCTGTTGTGAAGGAAGTTGTCAAGGATGTGAGTTTGTGTTTATACAGGACCTCCCGCCCCCACCTACCGTCAACCAAACATGTTAATGCGGAGCTATATCAAATCAAGTTTTATTGGTCACATTCACGTGGTTAGCAGATGTTAATGCGAGTGTAGCGAAATGCTTGTGCTTCTAGTTCCGACAATGCAGAAATAACCAATGAGTAATTTAACTTAACAATTTCACAACAGCTACCTTATACACACAAGTGTAAAGTGATGAAGAACATGTTCATAAAGATATATGAATGAGTGATGGTACAGAACGGCATAGGCAAGATGCAGTAGATGGTATCGAGTACAGTATATACATATGAGATGAGTAATGTAGGGTATGTAAACATTATATTAAGTGGCATTGTTTAAAGTGACTAGTGATACATTTTTTCCATGTATGGCAGAAGCCACTCAATGTTAGTGGTGGCTGTTTAACAGTCTGATGGCCTTGAGATAGAAGCTGTTTTTCAGTCTCTCGGTCCCAGCTTTGATGCGCCTGTTCTGACCTCGCCTTCTGGATGATAGTGGGGTGAACAGGCAGTGGCTCGGGTGGTTGTTGTCCTTGATGATCTTTATGGCCTTCCTGTGACATCGGGTGGTGTAGGTGTCCTGGTGTTCTGGAGGGCAGGTAGTTACGGAGCCCTCTGCATTGTTATAAAATTTGAGTGGCACACGGCGATGCAGTACGGAGCTCATTTTGACCTCTGCATGCCTCCGGAGCCTCCGCAATTGCATCACACCCTCCATATGGAGTCTCCTACCACATTTTCGCATCAAGCATAAATTGGCTCTTTGTGTGTGTTTTACGATTAGAGGTCGACCGATTAATCGGAATGGCCGATTAATTAGGGACGATTTCAAGTTTTCATAACAATCAGAAATCTGTATTTTTTTTGGGGCGCCAATTTGCTGATTTTCTTTTTACCTTTTTTTTAACTAGGCAAGTCAGTTAAGAACACATTCTTATTTTCAATGACGGTATAGGAACGGTGGGTTAACTGCCTCGTTCAGGGGGAGAAAGACAGATTTCCACCTTGTCAGCTCGGGGGATCCAATCTTGCAACCTTACAGTTAACTAGTCCAACGCAATAACGGCCTGCCTCTCTCGTTGCACTCCACAAGGAGATGCAAATGCAGTATGCCAAGGTAAGTTGCTAGCTAGCATTAAACTTATCTTATAAAAAAACAATCAATCATAATCACTAGTTAACTACACATGGTTGATGATATTACTAGATATTATCTAGCGTGTCCTGTGTTGCATATAATCTGACTGAACATACAAGTATCTAAGTATCTGACTGAGCGGTGGAAGGCAGAGGCAGACGCGTAAACATTCATTCAAACAGCACTTTAGTGTGTTTTGCCAGCAGCTCTTCGTTGTCCATCAAGCATTGCGCTGTTTATGACTTCAAGCCTATCAACTCCCAGATGAGGCTGGTGTAACCGAAGTGAAATGGCTAGCTAGTTAGCGCGCGCTCTGAGCCTTCTAGTAGTTGTTCCCCTTGCTCTGCATGGGTAACGCTGCTTCGATGGTGGCTGTTGTCGTTGTGTTGCTGGTTCGAGCCCAGGTAGGAGCGAGGAGAGGGATGGAAGCTATACTGTTGCACTGGCAATACTAAAGTGCCTATAAGAACATCTAATAGTCAAAGGTTAATGAAATACAAATGGTGTAGAGGGAAATAGTCCTATAATTCCTATTAATAAATACAACAAACTTCTTACCTGGGAATATTGAAGACTCATGTTAAAAGGAACCACCAGCTTTCATATGTTCTCATGTTCTGAGCAAGGAACTGAAACGTTAGCTTTCTTACATGGCACATATTGCACTTTTACTTTTAAAAACACTTTGTTTTTGCATTATTTAAACCAAATTCAAATCAAATGTATTTATATAGCCCTTCGTACATCAGCTGGTATCTCAAAGAGCTGTACAGAAACCCAGCCTAAAAACCCAAACAGCAAGCAATGCAGGTGTTGAAGATGTTTCAGCGATGAACATGTTTCACTATTTACTTGAGGCTACATTGATTTTATTGATGTATTATATTAAAATAAGTGTTCATTCAGTATTGTTGTAATTGTCATTATTACAAATACATTTTAAAAAATCTGCCGATTTAATCGGTATCGGCTTTTTTGGTCCTCCAATTATCGGTATTGGCGTTGAAAAATCATAGTCGGTCGACCTCTAGTTACGGTGTGATTGATCTGTGTCTGGGCACGTACTTTTGGTCATGTAGTGTATGTGGACACCTACTCATCGCACATATCATTCCAAAATCATGGGCATTAATATGGAGTTGGTCCACCCTTTGCTGCTATAACAGCCTCCACTCTTCTGGGAAGGCTTTCCACTAGATGTTGGAACATTTCTGCGGGGATTTGCTTCCATTCAGTCTCAAGACCATTAGTGAGGTCAGCACTGATGTTTTGTGATTAGGCCTGGCTCGCAGTCGGTATTCCAATTCATCCCAAAAGGTGTTCGTTGAGGCCGGGGCTCTGTGCAGGCCAGTCAAGTTCTTCCACACCAATCTCGACAAACCATTTCTGTATGGAGCTCGCTTTGTGCACAGGGGCATTGTCATGCTAAAACAGGAAAGGGCCTTCCCCAAACTGTTGCCACAAAATTGGATTCACAGAGTCGCCTAGAATGTCATTGTATGCTGTAACGTTAAGTTTTCCCTTCACTGGAACTAAGAGGCCAAGCCCGAACCATAACAGCACCAGACCATTATTCCTCCTCCACCAAACTTTACAGTTGGCACTATGCATTCGGGTAGGTAGTGTTCTCCTGGCATCCCCCAAACCCAGTCGTCCGTTGGACTGCCAGATGCTGAAGCGTGATTCATTACTCCAGAGAATGCGTGTCCAATGGTGGCGAGCTTTACACCACTCCAGCCGACTCTTGGCATTGCTCATAGTGATCTTAGCCTTGTGTGCGGCTGCTCGGCCATGGAAACCCATTTCACGAAGCTCCCAACGAACAGTTATTGTACTGACGTTGCATCCGGAGGCAGTTTGGAACTCGGTAGTGAGTGTTGCAACCCGAGGACAGACCATTTTTACGCACTTCAGCACTCGGCAGTCCGGTTCTGTTAGCTTGTGTGGCCTACCACATTGCGGCTGAGCCGTTGTTGCTCCTAGACATTTCCACTTCACAATAACAGCAGTTACAGTTGAGCGGGGCTGATCTAGAAGGGCAGACATTTGACCAACGGACTTGTTGTAAAGGTGCCATCCTACCAGTGCCAATGCAATTATACTGCCAATTGCATGGCTGTGTGCTCGATTTTATACACCTGTCAGCAATGGGTGTGGCTGAAATAGCCGAATCCACTCATTTGAAGGGTGTCCACATACTTTTGTATGTATTGTGGGTGTTCTCATATATTCGCCTATATTTTATGGTGTGTGTGTGTGTGTGCTTATTAAGAACCCATTCTTGTCTTATTCCAGGGGAAAGGAGCAGTTTCCCAGTCGCTGGCTGACCTTCTTCAGTGCAATCAAGTCCAACG
Organism: Oncorhynchus mykiss; assembly: GCF_013265735.2. Taxonomy (NCBI): domain Eukaryota; kingdom Metazoa; phylum Chordata; class Actinopteri; order Salmoniformes; family Salmonidae; genus Oncorhynchus; species Oncorhynchus mykiss. Next base: position 70,147,633 of record NC_048572.1, read on the forward strand.
GTAATGTCTTCATCAGAGACTCCTCAGCAGCCCACCCCCTCGCCCTACTTCTGCTCACCGACTGTGACATCACTGAGAGAGGTATAATTCAATTCAGCACCATTTTATGAATCCTAGAGTGGCATTAAACTGTTGGTGAATGGTGATATCTCTACAGTACCAACTACTGCACGTAGACTTGCGCTGACGCTACAGATATGTCGTTGAGGGCCTCACTAGCTTTATCGATACCAATGACTATTGAGTGGAATTGTTATAAAGGATAAGGGATATTTCCTTGTTTCCTCTCTTTAACACTTTCCTGCCTCTCTCAGTGAATGGTGACCGTGTGGAGGTGGCGTTCCCGGGGCGGTCGCTGGTACGCTGTGAGCTGTCTGTCCAGACATGGGAGCTGCTGTGGGAGCTACGCTCCTCCATCCAGACCATGCTGTACCGCAACCTCCACCCACACAGCTCAGCCAATTACATCACACAGGATGGCAAGCTCATCTCGCTATTGGTGGAGCTGCTGAACAATACTGAGTCCAATACAGACCCCCAGCCAAACGGTGGCCACAGTGACTCTGAGGTAGACTGATTCACTCGCATTGGAATAAAGGAATGTCAAAGCACTGTGGATGGAGTACTGCTTTGTGACCTGAAAAAACACTGGATGGAGTACTGCTTTGTGACCTGAAAAAACTCTGGCCGTAGCAAGAGTCCATAGATTTTTCTGGTCAGGAAAAAAGTACCAATGCAAAATGCTCGAGGCACGGTCTGCTGACAAATCTGAGAAGACATGTAATATCGGTTAACTGTACAATACTATCCATAGTTCACTACCCATTCTAAATGTCCTCCTCACCTGAGATACACGGAGAAATAATGAGAATTTTTGGAAATATAGATGAATGGGAACACTGAGTTTACAATGGAGTTCAGGAAAATACATCATGCCCTGAAGGTTTGACTCTTAAACTATATTTCAAGAGCCCCATTTAAATAGGAGTGAACTCATGGTACTGTAAATACTACTGTGATTGCTCTCTATATGGGAGGAAATCCATTTGTTTGACTAGATTATGGACTCAAGTATATTTGTTTTTTGAAAAGCAGAAGTTGAATGAATCTGACTGTTAATGAGTGTCTAGTGACCTGTGCACTACAGTGAGACGGTGTCAAGATGACAGCGAGACGGTGTCAAGATGACAGCGAGACGGTGTCAAGATGACAAAATAATGATTACATGAATGTATTGTTAACCATTATTTTTTATTTAAATATGGTCTGTTGAAATATAAAGATGTTAAACAATGTTACTGGTTGCAATTTTCTTCTCTGTACTGTGATTGTGTCTGAAGTTAAATGTATTATTCATCTTTGGGCTGTAAGGTGAAGCCAGTTTTCAGGAGAACTCCTTGAGGAAGTGCAGGTGGAAGTTCTTCAGGCGTTTCAGTACCTCTTCCATGGTCTCCACTGGGGTCATGACACACAGTCTACAGAGAGAGATGAGAACAAATCAGTGGGGAAGTAGAACCATTTAAATAGAATGATGAGGCTAATGCTATGCTTCCCTGTTCATTTGCATAGGATGTGTAGTGGATATGGAGCCATTGACTACTGGAGTGTTTTATGGTGACATTTCTATGTCCAGAAGCTGTTGACAGAGAGAGGATTGTACCTGATGTGGTGGGTGCCTTCCTTCTGTCCATACTCACACCCCGGTCCCACACACACTCCTGCCTCCTCTAGTAACCGTTTACAGTACCACAGGTCAGGCTGCAACCCCACCACCTGCAATGGAAAATAGAAAACTCACATATATAAGAGATCAAATCATTAACTCCAGAGTATTTAGAATTAATCACATGTTGAATCACATGGTTTTTCCTCCAAAAGGTGAATGTCTCTTGAAATGCCCATATGACAAACAGCAGTAGTCATTCTAGTGCTCTACCTGACCATACAGTGTACTATTTGCCCCATGACTAACCTTGGCCTTCTCAATGGCTGCTTGGGGTAGATACAGCCGGGGGAATACGAAAGCTCCTCCCATCATCGGCTGACAGCTGATCCCTGGGATATTGTTCAGAAACTCTGGGACCCAGTTCATGTTATGGACCAGCATGGCCCGGATAGACTGGGTCTCCTGGCGGAGATGGGAGAAAAGACGGAAAAGAAGGACACGGGTAGAGCATATTGTATGGGACACTGAGGTGCCGTTGTGAATAGGGAAAGGAATACATTTGTTTGATTTTGATGAACTATTTCTTATTTTAGAGACTTCAATGATTGTAGAGCACTATCATTAAACTACTTATGACTAAATGTTACATGACATATGCAATCTATTAAGCCTAACGTCATACTGTAGTTTGATCTATTTTGATGGGTCTCACCTGGGCGTAGACCGGGTATGAGGGGTCCCCTGGCCTGGGAGGGTTAGCCATGAGCTCCAGGGCTAGCTGACCAGTCACAGGGGCACAGATGTCAGTGGAAAAGATGGTGTAGGCGTACTTCATGACGGCGGGGTCAAGGTTCACCAGCTCCACGTACCCTCCGCGTAGCCCACACCTGTGCAGGGAGGAGAGACATACAGAGTAGTGGTCAAACACTGGCCTGCTGGTTTCAGTACAGGCGTTCACACCATAGGAAGCCTGAAGTGGATCTCTTAGGGAACTGCCAGCTATTTTATTTACTTTTGTCCCTATTGAGTTTGTGTTGGCAGCTCATACATTGTCTAAGGCACTAATCCATGTTTGCGCTAACGCTCATGCTGAAGGAATTTGACCATTCTAAAGAAGTAGTAGGCTAGTAGCTAATTACTTAATTAAGTAGCTAATGGGGTAATACGATCCAGATCATTTTAGAGTACAGTAGGCTATAGTATGTATGTATTGAAGACCACTCCTCTGTTGATGTGACTAATTGCTCTAATTGGGCCATGCCCCACCCCTTCCCACTACAGCTGTTCTCACTGCCAAATCACCACTCCTCAGGATTTTTTTCACTCCTAACCTTACCATTTAACCACCTTTTCCCCTTCTGAAAACAGCAAATCCTTTCATGGTGATGCCAGTGGGTGGCATATTCTGTTTGCCTTCCTTTTTTGCATGAAATAATCAACCACCACAACCATACCTAACAGCCTTACAAGCCAATAAAATCCTCACCCCTCTGCTGTGTGTGTCAGATAATCAGATAATTGAATCCTTCCTCGTCTCATTCATCCAGCAGCATTCTAATAGATGCATCATGGTGGCATTCTGAACTTTAGACCAGTCAATTACAAAACCTCCTAATACAGTTCACCTTCAGTTGAATGCATGAATCCGTTAGTCTATTGCCTTAGAAGACAGACAGTGCTGCTGTACAGTACTCACTCGCCCATGAAGCCTTTGGATGCTGAGTGGAAAGAGGCCAGCTCCACTGTGTGAGAGAGAGGAGGCCCCATTTCAGACAGAACCTTCTTATAGGAGACAAACTCACTGCCCTCCCCAAACACACTTTCCTGATACACCTGTGGATCGAATGAAACAGCGAGGGGTGCGTGGAAGACAGAACAACAACTCACTACATAGTCAATATAGAGGGAAGTGAAATATTTGTCATTGAAAATAAGCAATTTGCCAGGAGAAAATATAGACAGGAAGTCACCTCATCAGCCATGAGGAAGAGCCTCTCCTCAGCAGCGAATCGGATCACCTTTTCAATACACTTCCTGCTCTGAACATGACCTAGCAACAACAAAACAAATGAGACTATCCATAAATACTGCTGAGGTAACTTGGCTGCAAAAAGGTTTACGTTACATTCTTCATAGGGACAAATAGTGTAGTACTACTGTATCAACCATCATGGAACCGGAACAACACGTTACCTGTAGGATTCCCCGGGTTGATGACATACAGGGCAACTGTGTTGCAGACATCCTTAGAGGCCTGTAGTGCTCTGCGTAGCTCCTCCACCTCCATTGCCCAACCCTGCTCCTCATCTAGGTAGTAGGGAGCAATGACTGCCCCGAGCCTTTGCAACATCATTTTGAAGGAAGAGTAGGTGGGCACAGCCGTCAGCACACCTGTCGGAAGTGAGGCCTGATTGTGGAAGTCAGCCAGCATCTTCAACACTTGCTAAAAACAGCAAATAGAGAGGGAAAGATGAATGAGAGACATGGTGATGATGATGATGGTGGTGAAGATGATTCTCACCATTATTGACCTTTGAGAGCCAGAGGTCATGAAGATATTCTCGGGGGACGATGGTACACCACCATCTCGTCGAGAGATGAAGTTGGACACACTGCACTGTATATAAGAGATACCACCAGTGGGTGTGTATGAGCCTGATAAGATAGAGAAGAAGAACAAACACAGGTAAACACACATCACATATACCAGCCAGGTTACCCGTGATACAAGTCAGTATTCAACGTCCATCCATGTCTGAGCATGTCGGGAGATGATGTGGAAATCGTCCAGTAGAGGCAACAGTGAGCACTTGCCTTCAAGTAGTTTTCATTTTGCTAAGGTGATGGCGGTGAGCAACTGCCTCTGGTGCCAAATTTTTTGTTTTAAGCCTATCCTAACCTTAACCATTCAGAGTTAATGCCTAACATTAAAAAGTCAGAGTTAATGCCTAAACTTAACCCTAAGAATTCACAGTTAATGCTTGTAGCAAATACTGGATTTAACAGCTAACAGGACCCAATTTCAGTCCACCTTACCTACACTCCCCCCATCACATGCTCCCAGCAGGCTTTGGACCCTCTGTCTAACGTCCCCTGGCAGTTTGTAACTGTGGATCAACTGAGGGTAGAGGCAGGCTGCAAGAACCTGGCGCGCGCACACACACACACGCACGCACGCACACACACACACACACACACACACACACACACACACAAACACATACATACTCATACACACACACAGGTTTAAAGCAAAACAGAAAATACACCATATTTAGACAGGCAGGGTTATCAGTGGACACTCAGACAGAAAGGTTGAATGTCGGGAGGACATTACCTGTCGGACGAAGGTCAAGGGTTGGACCCCTCCTCTGTGTTTGTCTCCCCAGCTGACATCTATCACATCCTTACAGGGCTTCCTCCCTCCCTATCAGAAACAGATGACATACTGCAGTGTGAGTCCATGTATATATATTAGTTGTATACTATATTGTGTTTCACGTGAATATGCAATGAACTGAATGCACAAGTCAACATATATCTAGCTATTCTATGTCTGAAATAGTAGGCATACATGTGACTTGAGAATCAAGGTCACTAACATCAGATCAGGGTCCGGTTTCCCAAAACCTAAGGCTAAGTTCATCTTTAGAACCTTCGTAGGAGCATTATAAAATATCCGAGCTGTTTCCTAAAACCATTGTTTCTAAAGTTGCACTGGAAGACGCTCGTTATTTACTGACTGACTGCCTCAAACCACTAGTAGAACAACTAAGTGCGTTGTCAGAGGCTTTTTTGCCCTTGCGCATCACTTTATACACAGACGATCTAAACTTAGAATCAAGATGTTTATCTGTCTCAGAACAAAGTTGACTACAAAAACAAAGTTCCCATTGTCTTGGGTAATTGTTACAAACAAACACAGGTTAAAAATATTATTCAAATGAAAACTCAATGGCCAGTTTATTAGATACACCCATCTAGGGTGTACACTGTGGGGGGGACGCTGCAAATAGTCTGAGTAGCCATTTGACTAGATGTTCAGTAGTCTTATGGCTTGGTGGTAGAAGCTGTTTTAAAGCCTCTTGGACCTAGACTGGGCGCTCTGGTACCAGTTGCCGTGCGGTAGCAGAGAGAATGGTCTATGACTAGAGTGGCTGGAGTCTTTGACAATTTTTAGGGCCTTCCTCTGACACCGCCTGGTATAGAGGTCCTGGATGGCAGGAAGCTTGGCCCAATGATGTACTGGGCCGTTCGCACTACCCTCTGTAGTGCTTTGCGGTCGCAGGCAGAGCATTTGCCATACCAGGCAGTGATGCAACCAGTCATGCTCTCGATAGTGCAGCTGTAGAACCTTTTGAGGATCTGAGGAACCATGCCAAATCTTTTCAGTCTCCTGAGGGGGAATAGGTTTTGTCGTGCCCGGTTCACAACTGTCATGGTGTGCTTGGACCATGTTAGTTTGTTGGTGATGTGGACACCAAGGAACTTGAAGCTCTCAACCTGCTCCACTGCAGCCCCTTCGATGAGGATGGTGGCATGCTCGGTCCTCTTTTTGCTGTAGTCCACAATCATCTCTATGTAGCAAGTCACGAACTTGTGACTCACTGTCTGAATGGGTTGATATACCTAATAAACTGACCACTGAGTGTGGGCATAGGCGTATACACTGCTCAAAAAAATAAAGGGAAGACTTAAACAACACAATGTAACTCCAAGTCAATCACACTTCTGTGAAATCAAACTGTCCACTTAGGAAGCAACACTGATTGACAATAAATTTCACATGCTGTTGTGCAAATGGAATAGACAACAGGTGGAAATTATAGGCAATTAGCAAGACACCCCCAATAAAGGAGTGGTTCTGCAGGTGATGACCACAGACCACTTATCAGTTCCTATGCTTCCTGGCTGATGTTTTGGTCACTTTTGAATGCTGGCGGTGCTTTCACTCTAGTGGTAGCATGAGACGGAGTCTACAACCCACACAAGTGGCTCAGGTAGTGCAGCTCATCCAGGATGGCACATCAATGCGAGCTGTGGCAAGAAGGTTTGCTGTGTCTGTCAGCGTAGTGTCCAGAGCATGGAGGCGCTACCAGGAGACAGGCCAGTACATCAGGAGATGTGGAGGAGGCCGTAGGAGGGCAACAACCCAGCAGCAGGACCGCTACCTCCGCCTTTGTGCAAGGAGGAGCAGGAGGCGCACTGCCAGAGCCCTGCAAAATGACCTCCAGCAGGCCACAAATGTGCATGTGTCTGCTCAAACGGTCAGAAACAGACTCCATGAGGGTGGTATGAGGGCCCGACGTCCACAGGTGTGGGTTGTGCTTACAGCCCAACTCCGTGCAGGACATTTGGCATTTGCCAGAGAACACCAAGATTGGCAAATTCGCCACTGGCGCCCTGTGCTCTTCACAGATGAAAGCAGGTTCACACTGAGCACATGTGACAGAGTCTGGAGACGCCGTGGAGAATGTTCTGCTGCCTGCAACATCCTCCAGCATGACCGGTTTGGCAGTGGGTCAGTCATGGTGTGGGGTGGCATTTCTTTGGGGGGCCGCACAGCCCTCCATGTGCTCGCCAGAGGTAGCCTGACTGCCATTAGGTACCGAGATGAGATCCTCAGACCCCTTGTGAGACCATATGCTGGTGCGGTTGGCCCTGGGTTCCTCCTAATGCAAGACAATGCTAGACCTCATGTGGCTGGAGTGTGTCAGCAGTTCCTGCAAGAGGAAGGCATTGATGCTATGGACTGGCCCGCCCGTTCCCCAGACCTGAATCCAATTGAGCACATCTGGGACATCATGTCTCGCTCCATCCACCAACGCCACGTTGCACCACAGACTGTCCAGGAGTTGGCAGATGCTTTAGTCCAGGTCTGGGAGGAGATCCCTCAGGAGACCATCCGCCACCTCATCAGGAGCATGCCCAGGCGTTGTAGGGAGGTCATACAGGCATGTGGAGGCCACACACACTACTGAGCCTCATTTTGACTTGTTTTAAGGACATTACATCAAAGTTGGATCAGCCTGTAGTGTGGTTTTCCACTTTAATTTTGAGTGTGACTCCAAATCCAGACCTCCATGGGTTGATAAAATTTGATTTCCATTGCTAATTTTTGTGTGGTTTTGTTGTCAGCACATTCAACTATGTAAAGAAAAAAGTATTTAATAAGAATATTTCATTCATTCAGATCTAGGATGTGTTATTACATATTGGTTTCCTTCCCCTATAAGCAGTCTTTGGACACGATTTGATAGCAATCAATGCTTTGGTTTTGTTTTAGCATTTGTGGCACAAATCCTGGTCTCAGTACCAATATTAGCATTTTTCACACATCATGTCCAAATCATTCGAAAGTATAATTGATTGTGAAGCTCAACTTGCAGATAATTTGAACATGATATGTGAAAAATGCTAATATTGGTACCATGACTTGAATGGGATTTGTACCACAAATGCCACAAAGTCATAGTACCAATAGCCTATTAGTATTTTCTGTGTGTCATGTTCAAATCCCTCTGGTGGCCCTTGGGGCTGATTTAGCAATAGACTAAGCCTCCTCTATTTGCAAACATATACAGTAGGTGGTCATAGCTCTCTAAGAGCTGACTCGTAGTCAGTATTGTGGAATAATTATAATGTTAAGGTAAGATTTGAATGGAGAAAGCTGATCCGAGAGCAGCGCTGACTTTCTTTTAAACTATCATAAGCCTACAGATACATGCTCCAACAACGCACTTAGTGAACGTTCTCTTAATATAAAAACGGGCAATCAACAGTTGCTACATTGCCTACATTTTTGGATGTATAAATAGAATATAACTTATAAATGCCTCATGAGCTTAGTTCAACTGTCGTACCCTATCAGAACCTAAAATATAAGCTTGTTTTACTCCAATGTTTGTAAACAAAGTAAATGTGAACAAACACTATAGAGTCCTGCATTGGGTCGGATTTTCATAGTTCTTCCCGCTGGCAGGTGGCAGGTGGAATTAGCTGGCAGGTGGAATGAAAGCATTATTTCAAACTTAGGGTCAGCTTGCGTTTCTGAACACTTATATTGCAGTTCGAAACGTTCAAATCATGAACGTGTTTTGTTTTACAAACCAAGGAGCTTGTTGTGTATAGGCCTAGGCTGTACACTGAGTGCACAAAACAGTAGGAACACCTGCTCATTCCATGACATTGACTGACCTGGTGAATCCAGGTGAAAGCTATGATCACTGTTTACAGTAATTAAATTCCTCTATGTTTTAATACCCAATTAAAATCAAACACTCTGTCAATTCATAAGAATTTGTAAGACCCTTATTTGTATAAAATGGACAGAGACCAGTCTTTGAAATCAACCAGATGCGTTTATTCTCGTGAGTACTGCCCATGATACATTTTATCACAGGTTATAAACTGAAAATGACATCAGCGTTTTCTAAACTGTTCCGTCTCTTCTTGACACTGGTACAAAGGCTGTACAGTTCTCAAGCCTTCCCACATCATCTAGAGCCAAGGTCAGCCTGTGTAGATAAGCATTCTAGCCAGTCTGGCGATATAGTTCATTCATTTCTACCAAGGAACAGACAGTCATTGTTCTAATTCTTGATTATATTTACACACATTATATTCAGTACTAGGATTAAAAAGAAAATTCATACATATACAGTAACATAATAGTATTCTGATTAGTCAGTCCTGATTGAAATGTATACATAATTAGTCATTATTGATACAAATTCCCTTAACAATCACTTATTGATGTTACCTGTTAAATCCACTTCAATCAGACCAGATAATCTTGTTTCTCATGGTCTGAGATTCCTTTAGGTGCCTTCCGGCAAACTCCAAGCGGGCTGTCACGTGCCTTTTACTGAGGAGTAGCTTCTGTCTGGCCATTCTACCATAAAGGCCTGATTGGTGGCGTGCTGCAGAGATGGTTGTCCTTCTGGAAGGTTCTTCCATCTCCACAGAGGAACTCTGGAGCTCTGCCAGAGTGACCATAGTGTTCTTGGTCACCACCCTGACCAAGGCCCTTCTCCCCCGATTGCTCAGTTTGGCCAGGCAGCCAACTCTAGGAAGAGTCTTGGTTGTTCCAAACTTCTCCCATTTAAGAATGATGGAGGCCACTGTGTTCTTGGGGACCTTCAATGCTGCAGAATTACTTTGGTACCCTTCCCAGATCTGTGCCTTGATACAATCCTGTCTCTGAGCTCTACGGATAATTCCTTAGACCTCGTGGCTTGGTTTTTGCTCTGACATGCACTGAGGGACTTTATATAGACAGGTCTGAATACTGATGTAAATGAGGTATTTCTGTTTTTTATTTGTACTAAATCATCAAAATGTATTTCGCTTTGTCTTTGTGGGGTATTGTGTGTAGATTGATGAGGGGAAAAAATAAGTCTGTAACGTAACAAAATGTGGAAAAGTCAAAGGGTCTGAATTCTTTCCAAAGGCACTATACATCAAACTTAGTAGGACACTACTACAATATATCAGTTCAATTGGTACAGCATTCTCACTAATGGGTGCAATGAAAGCATTATTTCAAACTTAGGGTCAGCTTGCGTTTCAGAACAATTATATTGCAGTTCGAAACATTCAAATCATGAACGTGTTTTGTTTTACAAACCAAGTAGCTTGTTGTGTATAGGCCTAGGCTGTACACTGAGTGCACAAAACATTAGGAACTTCTGTTGAATCTGACAATTAATCTTAATGGATGTACAGTCGTCTCAAATAAAACTGTGAAGTACCTCGGCGTTACTCTGGACCCTGATCTCTCTTTTTTCCATCTACGTAACACTGCAAAAATCAGAAACTTTCTGTCCAAAAATGATGCAGAAAAATGTATCCATGCTTTTGTCACTTCTAGGTTAGACTACTGCAATGCTCTACTTTCCAGCTACCCGGATAAAGCACTAAATAAACTTCAGTTAGTGCTAAATATGGCTGCTAGAATCCTGACTAGAACCAAAAAATGTGATCATATTACTCCAGTGCTAGCCTCCCTACACTGGCTTCCTGACAAGGCAAGGGCTGATTTCAAGATTTTACTGCTAACCTACAAAGCATTACATGGGCTTGCCCCTACCTATCTCTCTGATTTGGTCCTGCCCTACATACCTACACGTACGCTACGGTCACAAGACGCAGGCCTCCTAATTGTCCCTAGAATTTCTAAGCAAACAGCTGGAGGCATGGCTTTCTCCTATAGAGCTCCATTTTTATGGAATGGTCTGCCTACCCATGTGAGAGACGCAAACTCGGTCTCAACCTTTAAGTCTTTACTGAAGACTCATCTCTTCAGTGGGTCATATGATTGAGTGTAGTCTGGCCCAGGAGTGTGAAGGTGAACAGAAAGGCTCTGGAGCAACGAACCGCCCTTGCTGTCTCTGCCTGGCCGGTTCGCCTCTTTCCACTGGGATTCTCTGCCTCTAACCCTATTACAGGGGCTGAGTCACTGGCTTACTAGGGCTCTTTCATACCATCCCTAGGAGGGGTGCGTCACTTGAGTGGGTTGAGTCACTGATGTGATCGTCCTGTCTGGGTTGGCGCCCCCCCTTGGGTTGTGCCGTGGCGGAGATCTTTGTCTCAGGATGGTAAGTTGGTGGTTGAATATATCCCTCTAGTGGTGTGGGGGCTGTGCTTTGGCAAAGTGGCTGGGGTTATATCCTTCCTGTTTGGCCCTGTCCGGGGGTTTCATCGGATGGGGCCACTGTGTCTCCTGACCCCTCCTGTCTCAGCCTCCAGTATTTATGCTGCAGTAGTTTATGTGTCGGGGGCTAGGGTCAGTTTGTTATATCTGGAGTACTTCTCCTGTCCTATCCGGTGTCCTGTGTGAATTTAAGTATGCTCTCTCTAATTCTCTCTTTCTCTCTTTCTTTCTCTCTCTCGGAGGACCTGAGCCCTAGGACCATGCCTCAGGACTACCTGACATGATGACTCCTTGCTGTCCCCAGTCCACCTGGCCGTGCTGCTGCTCCAGTTTCAACTGTTCTGCCTGTGATTATTATTATTTGACCATGAAGGTCAAACATCTTTGAACATCTTGGCCATGTTCTGTTATAATCTCCACCCGGCACAGCCAGAAGAGGACTGGCCACCCCACATAGCCTGGTTCATCTCTATGTTTCTTCATAGGTTTTGGCCTTTCTAGGGAGTTTTTCTACACCTGCATTGCTTGCTGTTTGGGGTTTTTAGGGTGGTTTTCTGTACAACACTTTGAGATATCCGCGGATGTACGAAGGGCTATATAAATACATTTGATTTGATTTGATTTGCAACAAATATATGTTAATGTGTCACTGATTCTTTCTCCTTCCACAAAATGTTTCCACAATGCACTATAGTTTACAGAATGATGCAGTAAATATATAGCAAATAAACAATACAGTACTTTATTGTTAAGTTGTACTGTAATAATATTACACCAATTGCTAACAGTGAATATGTATTTATATATTACAGCATACCAATAAATATTTTGGGTTTTATATCACTTGTTCTTGTAGAGGCCTTAACAAAGGCTTCTAAACTGTCATGACTACTAGCAGGGCCGGATTAAGGGCAAAACAGAGCAAAAGGACCTTACTGTAGATTTACAGGACAAATATATATATGTATAAAAAAAATATGGTACTGTATATTCTGTGGGGTACAACATTCTCACTCATGGGTGCAACAAAATACAACGCATGCCTCAAAGATTCTTTGACCGCCCACAACATTTTCCCACAATGCACCATAATTCACAGTATGCTACAGTAAATTACTGGCAGCACATTAGCCAATAAGTTACTGTAGATTTACAGGACAAATCTTTTTTTTAAATGGCATGGTACTGTATATTCTGTCGGGTACCGTATTCTCACTAATGGGTTCAACAAAATACAAGGTATGCCTCAAAATATGATCATGAGCCAGAGATTATTTCGCCGCCCACAACATTTTTATTAATTTTTATTTTATTTAACTTTTATTTAACCAGGTAGGCCAGTTGAGAACAAGTTCTCATTTACAGCATTGCACCATAATTCATAGTATGCTGCTATAAATACACAGCAAAACAGGTGATACAGTACTTTTACAGCAGTGCAGTGCAACACCATTGAACCCCTATAATGCATTGCTTTTTACAGTACAGTACTGTAAAATAGAATTACAGTAGCTAACTGTGAAAGTTTTGCCATAAATGTACTGCAATCTGTTAACGTGTGTCGCTGGGATACTGTTAACTCTATTTACAGCATTCTATGTTCTATATAGGGCTAGGATAGGCCACTGTGATGTCTTACCTGTGTGACTTCAGTTCTAATCTGATTGGCTCGTCTCACCAGGGGCTCCAGCTCTGTCTGTTTGATGCTCCTCATCTTGCGGCAGATCTCTCTCAGGCAGAGGACTGACATTCTACTATCACACCTGCTGGTCCTCTCAGATAAATAGAATAGAATCTGATGAGATGCCTATTGACTTGTCCACTTCTATGGTTCCTTGATCTTTTCTCATGCTGATGGTGAGGAAGTGAGTAGGGGTAAAGCTCCCTCCCAAAGTTATTTTTTGTATAGGAACACGTAAACGGATCAGTTTTGCAAGTTGAGCCTGCTTTAAAGTTGCCCCAGGCAAATTCCAGTAGGCCTGGCCTAAAACAGATATTTCTGGTTCATCCACATTGCTAGTTTATTTTTGTGGAAAAATTGTGTTTATTATATTTCTTTCCACATAGAATTCAATAATTCAATTATACAAGTACAACAAACAAAGCAAACACCCCAAAAAACATACAGTACATCCCAATTGCACATCATACCATACAATAACACCTGCATTCATATGCCATCACGCCATTTTAGTTGTTACCTCAGATCACATATCCTACACATATCAATTAATAAATGTCTATAATGACTCTGTATATTCTAACCAGGGATCCTAATTCTTATGAAAAGACTATGGACTACCTTCTACTAGTGGCATTGACCTCATTAATCCATTGAGTGATATTGGAAGGATCCTCATGGTTCCACAGTTATACATTTTTTAGTCATAGTCATAGCTAAGCAAAAAAAAATCTTACATCTCTGTAGATCAGATCGATCTCCAAGGATTGTCATCGTGGGAGTAAAATGCAGGCCTACTTCCCTATGAAGGACCTCATGTCAAATTCTTTCCATCTCCAGCCTCCTTTATTAATGTTTAGGGCAGGCCCATGTCATGTGTAATGAAGTACCCGTCTCTGTTTTACAGCGAGGGCATTGTGGAGATAAGTCTTATTTAAAGACGCACCATTTCCATTAAAGTAGCTTGGGTAGACTGGAAGATAGTGTTGTTTAAGTTAGAGACATTATATTCCAGTTCACCCAAGGTACTTTTATGGAAATGGTGTCATTTAAGTTGGAGACATTACAGTGTCTTGCGGAAGTATTCGGCCCCCTTGAACTTTGCGACCTTTTGCCACATTTCAGGCTTCAAACATAAAGATATAAAACTGTATTTTTTTGTGAAGAATCAACAACAAGTGGGACACAATCATGAAGTGGAACGACATTTATTGGATATTTCAAACTTTTTTAACAAATCAAAAACTCAAAAATTGGGCGTGCAAAATTATTCAGCCCCTTTACTTTCAGTGCAGCAAACTCTCTCCAGAAGTTCAGTTTATTTATTTATTTTATTTTATTTTACCTTTATTTAACCAGGTAGGCAAGTTGAGAACAAGTTCTCATTTACAATTGCGACCTGGCCAAGATAAAGCAAAGCAGTTCGACAGATACAACAACACAGAGTTACACATGGAGTAAAACAAACATACAGTCAATAATAAAGTATAAACAAGTCTATATACAATGTGAGCAAATGAGGTGAGAAGGGAGGTAAAGGCAAAAAAAGGCCTTGGTGGCAAGGTAAATACAATATAGCAAGTAAAACACTGGAATGGTAGTTTTGCAATGGAAGAATGTGCAAAGTAGAAATAAAAATAATGGGGTGCAAAGGAGCAAAATAAATAAATAAATTAAATACAGTTGGGAAAGAGGTAGTTGATAGGGCTAAATTATATGTGGGCTATGTACAGGTGCAGTAATCTGTGAGCTGCTCTGACAGTTGGTGCTTAAAGCTAGTGAGGGAGATAAGAGTTTCCAGTTTCAGAGATTTTTGTAGTTCGTTCCAGTCATTGGCAGCAGAGAACTGGAAAGAGAGCCAAAGAAAGAATTGGTTTTGGGGGTGACTAGAGAGATATACCTGCTGGAGCGTGTGCTACAGGTGGGAGATGCTATGGTGACCAGCGAGCTGAGATAAGGGGGGACTTTACCTAGCAGGGTCTTGTAGATGACATGGAGCCAGTGGGTTTGGCGACGAGTATGAAGCGAGGGCCAGCCAACGAGAGCGTACAGTGAGGATCTCTGAATGATCCAATGTTGACCTAAATGACTAATGATGATAAATACAATACACCTGTGTGTAATCAAGTCTCCTTATAAATGCACCTGCACTGTGATAGTCTCAGAGGTCTGTTAAAAGCGCAGAGAGCATCATGAAGAACAAGGAACACACCAGGCAGGTCCGAGATACTGTTGTGAAGAAGTTTAAAGCCGGATTTGGATACAAAAAGATTTCCCAAGCTTTAAACATCCCAAGGAGCACTGTGCAAGCGATAATATTGAAATGGAAGGAGTATCAGACCACTGCAAATCTACCAAGACCTGGCCGTCCCTCTAAACTTTCAGCTCATACAAGGAGAAGACTGATCAGAGATGCAGCCAAGAGGCCCATGATCACTCTGGATGAACTGCAGAGATCTACAGCTGAGGTGGGAGACTCTGTCCATAGGACAACAATCAGTCAGTATATTGCACAAATCTGGCCTTTATGGAAGAGTGGCAAGAAGAAAGCCATTTCTTAAAGATATCCATAAAAAGTGTTGTTTAAAGTTTGCCACAAGCCACCTGGGAGACACACCAAACATGTGGAAGAAGGTGCTCTGGTCAGATGAAACCAAAATTGAACTTTTTGGCAACAATGCAAAACGTTATGTTTGGCGTAAAAGCAACACCGCTCATCACCCTGAACACACCATCTCCACTGTCAAACATGGTGGTGGCAGCATCATGGTTTGGGCCTGCTTTTCTTCAGCGGGGACAGGGAAGATGGTTAAAATTGATGGGAAGATGGATGGAGCCAAATACAGGACCATTCTGGAAGAACCTGATGGAGTCTGCAAAAGACCTGAGACTGGGACGGAGATTTGTCTTCCAACAAGTCAATGATCCAAAATATAAAGCAAAATCTACAATGGAATGGTTCAAAACTAAACATATCCGACTTACAGCTGTAATCGCAGCAAAAGGTGGCGCTACAAAGTATTAACTTAAGGGGGCTGAATAATTTTGCACGCCCAACTTTTTCAGTTTTTGATTTGTTAAAAAAGTTTGAAATATCCAATAAATGTCGTTACACTTCATGATTGTGTCCCACTTGTTGATTCTTCACAAAAAAATACAGTTTTATATCTTCATGTTTGAAGCCTGAAATGTGGCAAAACGTCGCAAAGTTCAAGGGGGCCGAATACTTTCGCAAGGCACTGTACTTATTGAACATGACATTAAAACTGTTATGTTATAGAATAACATGTCTTGGAGTAAGTATTTTTATCCTCACAAACTAGAGGGTGGCTAAATTCCCCTTGAAATGCCATTGGAGTAACTCAACACAGATTGCATCCAATGTTTTAAAAAGTCTTTATTTGTCATCATTTTTACATCTTTGTAATTTAGCAGATGCTCTAATGCAGAGCGACTTACAGTTAACGCATTCATTTTATGATAGCTAGGTGAGACAAACATATCAGTCATAGAAAGTATTGAATTGACATGGACTTTGGATGTTAGTGAATATGGCCAAAATCTATCCTTACCTTAAATGTCAACTTTTACTTATTCCCTTAGTTCCAATATCTCTGCCCCACAATGTCAGATCCTAACAAGGTAACGTTCTTATTGTTAAGAAGAGTGAGTATTTAGAGGGGATCTACACTGTCTGAGACAGGTAGTTTCATTCTCTAATGCCGAAGGTTGACAAAATAAGAAAAATATGTTTCTGTGGACATGCATGACTTGAATCATAATAATTATGTTAAAAGCCGCTCACGCCCATCTTTGTTCAATCCAAATGCAGAATTCTTCAACTCGGGTCAT
The DNA here is from genome assembly GCF_013265735.2 of Oncorhynchus mykiss. Classification (NCBI taxonomy): domain Eukaryota; kingdom Metazoa; phylum Chordata; class Actinopteri; order Salmoniformes; family Salmonidae; genus Oncorhynchus; species Oncorhynchus mykiss. The sequence continues at coordinate 70,164,487 of NC_048572.1, forward strand.
GTGTTGTCTTACTTTATTATTTAAATATGGTCTGTTGAAAGATAAAGATGTTAAACAATGTTACTGGTTGCAATTTTCTTCTCTGTACTGTGATCGTGTCTGAAGTTAAATGTATTATTAATCTTTGGGCTGTAAGGTGAAGCCAGTTTTCAGGAGAACTCCTTGAGGAAGTGCAGGTGGAAGTTCTTCAGGCGTTTCAGTACCTCTTCCATGGTCTCCACTGGGGTCATGACACACAGTCTACAGAGAGAGATGAGAACAAATCAGTGGGGAAGTAGAACCATTTAAATAGAATGATGAGGCTAATGCTATGCTTCCCTGTTCATTTGCATAGGATGAGTAGTGGATATGGAGCCATTGACTACTGGAGTGTTTTATGGTGACATTTCTATGTCCAGAAGCTGTTGACAGAGAGAGGATTGTACCTGATGTGGTGGGTGCCTTCCTTCTGTCCATACTCACACCCCGGTCGCACACACACTCCTGCCTCCTCTAGTAACCGTTTACAGTACCACAGGTCAGGCTGCAACCCCACCACCTGCAATGGAAAACAGAAAACTCACATATATAAGAGATCAAATCATTAACTCCAGAGTATTTAGAATTAATCATATGTTGAATCACATGTTTTTCCTCCAAAAGGTGAATGTCTCTTGAAATGCCCATATGACAAGCAGCAGTAGTCATTCTAGTGCTCTACCTGACCATACAGTGTACTATTTGCCCCATGACTAACTTTGGCCTTCTCAATGGCTGCTTGGGGTAGATACAGCCGGGGGAATACGAAAGCTCCTCCCATCATCGGCTGACAGCTGATCCCTGGGATATTGTTCAGAAACTCTGGGACCCAGTTCATGTTATGGACCAGCATGGCCCGGATAGACTGGGTCTCCTGGCGGAGATGGGAGAAAAGACGGAAAAGAAGGACACGGGGAGAGCATATTGTATGGGACACTGAGGTGCCGTTGTGAATAGGGAAAGGAATACATTTGTTTGATTTTGATGAACTATTTCTTATTTTAGAGACTTCAATGATTGTAGAGCACTATCATTAAACTACTTATGACTAAATGTTACATGACATATGCAATCTATTAAGCCTAACGTCATACTGTAGTTTGATCTATTTTGATGGGTCTCACCTGGGCGTAGACCGGGTATGAGGGGTCCCCTGGCCTGGGAGGGTTAGCCATGAGCTCCAGGGCTAGCTGACCAGTCACAGGGGCACAGATGTCAGTGGAAAAGATGGTGTAGGCGTACTTCATGACGGCGGGGTCAAGGTTCACCAGCTCCACGTACCCTCCGCGTAGCCCACACCTGTGCAGGGAGGAGAGACATACAGAGTAGTGGTCAAACACTGGCCTGCTGGTTTCAGTACAGGCGTTCACACCATAGGAAGCCTGAAGTGGATCTCTTAGGGAACTGCCAGCTATTTTATTTACTTTTGTCCCTATTGAGTTTGTGTTGGCAGCTCATACATTGTCTAAGGCACTAATCCATGTTTGCGCTAACGCTCATGCTGAAGGAATTTGACCATTCTAAAGAAGTAGTAGGCTAGTAGCTAATTACTTAATTAAGTAGTTAATGGGGTAATATGATCCAGATCATTGTAGAGTACAGTATGTATGTATTGAAGACCACTCCTCTGTTGATGTGACTAATTGCTCTAATTGGGCCATGCCCCACCCCTTCCCACTACAGCTGATCTCACTGCCAAATCACCACTCCTCAAATCACCACTCCTCCTAACCTTACCATTTAACCCCCTTCTACCCTTCTGAAAACAGCAAATCCTTTCATGGTGATGCCAGTGGGTGGCATATTCTGTTTGCCTTCCATTTGTGCATGAAATAATCAACCAACACAACCCTACCTAACAGCCTTTACAAGCCAATAAAATCCTCACCCCTCTGCTGTGTGTGTGAAATAAATCAGATAATTGAATCCTTCCTCATCTCATTCATCCAGTAGCATTCTAATAGATGTGTCATGGTGGCATTCTGAACTTTAGACCAGTCAATTACAAAACCTCCTAATACAGTTCACCTTCAGTTGAATGCATGAATCCGTTAGTCTATTGCCTTAGAAGACAGACAGTGCTGCTGTACAGTACTCACTCGCCCATGAAGCCTTTGGATGCTGAGTGGAAAGAGGCCAGCTCCACTGTGTGAGAGAGATGAGGCCCCATTTCAGACAGAACCTTCTTATAGGAGAAAAACTCACTGCCCTCCCCGAACACACTTTCCTGATACACCTGTGGATCGAATGAAACAGCGAGGGGTGCGTGGAAGACAGAACAACTCAATACATAGTCAATATAGAGGGAAGGGAAATATTTGTGATTGAAAATAAGCGATTTGCCAGGAGAAAGTATAGACAGGAAGTCACCTCATCAGCCATGAGGAAGAGCCTCTCCTCAGCAGCGAATCGGATCACCTTTTCAATACACTTCCTGCTCTGTACATGACCTAGCAACAACAAAACAAATGAGACTATCCATAAATACTGCTGAGGTAACTTGGCTGCAAAAAGGTTTACGTTACATTCTTCATAGGGACAAATAGTGTGGTACTACTGTATCAACCATCATGGAACCGGAACAACTCGTTACCTGTAGGATTCCCCGGGTTGATGACATACAGGGCAACTGTGTTGCAGACACCCTTAGAGGCCTGTAGTGCTCTGCGTAGCTCCTCCACCTCCATTGCCCAACCCTGCTCCTCATCTAGGTAGTAGGGAACAATGGCTGCACCAAGCCATTGCAACATCATTTTGAAGGAAGAGTAGGCGGGAACAGCGGTCAGCACACCTGTCGGGAGTGAGGCCTGATTGTGGTCCAACAGCTTCAGAACCAGCTAAACAAAAAAAACAGAACATAAAGAGTGAAAGATGAATGAGACAGACACAACGATTAAGATGATTATTATTATGACAATGGTTTTGATGATGATGGGGATGGTGAAGATGATTCTCACCATTAAAGACCTCTGGGAGCCAGATGTCATGAAGATATTCTCGGGGGACGATGGTACACCACCATCTCGTCGAGAGATGAAGTTGGACACACTGCACTGTATATAAGAGATACCACCAGAGAGCGTGTATGAGCCTGATAAGATAGAGAAGAAGAAAAAAGAGATGCATATCAAATATAAACACACATCACATGCACACTGAACAAAAATATAAATGCAACATCTAAAGTGTTGGTCCCATGTTTCATGAGCTGAAATAAAAGATCCCAGAAAATGTCCATATGCACAAATAGCTTATTTCTCTCAAATGTTGTGCACAAATTTGTTTACATCCCGGTTAGTGAGCATTTCTCCTTTCCCAAGATAATCCATCCAACTGACAGGTGTGGCATATCAAGAAGCTAATTAAACAGCATGATCATTACACAGATGCACCTTGTGCTGGGGACAATAAATGGCCACTCTAAAATGCCTCAGATGTCTCAATCTTTGAGGTAGCGTTCAATTGGCATGCTGACTGCAAGAATGCCCACCAGAGCCGTTGCTTGAGAATTGAATGTTCATTTGTCTACCAATGTTGTTGTAAATAATTTGGCAATAAGTCCAACCAGCCTCACAACCACAGACCAGGTGTAATCACACCACTCCACATCCGGCTTCTTCACCTGTGGGATTGTTTGAGACCAGCCACCCAGACAGCTAATAAAAATATGGGTTTTCACAACCAAATAATTTCTGCACAAACATTCAAAAACTGTCTCAGGGAAGCTCATCTGCATTCTCGTCGTCCTCAGCAGGGTTTGACCTGACTGCAGTTCGCTGTCGTAACCGACTTCAGTGGGCAAATTCTCACCTTCAATGGCCACTGGAACGCTGGAGAAGTGTGCTTTTCACGGATGATTCCCAATTTCAACTGTACCGGGAAGATGGCAGACAGCGTTTATGGCGGAGTGTGGGCGAGCGATTTGCTGATGTCAGTGTGGTGAACAGTGTGCCCCATGGGGCCGGTGGGGTTATGATATGGGCAGGCATAAGCTACGGACAATGAACACAATAGCATTTTATCTATGGCAATTTTAATGCACAGAGATACTGTGACGAGAACCTGAGGCCTATTGTCGTGCCCTTCATCTGCTGCTATCACCTCATGTTTCAGCCTGATACTACATGGCCCCATGTCGCAAGGATCTGTACACAATTTCTGAAAGCTGAAAATGTCTAAGTTCTTCCATGGCCTGCATACTCACCAGACATGCCACCCATTGAGCATGTTCGGGATGCTCTGGATTGACGTGTACGACAGCGTGTTCCAGTTCCGGCCAATATCCATTAACGTCACACAGCCATTGAAAAGGAGTGGGACAACATTCCACAGGCCACAATCAATAGCCTGATCAACTCTATGCAAAGGAGATATGTCGCGCTGCATAAGGAAAATAATGGTCACACCAGATACTGACTGGTTTTCTGATCCACGGCCTTCCTTTTTTTTTAAAGAATCTGTAATAGATGCATACAGTGGGGAAAAGTATTTGATACACTGCCAATTTTGCACATTTTCCTACTTACAAAGCATGTAGAGGTCTGTAATTTTTATCATAGGTACACTTCAACTGTGAGAGACGGAATCTAAAACAACAATCCAGAAAATCACATTGTATGATTTTTAAGTAATTCATTTGCATTTTATTGCATGACATAAGTATTTGATACATCAGAAAAGCAGAACTTAATATTTGGTACAGAAACCTCTGTTGGAAATGACAGAGATCATACGTTTCCTGTAGTTCTTGACCAGGTTTGCACACACTGCAGCAGGGATTTTGGCCCAATCCTCCATACAGACCTTCTCCAGATCCTTCAGGTTTCGGGGCTGTCGCTAGGCAATACGGACTTTCAACTCCCTCCAAAGATTTTCTATTGGGTTCAGGTCTGGAGACTGGCTAGGCCACTCCAGCACCTTGAGATGCTTCTTACGGAGCCACTCCTTAGTTGCCCTTGCTGTGTGTTTCGGGTCGTTGTCATGCTGGAAGACCCAGCCACGACCCATCTTCAATGCTCTTACTGAGGGAAGGAGGTTGTTGGCCAAGATCTCACGATACATGGCCCCATCCATCCTCCCCTCAATACGGTGCAGTTGTCCTGTGCCCTTTGCAGAAAAGCTTCCCCAAAGAATGATGTTTCCACCTCCATGCTTCACGGTTGGGATGGTGTTCTTGGGGTTGTACTCATCCTTCTTCTTCCTCCAAACACGGCGAGTGGAGACCACATGACCTTCTCCCATTCCTCCTCTGGATCATCCAGATGGTCATTGGCAAACTTCAGACGGGCCTGGACATGCGCTGGCTTGAGCAGGGGGACCTTGTGTGCACTGCAGGATTTTAATCCATGACGGCGTAGTGTGTTACTAATGGTTTTCTTTGAGACTGTGGTCCCAGCTCTCTTCAGGTCATTGACCAGGTCCTGCCGTGTAGTTCTGGGCTGATCCCTCACCTTCCTCATGATCATTTATGCCCCACGAGGTGAGATCTTGCATGGAGCCCCAGACCGAGGGTGATTGACCGTCATCTTGAACTTCTTCCATTTTCTAATAATTGCGCCAACAGTTGTTGCCTTCTCACCAAGCTGCTTGCCTATTGTCCTGTAGCCCATCCCAGCCTTGTGCAGGTCTACAGTTTTATCCCTGATGTCCTTACACAGCTCTCTGGTCTTGGCCATTGTGGAGAGGTTGGAGTCTGTTTGATTGAGTGTGTGGACAGGTGTCTTTTAAACAGGTAACAAGTTCAAACAGGTGCAGTTAATGGGGCGGCAGTGGTTAGAGCGTTGGATAGTAACCGGAAGGTTGCAAGTTCAAACCCCCGAGCTGACAAGGTACAAATCTGTCGTTCTGCCCCTGAACAGGCAGTTAACCCACTGTTCCTAGGCCGTCATTGAAAATAAGAATTTGTTCTTAACTGACTTGCCTATTTAAATAAAAATAAAATAAATAAAAAATACAGGTAATGAGTGGAGAACAGGAGGGCTTCTTAAAGAAAAACTAACAGGTCTGTGAGAGCTGGAATTCTTACTGGTTGGTAGGTGATCAAATACTTATGTCATGCAATAAAATGCAAATTAATTACTTAAAAATCATACAATGTGATTTTCTGGATTGTTGTTTTAGATTCCGTCTCTCACAGTTGAAGTGTACCTATGATAAAAATTACAGACCTCTACATGCTTTGTAAGTAGGAAAACCTGCAAAATCGGCAGTGTATCAAATACTTGTTCTCCCCACTGTATCTGTATTCCCAGTCATGTGAATTCGATAGATTAGATTATTTCATTATCAACTGTAACTCTGTAAAATCTTTGAAATTGTTACATGCTGAGTTTTATATTTTTATTTTTGTACATTGACAGTCATGATGATCGGCCACCTTAGTACATTCAAAAAACACAACACTTTCGAACTGTAGACATACTGTAATGTGTTTCCATAGGCCCAATTGCAGTCCTCCTTACCTACACTCCCCCCATCACATGCGCTCAGTAGGCTTTGGGCTCTCTGTTTAACGTCCACTGGCAGTTTATCACTTTCGACCAGCTCAGGGTATATGCAGGCTGCAAGAACCTGACACACACACACACAAAGGTGTAAAGAGAAAGAGTTAACAAATACAATTTAGATTTATTTAACTAAGCAAGTCAGTCAAGAACAAATTCTTATTTACAGTGACGGCCTACACTGGCCAAACCTGCGCCGCCCTATGGGACTCCCAATCACGTCCGGTTGTGATTCAGCCTGGACTCAAACCAGGGTGTCTGTAGTGACGCCTCTTGCACTGAGATGCAGTGCCTTAAACCGCTGTGCTACTCAGGAGCAAACAGGCAGGATTAACGGGCGACACTCAGACAGAAACAAAGGTTAGAATGACATTACCTGTCGGACAAAAGTCAAGGGTTTTACCCCTCCTCCGTGTGGGTCTCCCCAACTGACGTCTATCACATCCATATAGGGCTTCCTCACTCCCTATCAGAAACAGATTACATACTATAGTGTAAGTCAATGGATATTCATTAGTATACTATATTGTGTTTCACATGAAAATGCACTTCATTGCATGGACCATAATATTGTAATGAAACAGCAAGGAGCAGGTCTCGAACCCTCGACATTCTAGCCCGAGGTCCGGCGCGCTATCGACTGTGCCGCAAAAGCATGCTCGTGCGGCAGAGTCGATTTCCGCGCTCATAAACCCAGGGTCGTTACAATATTTATGAACAACGCCGGTTTCTATCGGGGGTGAATAAAGGTCGCCCCACGCTACTTCCTGTTTTGATAACAAAAAAAACATGTCATTTCGTCTATCTATGGATAGACATAACTAGCTGTCATAGAACGCCATCTCTTTACTAACAGGTAGACTGTTAAAATAAAGACTCATAACTATCGACAGTGCATTGTGCTTTTGGGGTTGAAATAACGTTACACCTGTGGTTCCCAACTGTTGTTGTGGGGAGATGGCACTGAGCGCGAGCGGTTGGGCTCCAACGCCTGTGCCAGCCACATTCCAGTCTGTACATGGTGGGCCCGCACTGCAACACGGTTTTGATATCGGTACGAGTGTCGGTTTGCCATTCTGGAATTCGACCGCTTTGCCTCCCCGGAGCTGGCGATGAGGTTCTCCATCTTCAGCTTAGTATGGACCCCAGCAAAGCTGGAGAGTTTCGGCTAGCACTGAGGGACAGTAGCGGAAGCGTCCGTAGTGTGGTAAGTGACATACTGCAACGTCTAGCTACCTAGCTAGGTATCTTGACATATGTAATGCCATGCAAACAATTGTATGCGTTGACATAATACATTGCACACACAACATTGTTCTGTTGGTTTGAGCAATGTCAATTTAGAGACATTTTCTTTTGACATAGCTACTGAATTGGAATCTTGTTTATTCAAATTACACAGTAATTCCATTGCTGGGAAACGATGTCGGGTGATTTGTACAATCATCTGTCCTTGTGTCTATCTGAACAAGGGAAGAACCGTACTAAATAGGATACAGTATGTTCTCTCTTTCTCTCCCTCCCTCTCTCTATAGTCAAAAGTTTGGACACACCTATTCATTAAAGGGTTTTTGTTTATTTGTATTATTTTCTACATTGTAGAATACATCCATATAGGGCTTCCTCACTCCCTATCATAAACAGATTACATACTGTAGTGTAAGTCAATGGATATTCATTAGTATACTATATTGTGTTTCACATGAAAATGCACTTCATTACATGCACAAGTGAACATCTAGCCGTTCGATGTCTGAAATAATATAACATGATGAATGTGACTTCAGTATTAAGGTCGCTAACATCAGGTCAGCTCTGTGGCTGAACTATTAGATCTTACCTGTCTGTGTGAGTTCTGTTCTGATCTGAGTTGCTCGTCTCACCAAGGGCTCCAGCTCTGTCTGTTTGATGCTCCTCACCTTGGGGCAGATCTCAGGCAGAGAAGAGACAATAGTTGTTTAACCTGGAGTATTCCGTGTGGCGGGCTGAGTAAAAAGTATATTCCTTATCGGTCTTGTGGGTGTCAAGTGATAGGGTTGCGTCTTTCGAATCCGGTATCAGGAAGAGTAAAAGTCAGAATCTGTCGTTAATTATCTTTAATTAAATTCAAGCAATAAATGGTAAATGCAATTTTCGTATATATGGGTTCACTGTATCACCACGCAGGGCAAGCAGAGAACTGACAGGATGTAAGTAAACACCTGTTCTTATACTGTGATAGACGTAGTTCCAACTCGTCTGTTGGCCTATCACAGTAGAGGCTGAGCGTGGTTTAGACTTGCTCAGCCTATCGCAGGCGCTCAGGCTGGTCCCCGCCTCTTGGCGCTTCTTGGAGTCCACCCTCTGTCGATGTATAGATTCTTACTGTTCTGGTATCACACCCTAGTTATAACAGTTGCTCAGTTCCTGCTATTGTGTTGTTCAGTATTTTTCCATCTCAGTTAAACCTCGTGATGACCACCCCTCCCTATACCTGATTAACCACAACTTTGTAACATGCAGCAAGTCACACCATGTGCTCAATATTGTCACACACACACACACACACACACACGTAACAGATGTATATGTACTCTCCATGCGTTGTGTTTTCTCAAAATAAATCACTTCGGCCAGTGGTCCCAGTTGAGCATTTATTTCTGTTGTTAAATGGGAAACAGCACGTTAGTTGTGCAGGGCTGAACGGTATTGATGGCTGTCGATGGCAAAATCCCTTGCATCACATTTTCATACTGGGCGAACAAAATACAAAAATACAATACAAAATATAACATGTGTAAATACCTGTTGTTAAATGGGAACCATATTATGGCAAGAACAGCTCAAACAAGCAAAGAGAAATGACCGTCCATCGTTACTTCAAGACATGGTCAGTCAATCCGCAAGAACTTTGAAAGTTTCTTCAAGTGCAGTCGCAAAAACCATCAAGCGCTGTGATAAAACTGGCTCTCATGAGGACCAGAACAGGAAAGGAAGACCCAGAGTTACCTCTGCTGCAGATAAGTTCATTAGAGTTACCAGCCTCAGATTACAGCCCAAATAAATGCTTCAAGTAACAGACATTATCACAACATCAACTGTTCAGAGGAGTCTGCGTGAATCAGGCCTTCATGGTCCAATTGCTGCAAAGAAACCACTACTAAAGAACACCAATAAGAAGAAGAGACTTGCTTGGGCCAAGAAACATGAGAAATGGACATTAGACCATAGAAATCTGTCATTTTGGTCTGATGAGTCAAGACCAAAGAGCTGTCAAAAGACACCAGAAACAAAATTGTAGACCTGCACCAGGCTGGGAAGACTTAATCTGCAATAGGTAAGCAGCTTGGTTTGAAGAAATCAACGGTGGGAGCAATTATTAGGAAATGGAAGACATACAAGACCACTGATAATCTCCCTCGATCTGGGGCTCCACGCAAGATCTCACCCCGTGGGGTCAAAATGATCACAAGAACGGTGAGCAAAAATCCCAGAACCACACAGGGGGACCTAGTGAATGACCTGCAGAGAGCTGGGACCAAAGTAACAAAGCCTACCATCAGTAACACACTATGCCGCCAGGGACTCCAATCCTGCAGTGCCAGACGTGTCCCCCTGCTTAAGCCAGTACATGTCCAGGCCCGTCTGAAGTTTGCTAGAGAGCATTTGGATGATCCAGAAGAGTTTTTTGGTAAAAACTCAACTCGTTGTGTTTGGAGGACAAAGAATGCTGAGTTGCATCCAAAGAACACCATACCTACTGTGAAGCATGGGGGTGGAAACATCATGCTTTGGGGCTGTTTTTATGCAAAGGGACCAGGACGACTGATCCGTGTAAAGGAAAGAATGAATGGGGCCATGTATCGTGAGATTTTGAGTGAAAACCTCCTTACATCAGCAAGGGCATTGAAGATGAAACGTGGCTGGGTCTTTCAGCATGACAATGATCCCAAACACACCGCCCGGGCAACGAAGGAGTGGCTTCGTAAGAAACATTTCAAGGTCCTGGAGTGGCCTAGCCAGTCTCCAGATCTCAACCCCATAGAAAATCTTTGGAGGGAGTTGAAAGTCTGTGTTGCCCAGCAACAGCCCCAAAACATCACTGCTCTAGAGGAGCTCTGCATGGAGGAATGGGCCAAAATACCAGCAACAGTGTGTGAAAACCTTGTGAAGACTTACAGAAAACGTTTGACCTCTGTCAATGCCAACAAAGCGTATATAACAAAGTTTTGAGATAAACTTTTGTTATTGACCAAATACTTATTTTCCACCATAATTTGCAAATAAATTCATTAAAAATCCTACAATGTGATTTTCTGGATTTTTTTTCTCATTTTGTCTGTCATAGTTGAAGTGTACCTATGATGAACATCACAGGCCTCATCTTTTTAAGTGGGAGAACTTGCACAATTGGTGGCTGACAATACTTTTTTGCCCCACTGTACTTAACCAGCATGGCTACCACAGCATTCTGCAGCAATACGCCATCCCATCACGTTTGCGCTTAGTGGGACTATCATTTGTTTTCCAACAGGACAATGACCCAACACACCTCCAGGCTATGTGACCAAGAAGGATAGTGGATGGAGTGCTGCATCAGATGACCTGGCCTCCACAATCACCCAACCTCAACAGAGTGAAGGGAAAGCAGCTAACAAGTGCTCAGCATACAGTTGAAGTCTGAAGTTTACAAACACCTTAGCGAAATACATTTAAACTGTTTTTCACAATTCCTGACATTTAATCATAGTAACAATTCCCTGTCTTAAGTCAGTTAGGATCACCACTTTATTTTAAGAATGTAAAATGTCAGAATAATAGTAGAGTGATTTATTTCAGCTTTTATTGATTTCATCACATTTCCAGTGGGTCAGAAGTTTACATGCGCTCAATTAGTATTTGGTAACATTGCCTTTAAATTATTTAACTTGGGTCAAACGTTTCGGGTAGCCTTCCACAAGCTTCCCACAATAAGTTGGGTGAATTTGAACTCATTCCTCCTGACAGAGCTGGTGTAACGGAGTCAGGTTCGTAGGCCTCCTTGCTTGCACATGCTTTTTCAGTTCTGCCCACAAATATTCTATAGGATTGAGGTCAGGGCTTTGTAATTGCCACTCCAATACCTTGACTTTGTTGTCTTTAGGCCATTTTGCCACAACTTTGGAAGTATGCTTGGGGTCATTGTGCATTTGGAATACCCTTTGCGACCAAGCTTTAACTTCCTGACTGATGTCTTGAGATGTTGCTTCAATATATCCACATAATTGTTCTTCCCCATGATGCCATCTGTTTGTGAAGTGCACCAGTCCCTCCTGCAGCAAAGCACCCCCACAACATGATGCTGCCACCCCCAAGCTTCACGGTTGGGATGGTGTTCTTCGGCTTGCAAGTCTCCCCCGTTTTCCTCCAAACATAACGATGGTCATTATGGCCAAACAGTTCTATTTTTGTTTAATCAGACCAGAGAACATTTCTCCAAAAAGTACAATCTTTGTCCTCATGTGCAGTTGCAAACCGTAGTCAAGCTTTTTTATGCCGGTTTTGCAGCAGTGGCTTCTTCCTTGCTGAGCGGCCTTTCAGGTTATGTCGATATAGGACTCATTTTACTGTGGATATAGACACTTACCTGTACCTGTTTCCTCCAGCATCTTCACAAGGCCCTTTGCTGTTGTTCTGGGATTGATTTGCACTTTTCGCACCAAAGTATGCTCATCTCTAGGAGGCAGAATGTGTCTCCTTCCTGAGCGGTATGACGGCTGCGTGATCCCATGGTGTTTATACTTGCGTACTATTGTTTGTACAGATGAACGTGGTATTTTCAGGCATTTGGAAATTGCTCCCAAGGATGAACAAGAATTGTGGTCTACAATTTTTTTTTTCTAAGGTCTTGGCTGATTTCCTTTGATTTTCCCATGATGTCAAGCAAAGAGGCACTGAGTTTGAAGGTAGGCCTTGAAATACATCCACAGGTACACCTTCAATTGACTCAAAGTATGTAAATTACACTATCAGAAGCTTCTAAAGCCATGACATAATTTTCAAGAATTTTCCAAGCTGTTTAAAGGTCAACTTAGTGTATGTGAACTTCTGACCCACTGGATTTGTGATACATAAGTGAAATAATCTGTCCGTAAACAATTTTTGGAAAAATTACTTGTGTCATGCACAAAGTAGATATCCTAACCGACTTGCCAAAACTATAGTTTATTAACAAGAAATTTGTGGAGTGGTTGAAAAACGAGTTTTAATCACTCCAACCTAAGCGTATGTAAACTTCTGACTTCAAATGTATGTGGGAACTCTTTCAAGACCGTTGGAAAAGCATTCCAGGCTACTTTGAAGAATCAAAAATCAAAAATATATATTTTGATTTGTTTAACACTTTTTTGGTTACTACATGATTCCATGTGTTATTTCATAGTTTGTTTTCACTATTATTCTACAATGTAGAAAATAGTCAAATTAAACAAAACCCCCCACCTGAGTAGGTGTGTCCAAACTATTATTTTTTTCACAGTTCATTGCAGAGTTTGACTTGCGCTCTGTGCAGTATGAGGTGAAGTCTCCACGCCTCCAAGCAACTGTAGTTGCTGCAAATAGTTCCCCACATCCTCTGGATGACCGACAGAAGCACACCGCAGCAGAAGCTCTAGAACAGCGCAGCACAGCCTCCTTACCACTCACTGGTAAGTGCACTCATGCTTCCTCCACTCTCTCTTTTTCTACCATACTTGCATGGCAACATACAGTACATTTATGCATTTTTGTATAGTATTAGTAATTAAACCTGTTTTCTCTGAAGAGGAGCTGCGCCTGGAGCTTGCCCGGGCGATCGAAGCAGGCGACAGCCAGGCTGCTGCTCAGCATGCATCTGCTCTGGCTCACCAGAAGGTGGCGCTCACCATCCAACTGTCTGAGAAGAGTTACGCAGAAGGAGAGATACGGTGAGAAGAAGTAACAGGCAGTAGATTTAGGTTTGGGGGGAATTAAGATAAGTTGTGTTAATGGTGCTATGTCTGTATTGCAGTTTGGTTGTGGCAGTGGAGGACATTTCCTCTTCCTGTTGCGTCACAGTGAAAGTTTTTCCACACATGACTGTCGCAGCACTCAAGCAGCAGGTCAGATCAAAACTTCTGTGGTCTTCTGTTTGCTTGAGTACTTGGGCTACATTGGCAAATGTAAATGTTCACAAATCTCTCTTCTCTGTCTGCATTGCTATCAGGTGTTTCTGGAGTATGGCTTCCACCCTCGCGTGCAGCGCTGGGTGATAGGGCAGTGTTTGTGCACAAAGCCCAGGTCCCTGGCCTCATATGGAGTCCAGAGGGATGGGGACATGGCCTACCTCTACCTGATCTCAGCCCGCCATGCCCGCCTCACCCGCCAGCTGTTCCAGCAGGACCAGGAGGGCATCCTCCTCACCCCACCTCCGCCGACCAGCAACGGGTCTACGTCCCAGGACTGGAGGGGCTACAACCCCCTGCCCTCCAGGCTCAGCCACAACTCCCAGGGTAAGTTTGTGCACACACCCACAGAGACAGACGCACCCACACACACAGCAGTGCACATACTAATAGCCACAAGAAGTAAATTGAAATAATTTTGCCAAAATTAGGCTATAAAAATATTACTCTTGTCTGAACAGACATAAATAAAATACTACACCAGAGAGCATAATTTAGCTACAGAGGATAAATGGCTTCAATAAAGAGCAGTGGATTAAGTTTTATTATACGTACTTACACAGGAAGGCCACAATTTGGGCAGCACACGCACCAAATATAGAACAGCTTGTTGCAATGTGGCCATAGATATAATCCATAGAAGGGTTTTGGAACCTCTTACCCTACCACTTTGACTGTTAAACTCATTGGTACACTAGCAATCGCTGCCAGTCCTGATTTAAATGGGAACTGGCATCTATGGATTATATTTATATGGTTGGTTGCGGTTTCTGTTAGAAAATATTTACATTTCAGACATTGGAGAAATGTGCCTGTCATATGCAATGGGTGAGTAACCTATTAAGGCTACTACCATTCCAGTGTTTAATTGCTATATTGTAATTACTTTGCCACCATGGCCTATTTATTGCCTTACCCCTCTTATCCTACCTCATTTGCACTTAAACGGTTTATAGATTTTTCATTTCATGGTATCCAATTGTTTAGTAGCTACTATCTTGTCTCATCGCTACAACTCCCGTACGGGCTCGGGAGAGACGAAGGTTGAAAGTCATGCATCCTCCGATACACAACCCAACCAAGCCGCACTGCTTCTTATCACAGTGCCATCCAACCCGGAAGCCAGCCGCACCAATGTGTCAGAGGAAACACCATGCACCTGGCAACCTTGGTTAGCGCGCACTGCGCCCGGCCCGCCACAGGAGTCGCTGGTGCGCGATGAGACAAGGATTTCCCTACCGGCCAAACCCTCCCTAACCCGGACGACGCTAGGCCAATTGTGCGTCGCCCCACGGACCTCGCGGTCGCGGCCGGTTACAACAGAGCCTGGGCGCGAACCCAGAGTCTCTGGTGGCACAGCTAGCGCTGCAGTACTGCGCCCTTAACCACTGCGCCACCCGTTTATAGATTTTTCTACTGTATTATTGATTGTATGTTTGTTTATTCCATGTGTAACTCTGTTGTTGTATGTGTCGAACTGCTTTGCTTTATCTTGGCCAGGTCGCATTTGCAAATGAGAACTTGTTCTCAACTAGCCTACCTGGTTAAATAAAGGTGAAATAAAAATAAATGTAAAAAAGGCGTCCACCCATGCAGCCAGCGTACATCAATAAATGAGGGATATTGGCCAAATGAGCCACATTTAATGTCCTTAAAAGCAGCCTATAACAAATGACAAAAACATTATTCCTTGTGTTTTGATGTGTAGCATATGCAAAACTTTATAGCCTATTTTTTTTTTAAATTAGTTTTTACATTCCTAAAACAATAATTGTGCACCTTATGTTTCAGCTGTCAGAGATGAGCACTAAATGCATCAGGGCATTTTATGCATAGACTACTGGATTATACAAATATTTATAATATTATAATAAAAAATACACACCAAAAGTACAGTGCATTCGGAAAGTATTCAGACCTAGACTTTTTACACATTGTTACGTTACAGCCTTACTGTAAAATTGATTAAATTGTTTCTTTCTTCCTCAATCAACACACAATACCTCATAATGACAAAGCAAAAAGAGGTTTTAGAATTTCTTTCACATTTATTGTGGACAACTCAAGGACATTGAGACTTGTCCCAAAGCCACTCTTGCGTTGTCTTGGCTGTGTGCTTAGGGTCGTTGTCCTACTGGAAGGTGAACCTTCGCCCCAGTCGGAGGCCCTGAGCGCACTGGAGCAGATTTTCATCAAGGATCTCTCTGTACTTTGCTCCGTTCATCTTTCCCTCAATCCTGACTGGTCTTCCAGTCCCTGCCGCTGAAAAACATCCCCACAGCATGATGCTGCCATCACCCTGCCTCACCGTAGAGATGGTTCCAGGTTTCCTCCTGACGTGATGCTTGGCATGCAGGCCAAAGAGTTCAATCTTGGTTTCATCAGACCAGAGAATCTTGTTTCTCATGGTCTGAGAGTTTTGGCAGAGAGTCCTTTTGGCAAACTCCAAGCAGGCAGTCATGTGCCTTTTTTACTGAGGCGTGGCTTCCGTCTGGCCACTCCACCATCAAGGCCTGATTGGTGCAGTGCTGCTGGAAAGTTATCCCATCTTCACAGAGGCACTCTGGAGCTCTGTCAGAGTGACCATCGGGTTCTTGGTCACCTCCCTGACCAAGGCCCTTCTCCCCCGATTGCTCAGTTTGACTGGGCGGCCAGCTGTAGGAAGAGTATTGGTGGTCTTGTGCGGTTGCCGTACCAGGTGAAGATACAGCCCGACAGGATGCTCTCAATTGTGGGTCTTAGGGGCCAAGTAGAATTTCTTCAGCCTCCTGATGTAGAAGAGGCGCTGTAACGCCTTCTTCACCACACTGTCTGGACCATTTCAGGTTGATTGGACATGATTTGGAAAGGCACACACCTGTCTTTATAAGGTCCCACAGTTGACAGTGCATGTCAGAGCAAAAACCAACTCATGAGGTTGAAGGAATTGTCCGTAGAGCTCCGAGACAGGATTGTGGAAGGGAACCAAAACATTTCTGCAGCATTGAAGATTCCCAAGAACACAATGGCCTCCGTCATTCTTAAATAGAAGAAGTTTGGAACGACCAAAAATCTTCCTAGAGCTGGCCGCCCAGCCAAACTGAGCAATCGGGGGAGATGGTCCTTTTGACAGAGCTCCAGACTTTGTCTGTGGAGATGGGAGAACCTTCCAGAAGGACAACCATCTCTGCAGCACTCCACCAATCAGGCCTTTATGGTGGAGTAACCAGACGGAAGCCACTCAGTAAAAGGCACTACACAGCCCGCTTGGAATTTGCCAAAAGGCACCTAAAGGACTCTGACCATGAGAAAAAGATTGAACTGTTTGGCCTGAATACCAAGCGTCACGCTTGAAAGAAATCTGGCACCATCCCTACGATGAAGCATAGTCGTGGCAGCATCATTCTTTGACAATATTTTTCAGCGGCAGGCTAGATGTGCCAAGCTTATAGACCATTTTTGTGCATGTCGATTTACATGAAATCCATTTAAGTTACAGGTTGTAAAGGCAAAAAAATAGGAAAAACGCCAAGGGGGACGAATACTTTTGCAAGGCACTGTAGCTGTGCAGCGACGCTCCCCATCCAACCTGACAGAGCTTGAGAGGATCTGCAGAGAAAAATTGGAGAAACTCCCCAAATACTTGTGTGCCAAGCTTGTAGCGTCATACCCAAGAAGACTCTAGACTTTAATCACTGTAAAAGGTGCTTCAACAAAAGTACTGAGTAAGGGGTCTGAATACTTATGTAAATGTGATATTTCAGTTGATTTTTTATAAATGTGCCAAAATTTCTAAAGACCTGTTTTTGCTTTGTCATTATGGGTTATTGTGTGTAGATTGAAGAGGAAAAACGATTTAATCCATTTTAGAATAAAGCTGTGGAAAAAGTCAAGAGGTCAGAATACTTTCCGAATGCACTGTATATGGAAGTACAATTAACAAAAATATAAAACACATGTAAAGTGTTGGTTCCATGTTTCATGAGCTGAAATAAAAGAAACCAGACATTTTCCATATGCACAAAACGTATTTCTCTCAAATTTTGTGCACAAATTTGTTAACATCCCTGTTAGTGAGCAGTTCTCCTTTGCTAAAATAATCCAATCCACCTGACTGGTGTGGCATATCAACAAGCTGATCAAACAGCATGATCATTACACAGGTGCGCCTTGTGCTGGGGACAATAAAAGGCCACTCTAAAATGTTCAGTTTTATCACAACACAATGCCACAGATGTTTTGAAGGAGCGAGTGCAATTGGCATGCTGACAGCAGGAATGTCCACCTGAGCTGTTTCCAGAGAATGTAATGTTCATTTTTCTACCATAAGCCACCTCCAACATCGTTTTAGAGAACTTAGCAGTACATCCAACCGGCCTGACAATCACAGACCACGTGTAACCACGCTAGCCCAGGACCTCCGCATCCGGGTTCTTCAGCTGCAGGATGGTCTGAGACCAGCCACCCGGACAGCTGATGAAACTGTGGGTTTGCACAACCTGTCAGAAACCATCTCAGGGGTGATCATCGCCTCACCAGGGTCTTGACCTGACTGCTCCCCTTCAATGGCCACTGGTATGCTGGAGAAGTGTGCTCTTCACAGACGAATCCCGGTTTCAACTGTACCGGACAAAGGGCAGACACCGTGTATGGTATTGTGTGGACAAACAGAGTGCCCCATGGTGGGGTTATGGTATCGGCAGGCATAAGCTACGGACAACAAACATAATAGCATTTTATCGATGGCAATTTGAATGCACAGAGACACCGTGTCGAGATCCTGAGGCCCATTGTCGTGCCATTTATCCACCACCATCACCTCATGTTTCAGTATGATAATGCATAGGCCCATCTCGCAAGGATCTGTACACATTTCCTGGAAACTGAAAATGTCCCAGTTCTTCCATGGCCTGCCTGCCTACTAACCAGACGTGTCACCAATTGAGCATGTTTGGGATTCTCCGGATCAACGCGTACGACAGCGTGTTCCAGTTCCTATCAACATCCTGCAACTTCGCACAGCCATTGAAGAGGAGTGGGACAACATTCCACAATCAACAGCCTTATCAACTCTATGCGAAGGAGATGTGACCTGCTGCATGAGGTAAATGGTCACACCAGAAACTGACTGGTCTTCTGATCCAAGCCCCCTACCTTTTAAAAAATAAGTATCTGTGACCAACAGATATCAGCATATCTGTATTCCCAGTCATGTGAAATCCATAGATCTGGGCCTAATTAAATAATTTAAATAGACTGATTTCCTTATGAACTGTAACTCAGTAAAATCTTATTGTTGCATCTTGCATTTATATGTTTCTTCAGTGTAGTTTAGTGCATCTCCAATCCATTGTTAAATCGAGAATCGGCTTCCCATTTCACAACATTTCACTCATGCTGCCAAACATACCCTCGTAAAACTGACTATCCTACCGTTCCTTGACTTCGGTGATGTCATTTACAAAATAGCCTCCAACATTCTACTCAGCCAATTGGATGATGTCTATCTGTTTTGTCACCAAAGCTCCATATACTACCCACCACTGTGTCCTGTATGCTCTCGTTGGCTGGTCCTCGCTACATATTTGTCGCCAAACCCACTGGCTCCAGGTCATCTAAGTCTTTGCTAGATAAAGCTACACCTTATCTCAGCTCACTGGTCACCATAGCAACACCCACCCGTAGCACGAGCTCCAGCAGGTATATTTCACTGGTCACCCCCAAAGACAACACCTCTTTGGCCGCCTTTTCTTACAGAACGAATTGCAAAAATCACTGAAGTTGGAGACTTACATCTCCCTCACTAACTTTAAGCGTCAGCTGTCAGAGCAGCTTACCGATCGCTGCAGCTGTTCACAGCCCATCTGTAAATAGCCCATCCAACCAACTACCTACCTCATCCCCATATTTGTTTTTCTGCTCTTTTACACACCAGTATTTCTACTTGCACATCCTCATCTGCACATATCGCTAAATTGTAATTACTTCGCCCCTATTGGAGTATTTATTGCCTTACCTCCTTACTTCATTTGCACACACTGTATACAGATTTTTCTATTGTGTTATTGACTACATTCGTTTATTCCATGTGTAACTCTGCGTTGTTGTTTTTGTTGCACTGCTTTGCTTTATCTTGGACAGGTCGCAGTAGTAAATGAGAACTTGTTCTTAGCAGGCCTACCTGGTTAAATAAAGGTGAAATTAGAAAGTGCTAAAAAAAAAAGGTTAAATACTTAAATAAAAATGATAGTTTCCTGATCTTAGATCTCTCAGATATAGGGCAGACACTTCAAAACAAACTTCCTTTAGATATTCTTTGGGACTGTTTTTCCATTTATGAATATGTATTTCTATGGGCTTATAAGGCCAAATTCAATGTTTCATTAAATCATTTAAAAATATATTTCATACCTAAAGGGGTCCTAAAATTCTAAATCAAATATCTAAATGATCCTTGGTATGACCATCTTCAAACAATTCCATATGTTGGCTTAGTAGAACCCTCCTTTAGACTCTAGATCAGGGCTGTAGGCTTATTTCATTTTTATTTTCTCCAACCCTAATCTAGCGCACCTGATTATTAATTAGCTGGTTAATAAGCTGAATCAGGTTAGTTACAACTGGGGTTAAAAAGAGAACCTACAGGAGGGTAGCTCTCCAAGAACAGGGTTGGAGAGCCCTGCCCTAGAGGGTTAAAGAACTGGTTTGGATTAAGAAATAGGCCTCCAATATTAAAACAAATGATAAATACGAAAGTATATATAAAGTTCCAAAATTGCATCCTATCAGAACAGCGAGTTGCACAGTAGGCCGCATTAGGCTATTTGTTTGGTAATTATACAAAACATGATGCTAATCTCTATCATGTAAAGGACATAGAATTGTATGAAATGTGTTTATAAAAGGCTCATTTATTTTTTCAGACCCTGCATGTGTGGAAATCCTAAAACCGGGTCTGCTCAACTGTATGCCAGTATGCAAATATAGTTGCATGCAATGCTTTATTATAAAAGGGGACTGATCACTCATTTACCATTGTTGTGATTGACTGTAGGGAGCACCGGACGTGAGGCTGACAGGCTGGGTATGAGCGAGATCAGAGAGGCCCTCAACAATAAACCTGATCAACCCTGCAAAGCCAGTAAAACACAGGTACAAACCAAATGTTTTCATATGTATGTGGTCGGCTGTTGGCTCCAAACACCATTTAATTGTTTTACGCAAGATGATAGAAACCTATGTCCTGAACTATCAGGGAAAGAAAAAGTAATATTTCATATAGCTAGTATACTGACCATCACTGCTCTTTACGTCTGACACGCAGACAGAATGGGTTTGTCCCTCTTGCACCTTTATCAACAATCGTTCCCGACCAGGCTGTGAGATCTGCAGTACAGCCAGACCTGACTCGGGAGCACCGCCTCATACAACAGGTACTGTATCTATTGCATAGAGTAGACAGAACACATCACCTGCATTCTAAACTACAATATTGTCTTTATTCCCTGTCTGTATTAAAGGAGAAAGGAAGGAGAGTGGAGCAGGGGGAGATTGGTGCATTGATCAGTTGACTGCCTTGCAACCTATACCATAGCCTGGATGACTGATCACACACAACTGACACCAACTTACTGCTTCTTAGGTAAAAACCCACTACTGACAAACACTAGAGGTATATGGACGTTGTTGCACACATGGAGCTCCACTTGCAGTGGCTCACAAAAGGAACTACCTGTATAGTCAATGGGAGCTGGCTTTTTGACTCTCCTCTGGACATAATGGCAGTCAGCAACCTTTGCCTTGTGGTAGACTTTCTATTTATTTATTTTACATTGGGGAGGGGTAGAATAGTCCTATATTTATTCCAGAGGGGTGGGTGGTGCTTCCCTTCTCTCTACCTGATATCGCAGATGAGAGAATATGGTATATTTTGAAGTTGGCCAACTGGGATACTTTTGAGTATTGAAAGTGCAGTTTAAAACCAAGGCCTGTATTCAAACTCAGAGTAGGTGTGCTGGTCTAGGATCAGATGTATTTTAAATCATAATTATATAGACATGGGGGACCTGATCCTAGATCAGTACTCCTACTCTGAGATACATTGTGAATACAGGCCCAGGTCTTGCTGGTCAATGGGATGAGGGGAATTAGTTGCTATGAGGCAAGTCTGTGGGAGTGACAAGGTTTTAAAGTGATTTTATTGTTGATGCGTTTCACCTATTTGTCATAAGTTTCTCTGTCTGAACTGTGTTAGTGACAGAATGTTATGTTTTGTCAAACATAACTGTATAAAATGGTGTTAGCTGAATAAACATACGTTGATCAAGTTTGAGTTAAGTTTTTATTTGAGCATTTATAAATGAGTGTCTGTACACATGGTTCAAATAAAGTGTATATATATATAAAAAAAAAAAAACATATTTAAAGACAATTCTTAGTTCATATAGTAGATTATGGATATTTTCTGGAGGGCCTCAGTTGCCAAGAGGTTGGCTTAAGGATACTGCTTCCTTAACATTTTCTTTTGTTCAGTTTCATCCCTTAGAATATTCACTCAGGCCCAATAACATAACCAAAACACAGTGCATTATTTATTCCTTCAGGTACCATAAACCAATCCCATGCACACAAGCCCTGAACCCAATACAACCTTTTAGTTGCCAGACAAGCCCAACCCAATACACTTAACCACTCCCCCTGCCAACTTCCTATTCCTTCAAGTCAGTCAGCCTACTCCTTGGGGAAACACCTTCATTCCATAAAGGCAGGTTTAGGAGCAGTTTCACCTCTCAGGATAGATAGTTCCCATATAAAGGCAGGTCTGGGACCAGTCTTCCCCCAGTTACCTGTTTACTTCCAGAAGAGAATGTTCCAGAGCAGCAACCAACAGGGGTAGATCAGCAGAGCCAGGAGCGGATAGACCAATGAGCCGTAGAGGGCGTGGTCCAGGATGCCCTGGGAGATGACAGACAGGAAGAGCATCCAACCATCTTGCAGGGAGACAGGGGTCTCCTGCAGCTCCTGGAAGACGAAGACGCAGTAGAGCAGAGTGCAACCGGGGCTCAGGAGCACCATGATGGCTGCAGATAGAGCCCTGGGGAGAGAGGGTAAAGTCGTTATTACAGAGCCCTGGAAGAAGAAACATTAATACAGCACTCAAGACAGTGGATAAGAGGGGGGGAACCATTACACACACTATCCTCACACACAGGGACAATGGAACTAACACTGCAACATCACTGAGAAAACAACATATTGAGAATTATTACTTCTATGAGAAAGTTGTGGGTGGGTGAGAGTGTTGAGAGTATTACTTGGGTGTATGTGGTGTGATGAAGGCAGCGATGGGTACCAGGGACAGAGCCAAGATGAAGCCCAGGGAGAAGTTGATAAGGGCAGTGCAGCCCAGTAACACAGCCAGGTAGAGGAGAGCCACCAGCTTCAGCACTCTCCAGCCCTCCTCTGTACCCTCTCCTTGCAGAAGCCTGGGGGAGAAAGAGAGAGATAAAATACCCATTTATACCTGGTGCTAACATGTGCCCTTTGTCCTGATCTTGTCCACATTTTCAGACAGGTGTAAACGATTAAAAGACATTTGATTGTGATCAGATCTTCCTGAGCACCTCCATCGGTTGTCAGGCATGCATTGTGTCTGGATATCAATGAAGTGTAAACATCTGGATGGTCAAGCCATTTAAAAATCATTGACACGTATCACAATTTGATTTATAATAAATGTATTAACATTATCTTGAAAGAATATCTGTAAAATCATTTGCATACAGGGAGGCACTAGATAATCTGGTCACAATGTGGATGGATAAGAGACATTTTACACAGACCTTTGTTACAAGGAGCATATGAGCACACAGACAATTAGGAGCACAATTAAAAATATTTGAGGTAAGAAGCTGTTTTTCTTTGCCGAAATGGTGCAAGCATGACAGTCATGAATCTGCACTCAGGGGCTGTTTTACAGTAAAGTAATCATTGCAACCATTTTTCTAGGTGCACTTGTGCTCCTAAATTACAATTCCAGGTTGCACACAGCAAAATATTTAGGCACATATGCATGTAAAATGGTAGCACTGTAGAGCCCTGCCTTGATTAGATGATATTGATCAAATCACGAAACGCACGTTAGCGCAAGGTGTAAACGACACGAGTTATAGGGTAGGGACATGGTGAAATAAAATTATTTACTGCAGCCACAGTATCGTCAAGGTGTGTGTGTGTGATCACGGGGCAAACCTGGCATATTGTATGCATATTTAGTGTGTGAGAACCTGCATCAGCCATCTTATGTTTTCTTTGAGTGTGTGTATATGTGAGAAAGATGAGAGGGTGTGTATGTGTGTGTACCTGTGTGTGTTGTGTGGCAGGGCCAGTCCTGCGGTGTAGATAGCTATAGCAGTGAGGACCACAGCTTCCGTCTCAGACACAGGGAAGTGTTGCACAGCCATCTCCTGAGAGAGGATAGGGAGGGTGTATAGAGCCACCCCTGTCATGTGACTGATCACTACTGGAGTCAGGATAGACAGGACCCCTGGGCTGGAGGGCTGATGGAGGACAGAGGGAGACAGGAGGAAAGAGTCAATTATACCGACATAGACCAATAGGTTGAGGACTTCTAGAGATGTAAAAAGGTAGATACTATAGTTACACAATACAAACCAGAAGTGCGCAAACACACACACACACACACAGCTTGTTTACTACTCCATTACTGACCTGCACTCCCCCAGCCACCCCATCCTCTGTTCCTGGTGGAGAAGCACCTAGCTGAACCCACAGGTCTAAGGCCTGTTACTTCCATTAAGGACAAAACCGATATGCACCAGTGTATTAAACCATCATCGACATATACACAGCCTCATCATGACTTAAAGCTGAAATCCTTAACGAAACTGCCACGTCTGTTTGCCCAATGGACATCATTGCACGTGCGCTAGAACAGCAGAATGTACTGCCATTTTTTTTACCACATTGTGCAACACTCCTCACCCCCGCTTCGTCAAAAAAAATACATTGATAACGGCATTAGGGCGGAGAGCAGCACTGTTTCCCCTACTGTGGATTCCATCTTTAATGAAGTTGAACATTCAGCTTAACTATGCAAACATATCATTAACCCACATTAGGCCTTTTGACTAACCTAATTCATTTACTAATATAGGAGAATGGACCAAAATGAATATGCTTTCTGTCCATTTACAGTTGAAGTCAGATTTTTACATACACCTTAGCCAAATACATTCAAACTCAGTTGACAATTCCTGACATTTAATCCTAGTAAAAAATCCCTGTTTTAAGTCAGTTAGGATCACCACTTATTTTAAGAATGAGAAATGTCAGAATAATAGTAGAGAGAATTATTTATTTCAGCTTTTATTTATTTACGGCCAAACAGTTCTACTTTTGTTTCATCAGACATTTCTCCAAAAAGTATGATCTTTGTCCCCATGTGCAGTTGCAAACCGTAGTCTGGCTTTTGTTCTGGGATAGATTTATTTTGATTTTCCCATGATTTCAAGCACTGAGTTTGAAGGCCTTGAAATACATCCACAGGTACACCTCCAATTGACTCAAATTGTGTCACTAGACCATCAGAAGCTTCTAAAGCAATGACATTTTCTGGAATTTTCCAAGCTGTTTAAAGGCACAGTCAACTTAGTGTATGTTAACTTATGAACCACTGGAATTGTGATACAGTGAATTATAAGTTAAATAATCTGTCTGTAAACAATTATTGGAAAAATTACTTGTGTCATGCACAAAGTAGATGTCCTAACAGACTTGCCAAAACTATAGTTTGTTAACAAGACATTTGTGGAGTGGTTGAAAAACTAGTTTTAATGGACTCCAACCTAAGTGTATGTAAACTTCCGACTTCAACTGTAATTCCCACACAAGTGCATCTCAACCCTCCAGCTCTCTTGGGCAGGTCTCCCTTGGGAAAAAAGTAGTCAGACCTCAATGGGACTACCTGGTTAAAAAAACAGTTAAATAAAAATAGAATCCCCTATTGTCCCAGAGGTGGAAGGATACGCGCAACAGCAGAATCACAGCCAGCAGGCCGAAGGCGGGCATGTAGTAACCAATGGAGACGAAGCGAGAGAGCGAGGGCATAAGGTAGAAGAAGTAGGACTGGTGCAGACGCTCCAGGAGGTTGTTCAGCTTCCGGTACATCCCCTCCAGGAGCCTGAGGGACACACACAGGTTTATTTCCATGTCAATTTCACTGTGTCCAAATGTCTCCATAGAAATGCCAAGAGTTGCATTTGAAGGCTTTCTGATCATCTAAATTGAAGCTTGAACATCATGAGCAGCTGACCTGCCGATGGTGGTGGTGTCTGTCTTGTACTGTCTGAAGCTGTTGATGCCCCTGATGGAGGCAGCCTCTATGTGGTATCTGAGGAACAGGCCGTGGTCCCCCCAGGGTCGCCCACTGGCCTGCTTCAGCACCATCAACATCATGGTCTGGGCCGCGTGGCTGTAGCCCGATGTAGTGTCCCAGTCGTTCCTCTGGAGCTGGATGGAGAGAGGACAGTCAGCATGACAATCAGGCAATTAAACATGTTATTACATCATGTCATTACTGGCTTCTCCTTACCTGGCATAGAGGAATGCAAAACATCTATGGTGTTCTATTATTAGACCGCTTTGAAAGCATTACAAATTTACAGCATGTACTTTCTGCAACAACATCAAATATCTTCACCGCACACGGAGGCTAAAAGAGACTTTCCTCCTTCGAGACGTCCCTCTAAGGCCCTTCTGCTAGCTGTCTGAATCGCTGTGTCTCCAGCCAGTCCAACCACTCACTGGACCCCTATGATCACCCGGATATGCATGCCTCTCCCTAATATCAATATGCCTTGTCCATTACTGTCCTGGTTAGTGATTATTGTCTTATTTCACTGTAGAGCCTCTAGCCCTGCTCAATATGACTTAACCTACCATTTAGTTCCACCTCCCACATATGCGGTGACATCACCTGGTTTAGAGGTCTCTAGAGACAATATTTCTTTCATCATTACTCAACGCCTAGGTATACCTCTGTCTATACATTATGCCTTGAATCTATTCTATCGCGCCCAGAAACCTGCTCCTTTTACTCTGTTCCAAACGTACTAGACGACCAGTTCTGATAGCCTTTAGCCGTACCCTTATCCTACTCTGTTCCTCTGGTGATGTAGAGGTTAATCCAGGCCCTGCAGTGCCTAGCTCCACCCCTACTCCCCAGGTGCTCTCATTTGTTGACTTCTGTAACCGTAAAAGCCTTGGTTTCATGCATGTTAACATTAGAAGCCTCCTCCCTAAGTTTGTTTTATTCACTGCCCTAGCACACTCTGCCAACCCGGATGTCCTAGCCGTGTCTGAATCCTGGCTTAGGAAGACCACCAAAAACCCTGACATTTCCATCCCTAACTATAACATTTTCCGACAAGATAGAACTGCCAAAGCTGGCGGTGTTTCAATCTACTGCAGAGATAGCCTGCAGAGTTCTGTCTTACTATCCAGGTCTATACCCAAACAATTCGAACTTCTACTTTTAAAAATCCACCTTTCCAGAAACAAGTCTCTCACCTTTGCCACTTGCTATTGACCACCCTCTGCCCCCAGCTGTGCCCTGGACACCATATGTGAACTGATTGCACCCCATCTATCTTCAGAGCTCGTGCTGCTAGGTGACCTAAACTGGGACATGCTTAACACTCCGGTCATCCTACAATTTAAGCTTGATGCCGTCAAATCGCACACAAATTATCAACGATTCGACCAGGTACAACACCAAATCCGTAAACACGGGCACCCTCATAGATCTCATTCTAACCAACTTGCCCTCCAAATACACCTCTGCTGTTTTCCCCTTCAGCGAGCAGGCCTTTCTAAATCGACCTGGCCCGGGTATCCTGGAAGGATATTGACCTCATACCGTCAGTAGAGGATGCCTGGATGTTCTTTAAAAGTGCCTTCCTCACCATCTTCAATAAGCATGCCCCATTCAAAAAAATGTAGAACCAGGAACAGAAATAGCCCTTGGTTCACTCCAGACCTGACTGCCCTTGAACAGCACAAAAACATCCTGTGGTGTACTGCATTAGCATCGAATAGCCCCCATGATATGCAACTTTTCAGGGAAGTTAGGAACCAATATACAGGCAGTTAGGAAGGCTAGCTTTTTCAAGCAGAAATTTGCATCCAGTAGCACAAACTCAAAAAAGTTCTGGGACACTGTAAAATCCATGGAGAAAAAGAGTACCTCCTCCCAGCTGCCCACTGCACTGAGCCTAGGAAACTGTCACCACCGATAAATGCACTATAATTGAGAATTTCAAGAACCATTTTTCTATGGCTGGCCATGCTATCCACCTGGCTACCCCTACTAGAGGTCGACCGATTAATCGGAATGGCCGAAGTTTTCATAACAATCGGAAATCTGTATTTTTGGACACTGATTTGGCCATTTAAAAAAAAAATGTTTACACCTTTATTTAATCTTTATTTAACTAGGCAATTCAGTTAAGAACACATTCTTATTTTCAATGACGGTCTAGGAACGGTGGGTTGACTGCCTCGTTCAGGGGCAGAACGGCAGATTTTTACCTTGTCAGCTCGGGGGATTCAATCTCAGTCCAACGGTCTAACCACCTGCCTCTCATTGCACTCCACGAGGAGACTGCCTGTTACACGAATGCAGTAAGCCAGGGTAAGTTGCTAGCTAGCATTAAACTTATCTTGTAGAAATCCATCAATCGTAATCACTAGTTAACTACACATGGTTGATGATATTACTAGTTTATCTAGCGTGTCTGGCATTGCATATAATCGATGTGATGCGTATCGTTGCTCCAATGTGTACCTAACCATAAACATCAATGCCTTTCTTAAAATCAATACACAGAAGTATATATTTTTAATCCTGCATATTTAGCTAAAATAAATCCAGGTTAGCAGGCAATATTAACCAGATGAAATTGTGTCACTTCTCTTGCATTCATTGCACGCAGAGTCAGTGTATATGCAACAGTTTGGGCCGCCTAATTTGCCAGAATTTCACGTAATTATGACATATCATTGAAGGTTGTGCAATTTAACAGGAATATTTTGATTTATGGATGCGACCCGTTAGATAAAATACGGAACGGTTCCGTATTTCACTGAAAGAATAAACGTCTTGTTTTTCGAGATGATAGTTTCCGGATTCAATCATATTAATGACCTAAGGCTCGTATTTCTGTGTGTTATCATGTTATAACTAAGTCTATGATTTGATAGAGGAGTCTGACTGAGGGGTGGTAGGCAGCAGCAGGCTTCATTCAAACAGCACTTTCGTGCGTTTGCCAGCAGCTGTTTATGACTTCAAGCCTACCAACTCCCGAGATTAGGCTCGTGTAACCAATTTCACATTGGCTAGCTAGTTAGAGGGGTGCGCGCTAATAGCATTTCAAACGTCACTCGCTCTGAGACCTGGAGTGGTTGTTCCCCTTGCTCTGCAAGGGTAACGCTGCTTCGAGGGTAGCTGTTGTCATTGTGTTCCTGGAACATCCAATAGTCAAAGGTAAATGAAATACAAATGGTATAGAGAGAAATAGTCCTATTAGTCCTATAATAACTACAACCTAAAACTTCTTACCTGGGAATATTGAAGACTCATGTTAAAAGGAACCACCAGCTTTCATATGTTCTCATGTTCTGAGAAAGGAACTTAAACATTAGCTTTCTTACATGGCACATATTGCACGTTTACTTTCTTCTCCAACACTTTGTTTTTGCATTATTTAAACCAAATTGAACATGTTTCATTATTTATTTGAGGCTAAATTGATTTTATTGATGTATTATATTAAGTTAAAGTAAGTGTTCATTCAGTATTGTTGTACTTGTCATTATTACAAAGAAATAAAAATAAATTGTCCGATTAATCGGTATCGGCTTTTTTTGGTCCTCCAATAATCAGCGTTGATAAATTATAAATCGGTCGACCTCTAACCCGATCAACAGCCCTCCACCCCACAGCAACTCACCCAAGCCTCCCCATTCCTCCTTCACCCAAATCCAGATAGCTGATGTTCTGAAAGAGAGGCAAAATCTGGGCCCCAACAAATCAGCCGGGCTAGACAATCTGGACACTCTTTCTAAAATGATCTGCCGAAACTGTTGCAACCCCTATTACTAGCCTGTTCAACCTCTCTTTCGTATCATATGAGATTCCCAAAGATTGGAAAGCTGCCGCGGTCATCCAACCTCTTCAAAGGGGGAGACACTCTAGACCCAAACTGTTACAGACCTATATCTATCCTACTCTGCCTTTCTAAGGTCTTCGAAAGCCAAGTTAACAAACAGATCACCGACCATTTCGAATCCCACTGTACCTTCTCCGCTATGCAATCTGGTTTCCGAGCTGGCCATGGGTGGCACCTCAGCCACGCTCAAGGTCCTAAACGATATCATAACCGCCATCGATAAGAGACATTACTGTGCAGCCGTATTCAACGACTCTCAACCACCACATTCTTATCGGCAGACTCAACAGCCTTGGTTTCTCAAATGACTGCCTCGCCTGGTTCACCAACTACTTCTCTGATAGAGTTCAGTGTGTCAAATCTCTTTGGGGGTGATACAGGGTTCAATTCTCGGGCTGACTCTTTTCTCTGTATACATCAATGATGTCGCTCTTGCTGCTGGTGATTCTCTGATCCATCTCTACGCAGACGACACCATTCTGTATATCTCTGACCCGTCTTTGGACACTGTGTTTAACTAACCTCCAGACAAGCTTCAATGCCATACAACTCCCTTTCTGTGGCCTCCAACTGCTCTTAAATGCAAGTAAAACTTAATGCATGCTCTTCAACCGATCGCTGCCCGCACCTGCCCGCCCGTCCAGGTTCTTAGACGGTTCTGACTTAGAAAATGTGGACAATTACAAATACCTAGGTGTCTGGTTAGACTGTCAACTCTCCTTTCAGACTCACAATATGCATCTCCAATCCAAAATTAAATCTAGAGTCGGCTTCCTACTTCGCAAAAAAAAAGCATCCTTCACTCATGCTGCCAAACATACCCTCGTAAAACTGACCATCCTACCGATCCTGGACTTCGGCAATGTCATTTACAAAATAGCCTCAAACACTCTAGTCAACTAATTGGATGCAGTCTATCACAGTGCCATCCGTTTCGTCACCAAAGCCCCATATACACTACCCACCACTACGACCTGCCCACCACTGCGACAATGCTCTCGTTGGCTGGCCCTCGCTTCATACTCATCGCCAAAGCACTGGCTCCAGGTCATCTACAAGTCTCTACTAGGTAAAGCCCCGCCTTATCTCAGCTCACTGGTCACCATAGCAGCACCCACCCGTAGCATGCACTCCAGCAGGTATATCTCACTGGTCACACCCAAAGCCAATTTTTCCTTTGGCCGCCTTTCCTCCCAGTTCACTGCTGCCAAAAACTGGAACGATCTGCAAAAAACACTGAGGCTGGAGACTCATATCTCCCTCACTAGCTTTAAGCACCAGCTGTCAGAGCATCTCACAGATCACTCCACCTGTAAACAGCCCATCCAACTACCTCATCCTCATACTGTATTTCTTTCTTTATCTTGCTCCTTTGCACCCCAGTATCTCTACTCGCATATTCATCTTCTGCACATCTACTATTCCAGTGTTTAATTGCTATATTGTAATTACTTCACCACCATGGCCTATTTATTGCCTTACCTCCCTTGTCCTACCTCATTTGCACATACTGTAAATAGACTTTCAACTGTATGTTTGTTTATTCCATGTGTAACTCTGTGTTGTTGTATGTGTCGAACGGCTTTACTTTATCTTGGCCAGGTCGCAGTTGCAAAGGAGAACTTGTTCTCAACTAGCCTACCTGGTTAAATAAAGGTGAAATAAAATAATAATAATAATTCAAACTTACTTACTCAAGTAATTACTCAAGGCATTTGGACTTCTTCCCTACCTTGCCCTGGATGGTACACAGGACGCCTATCTTCTGGCAGAAGGCGTAGAAGAGGTTGGCCAGGTCCAGGTTTGGCAGCTGGCCGTTGAGCCCCTCCAGAACCAGATCTAGACTGGTGATGACATCACTGCTCAGCTCCAAAGACAGAGCTGCCTGGATGGAGCCACCTCTTCCCTGCAGTGGAGACCAGTCACCACCTGAGGGATCAAGCAGGAGGCACAGCGGTGGCAGGTTTGTTGGAATAGAACAGGGCTATCAAACCCTGTTCCTGGACAGCTGTAACTAACCTGATTCAGTTTATCAACCAGCTAATTATTAGAATCCGGTGTGCTAGATTAGAAATGGAGGGAAAACCTACAGGACGGTAGCTCTCCAGGAACAGGATTAAAGAGCCCTGGTATAGACATTGATAACACATACAGTCTATAATGGTGTCTCTAAAACTGGTGCATTACAGGGTTACATTATTACAGAGATGCAGGTACAGAGTACTGACCAGTGGTGTTGGTGTGGTGGTATCCCTCCAGCCAGGCCTGCATGCCAATCAGGTCATGTTCATTCACCAGGAAGATAATGTCCTTAGCCCAGTGGATCTGACCTAAGAAGAGACCAATCATTGACAGAATTTAACCTTTGGAAATGGTCTGTGTGTGAATGTTAGTAATAGTAGTATGCTTACTCCTGAAGTACTGGGCGAGGCCCAGCAGAAGGCCCACTGCCTGGTTGTTATTGTTTCCCTCACTACAGGGGGCACTCAGCACCAGGGCTTCAGTACGAGGGGCTCTAGGGGCCCGCAGGATCCCATACACGTTAGTGCCCCGCACCATCTGACCGAGACAAACCGTGAGAAGGATCAGTGAGAGAAAGAGAAGAAATTAAAGCCTGTGTTGAGATACAGAGGAGGAATGTGTGTGTGAGAGTGTGTGCGCGCACCAAGATTAAATAGGAGCTTATGTTTAATATGTAGACATCTTTGTCTCAGCCCACACGCACATATCTCTCTTTGTTTTCATCTGGGAAGGGAAGCTTGCGGGTGAAGCTCTGAGTGAACACTTCCAGCCCTCGAGACTGCATGGTCTTCACCAGCCAATCCACCGGCATCCCACTACAGAGAGAAGTGAGGAAGGGAGAAGAAAACAATTGAAACACAGAAGGAATATTGTGGGAGTGGTTATCACTATTATAGCTGCATTTGTGATAGGTAGGATAAGCACTGAATCCCAAAGTAGGGGTTAGTGATAGCTAGGGGTGAGTTTTTCCTGGTCACATGAACAAGAGAAGCTCCTGGCACTAGTGATGGCTATAGGAGGAAGGCTTATTAGTTTGACTCACCCTACTTTCTTCTTGTGAGCAGCAAACTCCCTACCGGTGGCCAGAGCCCTCTCACCTGCTGGGAAGCGTTCCTCCACCATGGTGGAGCCCATGGCGTTCTCTGACATGTAGGTGCGCAGGGTGAACGGCTCAAAGGCCAAGCCCATGAACCATGCCACACCCGCCAGGTAGCACATAACACTGGGGAGACATCATTATATAATTTGAAAGCATTTGCATTATACACAGTTAGGAGGTAGGCTGGGGCGGTAGGTAGCCTAGTGGTTAGAGCATTGGACTATTAACCGGAAGGTTGCTGGATCAAATCCCCAAGGTGACATGGTAAAAATCTGTTGTTCTGCCCCTGAAAAGGCAGTTAACCCACTGTTCCTAGGCCGCCATTGAAAATAAGAATTTGTTCTTAACTGACTTGCCTAATTAAATAAAAGGTAAAATAAAATAATACATATAGTACAAGTGGATAAAGTGCATCAAGAGGACGCCCTGTTCCATTCCACTTCCCCAGCAAATTCAATATTCTACCATTGATATTCTGCCAGGAAGGACTCACCAGATTGGTGCATTGAGACGGGTGAGAAGTTTGGTCAGGGCTCGCCTTCGGTTTGGGTCAGACAGCAGTCCCATGTTGTTGTTGCTTTGACACCTCCCAGACAGGCTCAGCTGGACCTTTGCAAACAAAGCCCCAGTCAATAATATTCAATATGAATGTAGTTTTTAGTCATCCCCTCGCATTGTAGGCATCTATAGTGTTAATCTAGCTAGCTAACTGCTAACCTTTGTAATAAAAATAAACAGTGCTAAAGAACATGGTCCATTATTATCAATTAGCAGATGTTAGCTAGCTAGCTAGTTGCCTAACTAAGCAGCAGAGAATCAGCAACGTTGCACGCGCAAAAATCCGCAACTCAGTTATTTTAAACTAAACAATATATTTATACAATACCTTTACAAAATGTGTAGTTAACCAGAGCCTACTTTTCGGGCACAATGGAAAGGCCCAAGATTTGACAGGTGTAGCTAGCCTGTACTTTACTGCTATAGATTTTCCACCGGTCTTTTTTCTTGGTTCTTATCGGACGATTGTGCGACGGACCAACTTCCGCTTTAGCCAAGAAATGATAAAAACAGAGATTACCTCATTGGATTTGTGACTGGCTCACCCTGTTGGTTTGGAAAATGAATTGCCTAAATAAATTCACATAACTAATTCAGGGGTGTATGTATTAGTCAGATCCTGTTGGCAGACGTTTTGCACCAGAATTCGACTAATGAATACACCCCCCTGTGACGCTACACTCAAATTGTTTTATTTTTGCTGACTGATTGATTTATCCAATCCCAGATTCTGATGTAGACCTACATCTATAGCTCCCTCTGTCCACAAATCATCTCGGCCCATTTATAGATTACTCAAAACACATCAATGGGTTTAAATGTAATTGTTTATAAAGGCATTTCATACAAAAGCAGAGCAAGAGTGTACAATAAAAAAGACAACATTAATCCTCTATCTACTCCTCCCTCCACCTCCCCTGGCCATTCACTATAGGCCAATCTACCACAAAGTCCAAGCTACACCACATCACTCTCCGGTCAGTGCAGACACCTCCTGAAGATGCCATCTCATCACCTCATCCAACACTTTACTGACGCCCTACAGGCCGTCATGGCCGCCTCCGTCAGTGTCTCTAGGTGGTCCTGGTGGAGTCGGGCGTCCATCTGTAGCAGGGCGATGTGCCCACCATGGGGCAGCAATGCCAAGGCCAGTGATGTGCCCCCTCAACTCTCTTCAGCATGGCACAGGTCTGCCAACGCCGTCTCGTCCACAAAGCCTGCAGTGCAGGCGCACACGTTAGGGGATACCCGCGTCGATCAGTGCCCGAGTGGCAGCGTTCACACGCACTGTGGTTCCCACCGTCTGACTGCAAGATCTGAGAAGGAAGAGAGTGAAGTGTTTCAATTCAAGTCAGGTTGACTTTTCAAGCCCCATGTCTAAGTGTTCAACTTGATGAAGAAAACTCTACACCATTCATTAGTCGGATTCCGTTGCAAAAGTGAGTGTTTCTATTGGACACATTTAGGTTGGTCCCTTCCCGTTTTGTTCAGTTTGGTGTTTGCTTCTGTTTGGTTCCTAGCGTCAACGATAAACAGTTTCCGTTGCAAAACATTTCGCAACAGAAGAAGAAAAAACTATTAACTATACCAATGAATACTCCCCTGCGAACATGAAACTGAGTAAAACTTCAAATTGGTTCCAAATCCCAAAGACTGGATATACATACACTTTCATTCCCCATTTTAAGAATAGTGCAGATTCCACCACAACCCATTTCATAATTAATTCAGATCTGAAATAGCTGATACCTTGACATAAATGTATATTTGAGAGCGTGGGTACATATTAGTCAACACCGCTGCCTCACACGTCTGCTTGAGGTGAAGGCTCATGTCTGTGGTCTTGCGGTCGGTCCCCTCTTCCTCTCAACTGTGCTGAAAGTGGCCAGTTGATGACAGCGCGGTCATGGAGATAGTATTTGTTATCTAACAAACGTTAGCTAGATATATCCATCTTGCTAGTTTAGCAATAAACGTACTTCATGAGGGCCATACACAACTGCCAGCGCTTTGGTATTTCCCTGTTCTATGTATGCAGACCCGTTAGCTTGGGTAAATAAACCCATACCAGCGTGTACTCAGTAGTTTTTCTTCAATCTAGACGATATCCTTGGTCGGACAATAATTCCAGGCCTGCCATCATTGAATGTTTGAACTGGAGTACGACAACTACGCACGTGTGTAATAGACGACATTGCCCATGAGTAGATAATAGTGGTTTTAGGGATTCAAAACCAAAGACGATTTGTCGACCTCGCCAAGAGATTTAGGATGTATTCATTGCGCCGATTCTGTTGCAGAATGTTTTACAACGTTTAATCCAAACGGAAAACGTTTTGCAACGAAAACGAGTTTCTTTTGGACCAATTAGGGTTCGTTCAATTTGCTGTTTGCTTTAGTTTGACTCTTAAACAGTAAACGTTTCCGTTACAAGAGGTAACGAATAAACCGTTGGTATAATCTGTGTTGGGACTAGGGTTTAAATCCGTCAGGGCACCCCCTAATTAACTACACTAGTGTCAGGAGTTGGATAGCACCATTGAAAGCATGTTCCAGCCTAGTTTTAGGCATATTTCATTGTTCATAGAATGCAGTGTACTAAAGTTCCGATCCACCATATACATACAGTACTATTCTTACTACTTCAGCTTCTATTCAGCTTGAATTCTACATGTAATACATCTCCTACTTCCATACAAATGCTTCGACAGCTGAAGCAAGCACACATTTTATTCAGGAAAGGTAAACATTTGAATTGTAAACAGTAAAACAAAAGATTGACAGAATATCCTCTGAATTACTTTCATTTATTGCCAAACTCTTTGAAATGATTGCTATTGTTATGCCAAATCTAATATTGCTGGAAAATGACAGTATGAATTTAACTAAGTGGGCATACGCATAAATGATCCAATACAGCTAGGATAGTTAATATTTGGTAAATGTAGTAGTAATTTAAAAAAAATACATGAACATTTCAGTCATGATGTGTGATGTAGCCTCTTGGATGTTGTCCTGATTTATAAAGTTTGACAGAAATAAGACCCACATATGAACACTCCTAGAGCAGTATGCCGTTATGTACACCACAAGATTACAAAAAACATTCCAAACTTTGACACTTTTAAAAATAAAATTTATTAGCATCTCTAATGTGTATAAATAAAAACATATGAAACAATGCATATACTGTACGTATAATGTAATGAGCTGAACAATGACTGGATTATGTGATACAAAGGAGCAGTCTTGTTTTTAGTTTTTTTGCCAGTATGTCTGTGAGAAAAAAAACATGTACCTTGAAATCAAGCAATTTAAACAATATGCATACCTATAAGTTGCAACTCTACATTCTGTCATAAGAATGAAACAAACAAGGAAAGGAGAGAGGTCAAGAACAGCAATAGGGGAAAAACATGGAAAACAAATTGTATTGTGATCCTTCTGAGAAGCTTTTTCAAATGTTTTAGCATCAATATATTGTTATGAAGTGTGTACTGGTTCCACTAACAATGTTGAGGCAAAAGCCACAACACTATACACACTGAACTGATCATTTTAAAGAGTACATTTAACGCATTTGGAGCTCCACAAATTCATTTTTAAAAAGGGTCCTTTTTTATTAGCGGATCTTACATTTTAGGGACTAAAAAGCCTTCAGTTTTAATCCATGGATTAAAATATGGTAAATTAAAAGGAGAGATTACAAATTCTAGACTTTCTCTGGCACAAACAGAAACAACAAATCACTGTTTTGTTAATTTCTGTTTGTAATTGGGTTCACCATTCTCTGTAATGACTTCCCTGTTTACAGGGCCAGAATACCAATGGGCCAGAGAATGGGCACTTTGTGGGGTGTTGGAATTGGCTCTCTAAGGCAAAAGGTAAAGAAAGGAAGGGACCTCTCTTCCTCGGTCACCCAATTAGTTGTATTTTGGTCATGCTCTTAACACTCAAGGGTGTTTAAAATGTCTTAGAGTGACAAACATTATACACAGGACAAATACTATTTCTGAAATATGGCCAAAACATTGTCCTAGTCCAAGGTGAGAATATGTTTTTCTTGAAAACCATCCCAGACTTGTAACAGACCAAGAATATAAACTTTTGACAACTAGAGGCAATGCCCTACAAAACCACACAATCATGTGCGATACTGCCACAGGCAAAATCGGTTTGAAGTTACACTGCGTGGACTTATAATATTCAATTGGCCTTTGTCTCATATAGTAACTCTGTTTCTGGTTTTCCTCCTAAAACGAAAAATATCACAGCTGTAAAGGGGAGCACAACATCCATGACAACAACAACTGCTACAAAGTTCAAAAACAGAGTGGGAAGAGTTTTTTTTTTTTTTTTTTTTAAGGTGAAGTGTTTGCTTTAATATGCAAGTGTGTGTGACAGTGAAGGTGTTATCATCGGCACCCAAGGATCATGGCGACCTCATTCAGCCTCGTGGAATGAAGGAACTACTTAGTAATAGTTGAACAACGGTCTCTGCTCCAACCCCAAGTCTTTAGAAGAGTGCAAAGATCCCCTTATTTTTCATGTGTGTTTTAGCCCTGATATATCCACGTTCACACGAGCTAAAACTCGGAAAACTCCTTTGCGCATTTTTCCGTTACGGAGACGCGGATCTCCTCCTCCTCATAGTCGTCGAAGTTGCTTGTGTCTCCAGCGCCTCGACACTTTGGTATGAACGGGGCTTCCACCTAAAAAACACAGAGCAGCACAACCAGGAGAAGAGTGAAGGAGTTTGCCTTAGAGGAAACAAAGCCAGTACTTGATATTGTAGAGATGCCTAGGTAACGCCTCCTTTCAGCAAACTACTTTATGAAGTTATTCTAGTGAGTCAAATAGAAAACATTATTATTACGCCATATAAAGACTTTATTTCAAATTATTACAAAAGCCACAAACAATCTCATTAAATCATTGTTCAAAACAAGTGTTAGGGCTAGTACTTTATCTAGTCTAGGCTGCAGAATGAATTTCAAATCTGTAGGGCTTGTTTCTCTTATCCATAAAAATACTCATCAGTTATATTAGCACATTTTCAGCATTTTTTCTTCCATAAGGATCCTTCCGACCGTTTGTCTGTTTAAAAAAAGTGACGGGATTTCACTTAGTAACTATAGTAAAGCCTGCATTAAGCTAAATCAGAAAACAACTATGGCTGATTTGGTGGGGGGACAAAGAACATCTTTGCCTGTTTGGCAGTTGTTCGTTTTTCAAGCCGAATAATAAATGTGAACCAGCAGACCGAAGTCACATGCAGATTATGCAAAAAGATTATCAGGGCAAAGGATGTACAGAGTACAAACGTGCAATCGTAAAAATCGCCCAACCCTACAATGCTCAAGAAAGTTCTACTGGACATCAATAAAATAGTGTTTCATAAAAGTTAGGTGCTAAAAAAAGTGCAATTCAACTTTGCATTGTTTGTCCTCATCTTCCAACATAGCCTCGAACGTACCTTCCTCTCGTAGATGGCGATCCAGTCCGTTGTGGCGAACCACTTGTGTCCCTTGATGTCGTTTACACCGTTCTTCAGGTTGCCGTAGCGTTTGGTCAGGTCCACCTGCAGCAGGTTCCTCAGCAGGTCCTTCAGGTCAGAGCTGAAGTGGGATGGGAAGCGGACCTACAGGGGGACACATGTTGAGGTTTGTCTAAATGGTAATGTATTGAGAAACGTACATTTGCTCCTCGTTAGCCCTCTAAAGCAAGTGGCTGATTTAAGACGGAAGAGGCTTTCACAACAAACATAAGCCAAAAGCCAGACAAACCTTCATTTGACAGTTAACTCCCACTGAGTTTAGCTTACTTAATGAGAACAAGTCAGGTGTTCAAAATGTGTTAAACTTCAGGTGAAATAGGTTGGCCAGGTTGTAAAATGGACTTCTCCTTACCTTTCCAGACACAATCTTCTCGTAGATCTGAATGGGCTGGTCAGCGAAGAAGGGAGGGTATCCAGCAGCCATCTCATATATAAGGACCCCGAGGGCCCACCAATCCACTGCTTTGTTGTAGCCCTACACACAGCAGAATGACAATGTAGTTCACATTCAGATATCTAATCCAGGGCAACAAACTGTTGCATCTCTTCAAACGGAGTAATTTCATGTACTGTGTGTCTGTCACGACTCCCACCTTGCTGAGGATGATCTCGGGCGCCAGGTACTCTGGAGTTCCACACAACGTCCAGGTTCTGCCTTTTACCCTCTTGGCGAATCCAAAGTCGGTCACCTGACCACCAAGAACACATACAGTCAGTAAAGCAACATAGCAGAGAAAACACAACCCACCACTACAGTACAGTCCACAGGGAGTGATGTGTCCCACAGTGCTCTAGTTGGGTCTGTGCTCACTGGTACACAGTACTGGCACCTCAAGTGTTCTACTGCTCGAATACCAGCATCTCTGGTGAAATATTGGCTCAAACTAAAATGATCCACTTCAAGCACTTCACATATACCTGGATGTAGCCGTGGTGATCAATTAGAAGGTTCTCAGGCTTCAGATCTCTGTAGATAAGGTCAAGTGAATGAAGGTACTCAAACGTCAGTACTATCTGGGCTGCGTAAAACCGTGCGTGCGGTTCACTGTGAAGGAAGAAAAGACAGAAGAATCCGTTAAACTGGTGATATGGGGCAGAAAATTAAACAGTTGTAATTAACTACATAAGCACTGAAATAAACAAAGTATAAGTTACAAAATTATCCAAAACAAATGTTCTATCAACAAATGGAAAATCTATAAACAATCTGTAATCAACATTCTTTTGTGTTGAGGCGCAGAAAGTTCAGCAGACAGACACTCACCTGAACCTTCCGATTCGTCTTAGATGTGAGAACATCTCTCCCCCTGGAACGTACTCCATCACCATGTACAAATTGGAGTTGTCCTGTGGAGGGACACAAATCCATACAGATACTTAGATGATAATAATTGAATAGCCTAATAAATAGGCCAGATTGAAAAACACTGACTTTTTTGGTTTTGTGAACTGTACCTTGAAGGCATAGTCAAGTCTGACGAGGAAGGGAAAAGACACAGCCTGCAATATTCTCTTCTCGTTTAGCGTGTGTTCTATTTGCTTGAGTTTCACCACCTAATAGACAAGGAAGTGATCATCAGACAACTGTATTGACCGACAAATATATATTTTTTATTTACTGTTAGTGATGGCATGACATGACAAAACAGTACAGATGTTGGGGAAGGGGTCCGTTTTTAAATTGCATTCCATTTCAGTAATGAAAATGATATAATAATAATCCAGACACGCACAAGTCAGATCATATCTGTGTTAGTGATTGGAGGGGCCAGGCAGACATTACTGCCACCAATCCTAACACTACACAATGATACAGTACTTATGTTATGCTACAATCTAACAATTACAGTGTTTAATATCATTGTTGAACCCCCCTTTTTTTCTTCTTCTTCTTCTTCAAAAAAAAGGGGGAGTGGAGGTGATAAATTGCCAAGTCTACTCAAATGTACATCAGTTACCCATCCTGCAATGTGTTACAGAAGGCCAGCTATTTTCCACTGGGCACCCACCTTTTGCTTGTCCAGTATTTTCATGGCGAAGAACTGCTCTGTTCCTTTATGTTTGACCAGCATGACTCTCCCGAACGAGCCTGTACCCAGGGTCTTTAGCCTGTCAAAGTCATCTAGGCCCGTCGTGCTCTGGAATGGGTAACACAAAACATACAAAGTGGATTAGGCATACCTAATGGATCGCCCGCAGCAGCAGTCCAAGTTTTTTACTCAGTTAAACTTAGATATTCTTCACATCCACTCTCCTCATCTCCTTTTCAAAACACATTGGTGAAGTACCTTGGACCTTCTCCCCCAATATGGTTGAGAAGGCCAAGAGAATGTGAGGAATAGCAGAAAAAGTAAATGAGAAATAATCCCCAAACCCTGGATTTGTAGCTCCAGGCAAGGCCTCGGAGCATTGAAACATCTCACCTGTGGTGGACATTCCCATTTCCGTAAGAAGTCTTCTTTGGCTTTGGCTAGAAACTCTTTCACTGTATGGAAGAAAGGTAGAAACACAGGCACATTTAGCCCATAGGAAGGAATTGTCGGTCAACGCATAATGATTGATTCCTATTTAATGACTTTCGCTTGCATGGAGCGGGCAACAAAGTACAAAGGAAATCTTAAATGGAACCTTATGTGGGAATTCTAGAAAGGTGCTGGGGATCAATAGTGACAAAATCAGTATGAAGTGAAACTTATTGGAGACAAAGACAGGTAAGGTGTAACTAACCAAACGCCCATCTGCATTGAACATCCACAAAATACATGTACGGAGTAAAGGGAAACAAACAAAACAGTTCTGTTTCTAATGATACAAAACACACCAACCAAGACAGGCAGTCTAAGTAAGAAGTGAAGCCAAGAGCCCTGTCATGTTTCTGTTTTTTTAAATGGAGAGGGAGGTGTAAGAATTCACTAAGACAGGAGGAGAGACTGGTCCCTCGTGAAGCATGAAGAGCTCTTGAGCATCACTTTCTTTCTGCACTGACTGTGCATTAGGGCCTAATACTGTTGAGGGAAAGGCTATGACACTCACAG
This sequence comes from Oncorhynchus mykiss, assembly GCF_013265735.2. NCBI lineage: Eukaryota > Metazoa > Chordata > Actinopteri > Salmoniformes > Salmonidae > Oncorhynchus > Oncorhynchus mykiss. The sequence goes on from NC_048572.1 coordinate 70,206,668, forward strand.
CATTGTTTTTGACGAGCAAGGACAAACCAACATACATGGAAAAACATAGCAGACAGCAGATATCCAGAATGACAGAATGCAGATGACAAAAACAGAGGTTTTGGTAATGGTTTTGGCAGAATATAGATCGAAGCATATAGTGAACCTCTACACAAGCCAAGCTTGGGTTAATTTACAATAGAATCTTCTGTCATTTTGGGCATCTAGTGGAAGAATGGGCATACCAAAAGTCTCTATAGATCACCCAAGGATTTGCAGGAACAATCACCCACATGGATGGGATGATGTGGAAGAAAGAGACAGAGAGAGATAGATTTATGTACTAACAACAAGTATATCAGATCAACAAACATGGACCATATGCAGTGAAGAACAACAGAAGTTGACAGCGAAGGAAAGAAACAGTAAGAGAGAGAGAGAGTAAGTTGTCATTATAATCCTGTGATTTAGTTTGACACAGAAAAACACAAGACTGTAATAAGAAAGGTTATTAAACAGACTCATGTGAGTATGAAAAAGTCACAACATGCATAACAAAATTATGTGACTAGGATCGTATGATCTGCAGTAAACCGAATGCTTCAATCAATGTGCAGTTCTTTTTTTATATATATATATATATATATATATGCTACTCTGTATGTTGAACCCCTAAATATCCTACATTACCCTGGACCGACAAGTAGACTACTGTATTGTAGGGCCTGAACCATACCAGTGTCGCAATACTTTTTTTGTTTTTACATAAAAAAACACAAAGCAGACAAAACTCTTTGGTACTTTAAAAACCTGCTGTATGTAAAATAGTGTGCTACAGCTTGGAAATAAATACATGTGATTCTGGATGACAACACAATGATGTATGTTTCCAACATTAGGTTCGTTTCCCTAAAGAAGTAAACCTGCTTCATGTTTTGTTTCCTTGCCACGATGCTAAGGAGTATCGTGATACTGGTATCTTCCCTGCTCTACTGTATGGCATTCAAGAAGGCAATATACAACCACATAGCTAATGTAAATGTTTACATTTTTGACAAGGCACCAGAGCTGGTCATGGTTTACTGTACTGAATCGAACCTAGGCTAATGTAACAGGGTTAGTTATGTTTACGCTTACAACTGCAGAAATGTGTATTTAATGTTTATGTATTATAATTGTTTGGTTCAAGTCAGATGTCAATAAGGTGTAGTGTCATTGGCTAGGCTTGCAGATAGGAGATTGAACGTAAATTCTTCCCAGTCTGATAATTCATGCAAGAGGTAAGTCACGTTGTGAAATAATGTATTCTATTTACATATTTACAATGTGTACAAGTTAGTTCACTATGTACATTTCCTGATGTATTTATATACACACACACACACACACACACACACACACACACACACGTGTACAGAACCCATTAGATATTGGGGGCTTCCAGTGATGTGCTTTTGTATGCATGTTATTGCTGTACGAGTGATTTAGCTAGTATGTCCTAAAATGTAATGGTAGCATTAGCTCCCTGCTAATACACTCATGCTAAAATCTGCAGCCACAACATAAAGCTAAGCACATCTGATGTGCTGTCCTTTGTCTATCATCACAGGAATAAACAACAATCAACTGGGATCTGTCTAGAAATTCTTTATTATACAACGCAAGAATTAGGAAGTACGATCAGACCTGTTACACCAAGTGTCCAGTATTGTATAGTAGAATGTACACCTGAGTACAGTAGTACAAAATACTTGTTAGAGATGAGCAGCAATAAGCTTATATTTCTAGAACATGGTTAGCTAATGTAATGGTTTTCCATTGAAAATGTGAGGCTAACATGTTTATAAACATGGAAGGCTGTGACATTGCCTCAGAATTCAGTGTCAGAATTAGTCTATTCAGCATGACTTAGTTGTGTCCACTCCCTCCCTCCCTGCCAAACTGGGAGTGTTTTGACATCTCCCAAGAGTCAAGACAATAAGTCAAAGGTGCTGAGGAGGTTAGCAGGCTAGCGCAACACACACATGGGCTATTATCAGGAACCAGGTTGCTGGCTCTGAACAGCAACAGGCCACACAAATCTGTAGCAGCAGCTCAGGGAACTGTATCAGCTTAGACAGGTTTAACACTAGAAGCTTGGGAGACTGGGGCTCATTTCAGAACTAGCAAGAAAACAAGAGTGCAGGCTTTTGGTTGCACTGATCAGATCAAAGAACATAGCTTGCTTCCTGAAACACAGGAAGATACCAGAGGCTGGCCAGGTTCCTGTGCCTCTGCCCGGTCTCATCCAACACGTCAATAAATCTCATATGAACAGTTTTGCAGCATCATAAAGTAACAAAGTTTTTAAACAACCCAGATGCATTTAAATACTACCTACCATAAATATGTTTCATGTTAAAATATGACAATACATTTTAGTCTACAAAAAGTGAAGTGGATGGAACAGCATATGCAAACTCACAAGTCAGTGGAATTTCCTGGACTCACTTGCGTGAGATTACTTTGCTGCATGCAGTTCACACAAATGTAGATCTGGACACAAACCAATGTCTCCATGGCTGTATAGGCCTTCATGGGGAAACATTTTAAGTTTTATCACAGCATGCTGTGCATTGATTATCAGCATACGTACGTCAAAGTGTACCATTGCCAATTAATACAACCCCAGTGCTAGTTGCGTCAAAGCTTGTAATTCCGCTTATCCTCTGACGAAGGTCTGATGACAAGCCCTTCCAGTCAATGACAAACTGTGCTGTGTGTATCTGTGTCTGAGTGGACCTTCACATCACTAAGATTAAACAAAGACTCTAAACAAAAAAGACTTGTGAGATAAGTCACTTGGGGAGGTTGTATTACGGGCCTGGTTTTATGAATGAGAAGAGGGCATTTGTCATTTCTTCACCATATTTGGTCACTGTTTAGCAGTGCGCAAGGGGGTAGAGGGAAAGCTGTATATATGCAGCATCTCAAGATGTGGTGGTAGAGGCACAGTCTGATAATTGAAAACAAATATTCAAACTACTTATCCTTAGTGTGGTTAAACTAACATGTTATTTAAAAATATATATCTACAGTTTATATTTGCAGCATTGGAGTGAACTTCCGGTTGGTAACAAAAAATCTATTTACTTTAACTAGTAAGATTACAAGTTAGCTAAAACATATCTCTGGAACCTACAAATGTAATATCAAAGCAGGCCTTCATAACTACTCAATAAGACCACCACACGTCAGATGGTCCAGACCTTAGCTCAACGTTACTGCTAGTAGCTGGCACTGCACATTACTCTGGCTTGGTGATGTCTCACGGGCCTGGTGATGGCTAACGTTAGCTAACGCTGACATAAAACTAGCTCTCATTGACGTTACCTAGGTAGCTACTGACAGCAAAATTGCATTCAATACAACTCGATCGTTAGCTAGCTATCTACCTAGCTAGCATCCTATTCGGTCTGGATACGATAACAAGATAGAGGCTAGGCCCTTTCCCAGCTAATCCCCCGGTATCGTTAGGCAGGCACAGTAACGTAAACCGTTAGGTTAACGAATATCTTGCTTGAGAATTGCGTTTTGGTTGCCCAATAATAACTATATAGAAACATTGTTACACATTACCAATCTCTAGTTAACGTTAGCGAACTAGTTGGTTGCTAACTAACAGTAGCTATCAAAGTGAGTCCCAGCCCTGAATAAGGTTGCCAATGACAACAGAGAACGGGCTAAAAACGTCCCACACTAGCTAACTTACTAACGTTAGCAGCAAGATAGGCATCTGGATCAGGTTGTAACAATTTAGCCACATAGTTACTAAACCATCTTTGATTTTGCTACATATTCATTTGTCGCTAGCTAGCTACCTAGGATTAATTCACAAACCATTTACTATACCCTGCCTCGCAACATGTTTATGGTGAGTGTGTCATTAATGTAAATGTGCACAACATCAGGGATAAGTGAGCTTGAGCACACTCCTGATTGTCAAAAAACTGTTGTCCATAAAATGCTTCAAAATGTCAACATTACATTAGCAAATGTTAGCATGCTAACTGGCTAGCTAACGTTAGCAGTATAGATAATGCTCAGCGACCATCCCAACTCACCGCTCTCAAGCTCGTTGCCTTTCTTGGCGGTAGCAGTGTTTCCCATCGTATGGAAGACACAGTGGTCGCTTAAACTGCGGGAGATGGTGGTAACGCTAGCTAGCTACACTGCTGTTGAGTGGTGTTCCCCTCGTATTCGTCGTAGCTAGCTACAATCGTTATTTTGGATCTATATAGCTAGATATGTTACAGCCAAATATGAAAAGAGCCCAAATCCCCGTTCACTACCCCCTTCAGATATTACCCTTCCTATCTCTTCTCTATCTCGCTAACATGCAGCTAGCGGTCACTGATATCACTTCTCCCCAAAGCATTCGTTGTTGATGGCTTGGTCAAAGACGTTCTGTGTGAAGAGATATCGCACCAAATCTTCTTCGGTGGAGTATAACTGCGGTTGGAATACAATATTAATGGTGCATTACTGCCACCAACTGGACTGGAGTATAAATCCGCTACACGTTGTTATACAAAAAAAAGGACATGTAAAAAATAAATGACTCTGACAACTAACCCTACACTCATTAAAAACCCACCACCTCATTCCACTATTTAGACCCTATCTGATCCTACACCAGGCCAAAGGGCTTGGAGGACGGGACACTACAATTCAACACACCCTGTAACTTTTCTGCAGTAAAATCTCGTAAACCTAAGTACTTCTATGTAGCTCCCACCACAACACCTATTTTCTGTGATTTGCGTTCCAGTCCTGTGATGCGGTTGATAACCATGGAAATGAATGCTAAAAAGCCAACCTTACCGAAGCACATTTAATCCGTAGGCCTATTACTATGTACTTGCAAAATTCTACTACTCATTCGTTACCTCATAGGATCAAATCAAATCCAATTTTATTAGTCACATGCGTCGAATACAACCTTACCGTGAAATGCTTACCAAAACCACCTTACCAAAAATGCTGTTCAAAAAAGTTAAGAAAATATTTACTAGATAAACTAAAGTAAAAAATAATAAAAAGTAACAATAAATAACAATAACGAAGCAATATACAGGGGTACCGATAACGAGTCAATGTGCAGGGGTACAGGTTAGTCGAGGTCATTTGTACATGTAGGTATGGGTAAAGTGACTATGCATAGATGATAGACAGTGCATAGCAGCAGTGTAAAAACGAATGGCGGGGGGGTCAATGTAAATAGTCCGGGTGGCCATTTGATTAATTGTTCAGCAGTCTTATGGCTTGGGGTTTTGTGTCTTCCTCTGACACTGACTAGTTAAAAGTTCCTGGATGGCAGGAAGCTTGCCCCTAGTGACTACTACGCACTACCCTCTGTAGCGCCTTACGGTCAGATGCCGAGCCATTAGGGTTGCACATTTTGGTGAAAATTCAGAGGTGGAAACTTTCCGTGGGAATTAACGTGAATATTTGCAAATTATATTAATATCATTTAAATGTAAATGTTTTTTGCATTGGATATATTTACCATATCATATGGAGACAGAAGCATAAACCTTTTACCTTATCATAAGTAGATATATTGCAAATTATTCAATCCTTCCAATATAAATGTAAAAAACGATTTAGTTACGAATTAAACTTTAATTAAATGAGTTGACTTCACATGGGATGATTTCACTGAACAACAAAAGAAAGGGAATATTGAATGATCCCCAATGATGCATCGCATCTCCCAAAAATGTTATCAACATACATCTGTAAAATGATAGTCTAGAAACTAAAGCTTTGGTTGTCTTCCTCTCAGGCTTCCATGTCTTCTCCCTGGACCTCCTCAATATCCACCTCTTGAACATCCGACTCTGAAGCCTCATCTTCACTGTCACTTTCCGACCTTGTTGAGGACGGTTTGTTGTCAGGCTCAAAAAGCCTCAAATTTGCCCTGATGGCCACCAATTTTTCAACCCTTGTATTGGTCAGCCTGTTGCATGCTTTGATGTGTGTGTGTTCCCAAACAAGAACAAGTTGCGCTCTGAGGCAGCTGATATTGGTGGGATTTGGAGGATGACAGAGGCAACAGGAGAAAAAGCCTCAGATCCACAAAGTCCCTTCCGCCGGGTGGCTGATGAGATACAGTGGCTTGCGAAAGTATTCACCCCCCCTTGGCATTTTTCCTATTTTGTTGCCTTAAAACCTGGATTAAAATAGTTTTTGGGGGTTTGTATCATTTGATTTACACAAGATATAAAATATGTTTTATTGTGAAACAAATAAGAAATAAGACAAAAAAAAACTGAACTTGAGCGTGCATAACTATTCACCCTCCCAAAGTCAATGGATGGGTTCCGCTGGTGTACAGCAATCTTTAAGTCATACCACAGATTCTCAATTGGATTGAGGTCTGGGCTTTGACTAAGCCATTCCAAGACATTTAAATGTTTCCCCTTAAACCACCCGAGTGTTGCTTTAGCAGTATGCTTAGGGTCATTGTCTTGCTGGAAGGTGAACCTCCGCCCCAGTCTCAAATCTCTGGAAGACTGAAACAGGTTTCCCTCAAGAATTTCCCTGTATTTAGCAACGTCCATCATTTCTTCAATTCTGACCAGTTTCCCAGTCCCTGCTGATGAAAAAATATCACAACAGCATGATGCTGCCACCACCATGCTTCACTGTGGGGATGGTGTTCTCGGGGTGATGAGAGGTGTTGGGTTTGCGCCAGACAGAGGTTTCCTTGATTGCCAAAAAGCAACATTTTAGTCTCATCCGACCAGAATACCTTCTTCCATATGTTTGGGGAGTCTCCCACATGCCTTTTTTATTTATTTAAGCAATGGCTTTTTTTCTGGCCACTCTTCCGTAAAGCCCAGCTCTGTGGAGTATACGGCTTAAAGTGGTCCAATAGACAGATACTCCAATCTCCGCTGTGGAGCTTAGCAGCTCCTTCAGGGTTATCTTTGGTCTCTTTGTTGCCTCTCTGATTAATGCCCTCCTTGCCTGGTCCGTGAGTTTTGATGGGCGGCCTTCTCTTGGCAGGCTTGTTGTGGTGCCATATTCTTTCAATTTTTTAATAATGGATTTAATTGTGCTCCGTGGGATGTTCAAAGTTTCAGATATTTTTTTATAACCCAACCCTGATCTGTACTTCTCCCAACTTTGTCCCTGACCTGTTTGGAGAGCTCCTTTGGTCTTCATGGTGCCGATTGCTTGGTGGCGTTGCAGACTCTGGGGTCTTTCAGAACAGGTGTATATATACTGAGATCATGTGACAGATCATATGACACTTAGATTGCATATAAGTAGACTTTATTTAACTAATTATGTGACTTCTGAAGGTAATTGGTTGCACCAGATCTTATTTAGGGGCTTCATAGAAAAGGGGGTGAACACACCAGTTTTCCATTTTTCCCCCCTGAATTTTTTAAAATATATATTTTTTTCTTCATTTCACTACACCAATTTGGACTATTTTGTGTATGTCCATTACATGACATCCAAATAAAAACCTTCCTTGGGACTATGGTGGTCTACTTGAAACATGTAGGTATTACAGACTCGGTCAGACACTTGCCAGTTGGTCCGCGCATGCTTTGAAACAAGTCCTGGTAATCAGTCTGGACTGCGGCCTTGTGAATGTTGACCTGTTTAAAGGTTTGCTCACATCGGCTATGGAGAGCGTAATCACAGTCATACGGGACAGCTGGTGCTCTCATGCATGCTTCAGTGTTGCTTGCCTCAAAGCGAGCATAAAAAGGCATTTAGCTCGTCTGGTAGGCTAGCGTCAATGAGGAGCTCGCACCTGGGTTTCCCTTTGTAGTCAGTAATAGTTTTCAAGCCCTGGCACATCTGACAAGTCTCAGAGCCGGTGTAGTAGTGTTCAATCTTAATCCTGTATTGACGCTTTGCCTGTTTGATGGTTCGTCTTGAGGGTGCAGCAGAATTTCTTATAAGAGTCCGGATTGGTGTCAGTGTCCTTGAAGGCGGCAGCTCTAGCCTTTAGCTCGATGCGGATGTTGCCTGTAATCCATAGTTTCTGGTTGGAATATTTATGTACGGTCACTGTGGGGACGACATCGTTGACGCACTTATTGATGAAGCCGGTGACTGAGGTGGTATCCTACTCAATGCCATTGGATGAATCCCAGAACATGTGCTAGCAAAACAGTTCTGTAGCCTAGCATCCGCGTCATCTGACCACTTCTGTATTGAGCGAGTCACTGGTACTTCCTGCTTTAGTTTTTGCTTATAAGCATGTATCAGGAGGGTATAATTATGGTCAGATTTGCCAAATGGAGGGCGAGGGAGAGCTTTGTATGAGTCTCTGTGTGTGGAGTAAAGGTGGTCTAGAGTTTTTTTTTTCTGGTTGCACATGTGACATGCTGGTAGAAATTAGGTAAAACGGATGTAGGTTTGCCTGCATTAAATTCCCCGGACACTAGGAGCGCCGCTTCTGGATCAGCATTTTCTTGTTTGCTTATGGCCTTATACACCTCATTGAGTGCGGTCTTAGTGCCAGCGTTGGTTTGTGGGGGTAAATAGACGGCTACGAATAATATACAGTGCCTTGCGAAAGTATTCGGCCCCCTTGAACTTTGCAACCTTTTGCCACATTTCAGGCTTCAAACATAAAGATATAAAACTGTATTTTTTTGTGAAGAATCAACAACAAGTGGGACACAATCATGAAGTGGAACGACATTTATTGGATCTTTCAAACTTTTTTAACAAATCAAAAACTGAAAAATTGAGCGTGCAAAATTATTCAGCCCCTTTACTTTCAGTGCAGCAAACTCTCTCCAGAAGTTCAGTGAGGATCTCTGAATGATCCAATGTTGACCTAAATGACTAATGATGATAAATACAATCCACCTGTGTGTAATCAAGTCTCCGTATAAATGCACCTGCACTGTGATAGTCTCAGAGGTCCGTTAAAAGCTCAGAGAGCATCATGAAGAACAAGGAACACACCAGGCAGGTCCGAGATACTGTTGTGAAGAAGTTTAAAGCCGGATTTGGATACAAAAAGATTTCCCAAGCTTTAAACATCCCAAGGAGCACTGTGCAAGCGATAATATTGAAATGGAAGGAGTATCAGACCACTGCAAATCTACCAAGACCTGGCCGTCCCTCTAAACTTTCAGCTCATACAAGGAGAAGACTGATCAGAGATGCAGCAAAGAGGCCCATGATCACTCTGGATGAACTGCAGAGATCTACAGCTGAGGTGGGAGACTCTGTCCATAGGACAACAATCAGTCGTATATTGCACAAATCTGGCCTTTATGGAAGAGTGGCAAGAAGAAAGCCATTTCTTAAAGATATCCATAAAAAGTGTCGTTTAAAGTTTGCCACAAGCCACCTGGGAGACCCACCAAACATGTGGAAGAAGGTGCTCTGGTCAGATGAAACCAAAATTGAACTTTTTGGCAACAATGCAAAACGTTATGTTTGGCGTAAAAGCAACACAGCTGAACACACCATCCCCACTGTCAAACATGGTGGTGGCAGCATCATGGTTTGGGCCTGCTTTTCTTCAGCAGGGACAGGGAAGATGGTTAAAATTGATGGGAAGATGGATGGAGCCAAATACAGGACCATTCTGGAAGAAAACCTGATGGAGTCTGCAAAAGACCTGAGACTGGGACGGAGATTTGTCTTCCAACAAGACAATGATCCAAAACATAAAGCAAAATCTACAATGGAATGGTTCAAAAATAAACATATCCAGGTGTTAGAATGGCCAAGTCAAAGTCCAGACCTGAATCCAATCGAGAATCTGTGGAAAGAACTGAAAACTGCTGTTCACAAATGCTCTCCATCCAACCTCACTGAGCTCGAGCTGTTTTGCAAGGAGGAATGGAAAAAATGTCAGTCTCTCGATGTGCAAAACTGATAGAGACATACCCCAAGCGACTTACAGCTGTAATCGCAGCAAAAGGTGACGCTGCAAAGTATTAACTTAAGGGGGCTGAATAATTTTGCACGCCCAATTTTTAAGTTTTTGATTTGTTAAAAAAGTTTGAAATATCCAATTAATGTCGTTCCACTTCATGATTGTGTCCCACTTGTTGTTGATTCTTCACAAAAAAATACAGTTTTATATATTTATGTTTGAAGCCTGAAATGTGGCAAAAGTTCGCAAAGTTCAAGGGGGCCGAATACTTTCGCAAGGCACTGTAGATGAGAACTCTCTTGGTAGATAGTGTGGTCTACAGCTTATCATGAGGTACTCTACCTCAGGCGAGCAATACCTCGAGACTTAATATTAGACATTGCGCATCAGCTGTTATTGACGAATAGACACACACCCCCGCCCCTTGTCTTACCAGACGTAGCTTCTCTGTCCTGCCGATGCACAGTAAACCCAGTCAGCTCTAAATTATCTGTGTAGTCGTTCAGCCACGACTCGGTGAAACATAATATATTACAGTTTTTAAAGTCCCGTTGTTAGAATAGTCTTAATCGTAGATCATCCATTTTTTCCAATTTTCCAATGCACTTTGGCCAAAAGAACAGATGGTAGTGGAGGTTTACTTATTCCCCTACGAATTCTCATTCTTGATCCATCTTCCTCTACTTTATTCATTGTCTCTGCACACAACACCTTCTGTACAACTCTGACCCTGGCAACTTTAACCTGCCTCTCTCGCACCAGACACTTCTGATCCCCATCACCATGGGCACCCATACCCCCCAACACATACTGCTTCTTTCACCGATACTACACATTCCTTTCTCCCATGCCCTCCTGCACACTTTTCACATCTCCCTCCTACACAGCATGGCCATCAGGCTCCCTCTTGAGTCATGTGTGTCGTAATTATTTCAGCGCTTAAAGCATCAGACAAGCTCAGTGCATATAGTTGATTTTATTTTATACACAGGGTGTATGGAAAAATGGGCGTTTTAAAATGTAGATGTTACGCTCGTCGAAGTGATCGGACCAAGGTGCAGCGTGGTAGGCCTACATTTTGTCTTTATTAAAAACGAACACCTAAAAACAACAAAAGGAAAACGAACGTAACGTTCGGTAGGCTAAACAGAGCAGTACAAAAACAACATCCCACAAAACTAAGGTGGCATAACAGGCTGCCTTAGTATGATTCCCTATCAGAGACAACGATAGACAGCTGTCCCTGATTGAGAACCATACCCGGCCAAAACATAGAAATATAGAACATAGAGTTTCCCACCCGAGTCACACCCTGACCAACCAAACATAGAGAATAAAAAGATCTCTACGGTCAGGGCGTGACAGTAGACCAATTGATTGGCCGAAAGAACAGACGACTCTCGGTCGAACAAGATTTATTTAAGTCGGCGGCAACCCTAATTAGACTATAGTAGTAGTAGCAGTAGTAGTAGTAGTAGTTGTAGAAGTAGTAGTAAAGCACAAAACAATTTAGGCAACAGGGATCTTGATCCAGGAGGGGATTGAATGTCTCTGCTGTAACCAAGAAGCTTGATCTTGACATCTAGCCACTTAGCAAGCAAATTAGCAAACCAAATGCATAGCTTGAGCCATGAGCTGGATTTAATTTATTTGACACATCTTAGATTTCTAATACTTAACTTAGTTATAAGCAGTGGAGGGGGTGCCCCCGTTGAATTTTATTTTTTACTGAAAATCATACAATCTGTATTTCAAAATAGCTTGGTATACAGTATAAAACCGCCCAAGCCTAATCGGTATGACAAAACGGTGTTCAACGTTTAATTCAAATGAAATGGTACTGTAATGAATGACCAGATGAAGAATGGCGTGATTATGGTGGCACAGAGGGCGATTGTGTGTATGGTGTGCTGCACAAATTTTGTGATTTTATGTGGTAGATCACTGCACCTGTACGTAGCCCATCTGTAATTAGCCCATCCAACTACATCATCCCAATACTGTTATCTATTTTTATTTATTTTGCTACTTTGCACCCCAGTATCTCTACTTGTACACTCATCTTCTGCACATCTATCACTCCAGTGTTTCATTTCTATATTGAAATTATTTCGCCACTATGGCCTATTTATTGCCTTACCTCCGTTATCCTACCTCATTTGCACACACTGTATATAGACTTTTTCTATTGTATTATTGACTGTATGTTTGTTTATTCCATGTGTAACTCTGTGTTGTTGTTTGTGTTGCACTGCTTTGCTTTATCTTGGCCAGGTCGCAGTTGTAAATGCGAACTTGTTCTCAACTAGCCTACCTGGTTAAATAAAGGCGAATACATTTTTTTTTTAAATGGTCACACCCATGTTCATCAGGCTACACCTAGTCACACCCATCGAACGGGAGCCAACATACTTCAAATGCTGTTGAAGAACGATGCAGACCGTTTCAGGGAAACGTTGTTCATTACAACTCGTCACGCAACATAACAAACGTTGAATCAAACTGAACGCACCCATTCAGGAGTGTAGGCCTATCAAACCTCACACAAGTAAATGAGCTTGCAATGAAAAAGCAAGATCTTTCTTGAAACAATGATGCATGGCCATCATATTTCTAATGTTTATCATAAAAAGAATGTAGCCAGCTACATGTCCTACTGTTTTGTTTGAAGTTCATCTTTCTTGCATTTTACAGAAAAAAAAATAGAGAAAGGTACCAGAGATACGTAGCTACACATCAGTCCGAGCGCTGTCTGCTGATAGAATGTCCATTCCTAAATTCTCATCTGAGTGGAGAAGTGCAACTGAATTACAAAATGTGCCTTAAGCAGAGCAGAAATTACAATAAGAAGCATTTTAGATCTGCGTTTACAAAATGCAGCAAGATATTTCTTCTGTGTTTTATTTTTTTTTTCTGCGCAGAAGTCAAGACAGTACCAGCAAACATCTTCAAGGCAGTACCTATGTTACAGGACTGCATTCCAGTGGCTTCAGTCGCCATCCCACTTCTGACACCAGTGTAGCGAATGGCAGGGCAGGGAAGCAAACCTGGGCTGCTGGCATGAAAAGCAAACACCCTATGCATCCTGCCAAGAGGGCTAACCAACTTAATGGTAATTGTAACATGAGTATTGTCAAAATAGCTAGCTAACGTTATTTATCTTTGGTATGATGATCCTGGGACATCAGCTAACGTTAGCTAGGATTCAAGGTCTATGCCGGGACAACATAGCTAGGTATAGTTCCCCTGTATATAACAATCAAGCTAGTTGGCTATCTACATCCATGTATAAACATTTTAATTTCACTCCCCATCCCGTGTTACAGTAGCTTAAGTAAGGTTGGATAGCCACAGATGGCTCTTAGCTATAATGACCGTTAGCTACATGTAGCTAGCTAACAAAACCTAGCAAGCTAACCACTCACGTTAGCCCTAGCAACATTTTAAATGAAATAGCTAACGTTACATATCTGTTTCCTTGCTACTTGACATTTCTCAGTCAAGATGTTAAAAGTTCGCTAGTTAATCAATAAACACACCCCTACCGTTCATAATGAGAGATGCTTGCCTCCTGCTTTTGCAACTAGCTAGCTAGCCGCTAGAAGAAAGTTGTGTGTTGTTGTTCGGATCGTTCGTCTGCTGCATACACAGTCATTGGTCTGCTGTTTGGCGCCGAATGGCGCGTGTCTTTTGGCTAGTAGTAGAACACATCCATGCGGCTCAGTTAGGAACGACAGCCAGCTCTCCACAGCGTCAGGGTGACACAATCCACAGATGACCATACTCAAAGGGGTGTTAAGTGTTTTGGAAATCTGTTCTAACCTACTGCCTGTCTAAAATGTATCCAATTTAGGAGCCTTACAGAGACCTGGGAAGTTATAGTTTTGCAAACAGGTGGACCCCATTCAATGAATTCTGTGATTTTTAAAAAATGAAAATAGGGTATTTTCTCCTGAACTTGTTTAAATGTGCAACAGCAAGGGGTATGAAAACTTATGCACTCAAGCAATGGGGTTCATCAGTACCTTGTGGGATTTGAGGACTGTATTATCACAGATCTTCTAAACCATACTGTACTGTCTTTATGGGCAGCAGGTAGCCTAGTGGTAAAACTGTTGGGCCAGTAAAGAATCCCGGAGCTGACAAGGTACACATCTGTAGTTCTGCCCCTGAACAAGGCAGTTAACCCACTGTTTCCTGGAAGGCTGTCATTGTAAACAAGAATGTGTTATTAACTGACTTGCCAGGTTAAATAAATAAAATAAAAAACATATTACTCTGAAAGACATTGGCATTTCCATAGGACTAATTAAGACACTTTCAATGAATGACTTGTAAAACAATGACCATAAAACATGATCAACATGAAGACTTTCATTAGGTACTATTAAGCGGTTGTTGGGTTGGCTTTCTTCCTAATTTGGTTCAGGACAGTGTCCTCTAACAAATAATCAAAGAGGCTGTCTGCCATCCTCATCTTGATGGCCAACTCCCCCTGCTGCCAATTCTGCATCTGGAGTTGTTCACCATGCAGCTCTTGATGCTGAATGAGACCAACAGGATACATTAGGTCCAGCTGTGTGTGCGTGCATGGTGCGTGCTTCCGTGCATGCTTACACGTGTGCGTACCTGCATGTGTGTGTGCGTATGTGTGGCAATTATGGACAATAACTACACACTTGTAAAAAGCTTACCAGAATGCGGTCCGTCTTTATCCGCTTGAGGCTGATTGTGAAGATCTGGCCAAACTTCAAAGCTGAGTTTGCACTTGTAGGTGTGATGTCTGACCTCTGGCTTCTCCCATGGCAGCCTTTTAACTTCTCCTTCTGGGAAGATGTTATTTAGGATCTCCCAGCTGAGGTCAAAAACAGCCTTTAGGATAATTAGAGACATAGGAAGGTCACTCAAAACCACACAAACAATGAGCAATACCACTTAGATTACAATAATCTTGTAAAAATAATATGTTCGGGGTCAGGACTTCCATTCCCTAGCCTTGCCGAAAAACCACATAAATTTCACATGTAAACAAACACATGATCTTATGTGAAGATAATGTGATAACATGAAATTACATGTGAAAAAGTGATTATATTTTAAATGTTCCAATCATGTGATCCAATCATGTGATATTCCAAATGTGAAATCATGTGATATTCCAAATGTGAAATCATGTGATATTCCACATGGGAAATCATGTGATATTCCACATGAGAAATCATGTTTTTTTTCTGTAAGGGTTATGTTCTATATCACCATGTTAACTAATTCACTCTATTGAGTGGCATAGCCGATTGTGTGAATCAATGAGTGAATAGTGTGAATCCATGCTTTTACACAAAGGCTTACCATCCTGTAGCTACATTTGTTGCGGGTCTCCAGATCATCTCCTATGCTCCACCATGTTTTACCTTAGGTATGAGGTACTTTCTGCATATGCTTCCGTTTTTCAATGCCAAACTCACTACTGGTGCGTGCAGCCAAAGAGCTTTATTTTCATTTTCCATTAACCATAGCATCGGTTCCAATCTAAGTGCCAATGCCGTTCATCAAGAAAAAGCACCTCATACCTATGATAAAATATGGTGGTAGATCTTTAATGTCATGGGGCTATTTTGCTTCCACTGGTCCTGGGCCCTTTGTTAAAGTCAACGGCAACATGAACTTTACCAAGTACCAAGACACCTGCCAGGACACTTGGTTGCAAGTGAATCTTCCTACAAGACAATAATCCCAAGCACTTGTTAATTGACCACAAAATCAACATTTTGAAATAGCTATCTCTTTCACTTGATTTGAACCCCCTTGAAAACCTGTGGTTTGAATTGAAGAGGGCAGTCCAGACAAAGGATATTAAGGATCTGGAAAGATTCTGTATGCAGGAATGATCTAAGATCCCTCCCAACATGTTCTCCAATCTCATTAAAACATTTTAGAAAAAGGCTCAGTGTCAGTATCCTCGCAAGGGGAGGGCGTTAGAGTATTGAAAACAGGGTTGTCATTCATTTTGAACACTATTTTTTAAGATGTTTTTTTACTACTTGTTAGACAAAATCTCTTGTTCTGAGCAATTGTATTAGTATAATTAGTAGTTTAATTTTATGGGAGCATATAATATAGTTCAGTATTTTTTCAATATTTTTTGCTCATCTTTATCAAGGGTACCAATAATTATGGATCCCACTGTAAATCCATATCTGATGTTTATGTAACACATTGGATGAAGTATTACATTTGTAAATTCTAGAGCAGGCAACATGGTACAATGTGTGATGGAATATGTTTTTCAACAATGAAATTCTTGAATTGAAGTTGATATTTCTCACTCATATATCACTTTTTGTGATGAACTATCACCTTCTCATATGTCAATATTCCGAGTTCCTGTCCTTGTGACCCTTGGCAACTTGATTTCAACATAAACATTGATGCCGTTCATCAGCCCATCTCTGACAGTCATGTTTTGTGATAAATGTAAGACTAGGACACTATCTAGTGGAAATGTGTGGTATACTGTATATTTATTTCACCGCCATAGTTTCAAATACAATCTCTTTCAAAAATTGCATTGATATTTAGTGTGTGTAATGTTCTTACTCAATTCCTTGCACCAGTTTTGACGCATTCTAACTGTCAAAGTTCATGTAATGAAATGATGTATACTTGGCCGAATAAAACATTTATTTCCAATTCTGTGATTATGTAAACATTGGCTATATCTCACTTTTTAAAAGCACAAAGTATTTGAGGCTGGTAAACGGGTCTTTCTCCCAGATTGTTTCAAGCACATAATGGTTTCAAATTGACATGACAGTACATACAATATGCAGCAGGGGGAAGCATTACTCTGTGAAGGAATTTGTTGATTCAACTTTAGAAGATTAAGCCTTTTTGTATACTAACTTGTGAGCCTGCACTTAAGGACTCCTTTTACCAGCCTCAAATATGCAGGAAATGATTTAAGGGAGAGAATCCAGCTTGTTCTAGTGAGAAGTAGATGGTCATTGTAGCACCAGATGCGTGTACAGCGAGATCATTCTGATAACAAGAGAATGAATTTAAAGGTCAGGCTGACTCAGTCTTAAACTCATGAAAATGTGTGCAAAGACTGTGAAGAGAAATGGATATTAAATGAGAGTCTGTTTTCACTCTTTCATTTGTCCCTCCTTTCTTTCCCCATTCCTCTCATAAACAAACAGCATGTCATGTTCATCCCAAATAACCAGCTGCTCTCCATATTGCCTTTCTTTCTTTCTTTCTTTCTTTCTTTATTTTCTTCGTATGTTCCTTGCAAAGCAGGATCGGCCCTTGCTTCAAAGGGAATGATGATTGATGTTCTCAAATGATTGAATGAAAGGCCACATATTTCCCCGGTCGCTGTTATGACAAATGTGCAGCAACCCTGTCGCATACTTTTGCATTATTTATCTTGTACATGTTCACTGACCTCCAAAAATAATTGAGTTGGAGAGACTTCCCTTCCATGGGATATCAATTCCCTGCCTGCCTATCGTTTCATTGTCGTGGTTGTACGCAGGCAGCTCATGTACTATAGGCTATGGCCAAACACCTACAGTATGTTTGTGCTTCACCAATGTGTAGTGACTGTGCTCAACTTATGTTGAAAAAAATAATCCTCTCGTGTTTTTTTATCATGGGAAAGTTAACACTGTTCTGTGAGTTAATACGCCTAACTTTCTGGTGCAGGGTACAAAAAGTAACACTATGAAACAAATAATGAGACAGAGTGAGACTGAGGCAACAATTTGCCATGTGGGGACTGATGTCACCATCTCACAGTCTGTTATCACTCCCAGTCCCCCCTCCTGCTTTTCTTTCAGGCCCTAAAAGAGTCTCATCAGAGGCTGAAACAGCTGGAGCAATGGCAACAGCCTGCAAAGAGAAACCATGTTGGGAGACGGTTGCTAAAAAAAGAATGTGGGACTTCATAAAAGAAAAACACAAAGAGACAAGTCTTAGCAAATACCTGCACTAATCCAAGGTTATGAGACAGTTAGGTATAGGAGATGAGAGAAGAGATAGGGCGGAGGACAGAGGAGAGAGAGAGAGGGAGAGTTGATCTGGCAATCTCTTTATTATCAATCACCAATTCCTATTAGGATGTTGCATGTGGTTCCAGGACATTACCCATTTCCTCCCCTGTATATCAAAGCCTGCATCCCCCATCCTCTCCTCCCTCCCTCCTCCACCCTAATTCACTCCAGATGAGCACAATGGGACATTTGATTTAGTGTGCAAAGACACATGTATACAGCTGTGTCTGCCTGTTTAAAACAGCTGGTGCCGAGTCTGAAATACAACGGCAAGCAAGCCCCAATCACGCATTTGTTTATGTAATTAAGACAGAGAAAATCTGAGCCAAAGAAAGATCTTTCTCTTTTTCTCTCTCTCTCTGTTCTCATCAGTTGAGGACTGATCTGATATTTCAATGTGGTAGAGTTCTTGGCTTTGTTAGCAACTCATAAAGCGAGCGCTGGCAGGTAGAGTGTCACGGTCTAATGCTATGCAGGTGATATAAGCCATGTGCTGCCATAGTAACAGTGCAGTCTTGAGCACTGACCCCTTCATTCTGCTGAAGGTGTACTCTGGTCCCTGACAAGCTCAAATAACCTGTATACACTACCGTTGAAAAGTTTGGGATCACTTAGAAAAGTCCTTGTTTTTGTCCATTAAAATAACATACAATTGATTAGAAATACAGTGTAGACATTGTTAATGTTGTAAATGACAATTGTAGCTAGAAACAGCTGATTTTAATAGATATATCTACATAGGTGTACAGACGCCTATTATCAGCAACCATCACTCCGTGTTCCAATGGCACATCGTGTTAGCTAATCCAAGTTTATCATTTTAAAAGGCTACTTGATCATTAGAAAACCCCTTTGCAATCATCTTAGCACAGCTGAAAATGGCTGTTCTGATTAAAAAAGCAATAAAGATGGCCTTCTTTAGACTAGTTGAATATCTGGAGCATCAGCATTTGTGGGTTCGATTACAGGCTCAAAATGGCCAGAAACAAAGAACATTCTTCTGAAACTCGTCAGTCTATTCTTGCTCTGAGAAATGAAGGCTATTCCATGCGAGAAACTGAAGATCTCATACAAAGCTGTGTACTACTCCCTTCACAGAACAGCGCAGACTAGTTCTAACCAGAATAAAAAGAGGAGTGGGAGGCCCCGGTGCACAATTTGTCGTACATTAGAGTGTCTTGTTTGAGAAACAGACACCTCACAAGTCCTCAACTGGCAGCTTCATTAAATAGTACCCGCAAAACACCAGTCTCAACGTCAACAGTGAAGAGGCAACTCCGGGATGCTGGCCTTCTAGGCAGATTTCCTCTGTCCAGTGTCTGTGTTCTTTTGCCTAACTTAATCTTTTCTTTTTATTGGCCAGTCTGAGATATGTATTTTTCTTTGCATCTCTGCCTAGATGGCCAGCATCCCAGAGTCGCCTCTTCACTGTTCACTTTTGTGGTATGTGCATTGTTGTTTGGTAGCCTAATTGATAAACGTTTTTCCCAGAGAGGAGAAAATTACTTGAGGTTGGGAGTAAATTAAATCATATTTTCCTCTTAACAACCAAATCCAAATATAGTGAACAACATTAGAAACGCAACATATACAGTGTTGGTCCCATGTTTCATGAGCTGAAATAACATATCCCAGAAATGTTCCATATGCACAAAAATCTTATTTCGCTCAAATTTTATTCACAAATTTGTTTACATCCCTGTTAGTGAGCATTTCTTCTTTGCCAAGATAATCCATCCACCTGACAGGTGTGGCATATCAAGAAGATGATCAAACAGCATGATCATTACACAGGTGCACCTTGTACTGGGGACAATAAGATGCCACTCTACAATTTGCAGTTTTGTCACACAACACAATAACACAGATGTCTCAAGTTTTGAGGGAGCGTGCAATTGGCATGCTAACAGCAGGAATGTCCACCAGAGCTGTTGCCAGATAATTGAATGTTAATTTCTCTATCATAAGCTGCCTCCAACATAATTTTAGAGAATTTTGCAGTACATCCAACCAGCCTCACAACCGAAGACCAAATGTAACCACGCCAGCCTCCACATCCGGCTTCTTCACCTGCGGGATCGTCTGAGACAATCCACACGGAGAGCTGATGAAACTGAGGAGTGTTTCTGTCTGTAATAAAGCCCTTTTGTGGGGAAAAGCTCATTCTGATTGGCTGGGCCTGGTTCCGCAGTAGGTGGGCCTATGCCCTCCCAAGCTCACCCATGGCTGTGCCCCTGCCCAATCATTTGAAATCCATTAGTTAGCACCTAATGAATTTATTTAAATTGACAGATTTCCTTAAATGAACTGTATCTCAATAAAATTGTTGAAACTGTTGCATGTTGCGTTCGTATTTGTGTTCAGTACAGTTACTGTTTACTGGAGGACATTCAAGCTTGACATTAGTGCTGAATGAACTGAACGTGGAAATGCAGAGATGCAGAGAGACCCAGTCTCATCTATATAGGCTAGTAGGCTAGTGCCGCATTTTGGAGACAGAGCAAAGATTATGGGAGGATAACACTGCACGCATACAACTTGGCCGTCTGATCCAGATCAAAGTGGAGACAAATAAAGCCAGAATCAGAGCTCCAGCCCCAGTAAGTTCCTTTAAATGTCTTCCTCCCCTACCCCAACCATACTAACTGTTACATCACTCTCTTCAACTGTTTCCATACCCAAATGTTCCACTTCTTGGAGAGAGGCTCACACACTCTTGGAGGCTGGATATTGGACAGTGAGGGGCTCGGACGTAAATCCTTCAAAGGAATGCAAACACCCCAGTAAATGGTCTGTAGTTAATATTAAACCCAAACGCCCGTGTCATAAAGCCTACGTAATGCTATTATATATATGACATGACACCGGTCATAACCATTTATGATGGGATATATATTATGACAAATGGCTTGTCATTACTCATGCAGAGGGTTGCGATAAAAACTAAGCGAGGAAGTCGGCTCTGACAAGAAGTTCAGGAGAAGAAGTGTTACCCTGAGACCCATCAGAAGCTGGCAAATGACTCACTCACCTCCTGTTGTCCATTGACTCATCCATAATTCTATCTTTGAGTTTTAGGCCAAGTGGTGTCAAAGTAATCTAGCAGAAGGGGCCATCTGAGGCCAAATTAAGGCAAATATCTTACACATCTGTGTAGATACAGGCTCATAGTGAAGCTATTTATTTTCCTAAACAACATTAACTGCCAATCGCCTGTTATGTGAATTATTTCCCTCCAAACACATGTTTCCTACTAAACTAAGGCTAGTGTTGAGATGTGTTGTGTGGGCGAGATTGGATCAGAATGTGGGTTGAGGCTGTTATGACTAACAGGCCAAATGTTCGACACCACTGTGTCAGGCCTTTCACCTCATTGACCATAATGTGAAGGGCAGGTACAGTAGCATAACTAGTCCCTAGGTGTGGTCACAACCTCCTCCTTCTTGCTGAGAGGACCAGATCAAAGCAGGACTGTCCATGACACAGTCACAGTGTTGCCTCCCTGCCTGGACCTTTGGACATACTGCGGCAGAACAAACCTGTGTGATTTCTCTTGGCGAGGGAGTCAGTAACGCTAATGATTGGGATCAAACCCTCCGTGACCCGTCAGCGCTTGTCACTTCCCCCCTACAGACAGCCACTCTCCGAGCACTTATGTCTGTGGAGAGAGTGAAGATGAGCTTCCTCAGGGAAGGAATCCTCACTTTGATGATTCTACATTTCATCAAGCCTTTTGAAGCTTTTTTCTCTCTCTCTCGATCCCCCCTCCTTTCTCTTTCGGAGTGGGATCTTGCTTGGTTTGCTAAAGCAGCGGTTTTGGTATGAGTCATAGCAGTTATATTAGGTCCTCAGTAGTCCCTATGGATGATTACACACATGAATATAAACCAGCGCCTTCTTATGAAGCAACTGTACAGTCCTCTCTATCTATGCCTACTTGCTTGCCATTGCCTTGCTCGTGAGCAAGCGTTTCACGGTAAAGTCTCCACCCGTTGTATTGATTTTGGATTAGAAGATGTATGGTTTGTTGCTGGTTTTATAATTTAGCATTTATATATGAAGCTGGTGTGAAAATGGTGGTCTTTGTGCACTACATACAGTAAATGCTTCACAAATAATTGCTAAACAAAGTCATACCACTACTACTACTGTGCTAAGGCGAGAGGAAATGGCAGCTAGGATATGATGTCCTTGAGCAATGTGGGCTCAGCGCCGGTTCCAGGCATAAGCAACATAAGTGGTCGCTTAGGGGCCTCGACCATTGATTTTGTTAGTCACTCATACTCAGATATATTAACATGGCAAAATTCATTATAATATGTGTAGAATTGCAGGAAATTAGCTTTAAAACGGCAAAAATGTCTATCCACCCCATGGCAAAATGAGTAGAACTGCATGACATTTTTATAAAATCGAAAAGGTTTCTCTCCGCTCTATGGCAAAATGTGTAGAATTGCAGAAAACGTGCTTTAACGGTCCAATGCAGTCGTTTTTACCTCAATATCAAATCATTTTGGGGTAACAATTAAGTACCTTACTATGACTTTTTAATTTTTAATTTTATTGTCAAAAAGAAACCAAAACAGCTTTTTAGCAAAGAGAAATTTCTAAAGCAAGAATCTAGCTAGGACTGTCTGGGAGGGGTCTGAGTGGGGAGGCTAAAACTGTCACGCCCTGGTCGAAGTATTTTGTGTTTATCTTCATTTATTTGGTCAGGCCAGGGTGTGGCATGTTTTTTTTTTATGTGGGGTGTTTTGTCTTTGGATTTTCGTACGTATCGGGATTGTGGCTTAGTGGGGTTTTCTAGGTAAGTCTATGGCTGTCTGAATTGGTTCTCAATTAGAGGCAGGTAATTATCGTTGTCTCTGATTGGGAACCATATTTAGGCAGCCATATTCTTTGAGTGTTTTGTGGGTGATTGTTCCTGTCTCTGTGTTTGTTGTCACCAGATAGGCTGTATAGGTTTTCACGGTCTGGTTCTTGTTTTTTTTTATTGTTCGTTTCGTCTTCATTAAACATGTATGAAAATTACCACGCTGCATTTTGGTCCGACTCTCCTTCACCCGAAGAAAAACGTTACAAAAACTGAAAATTAGAAGTTTGGACCTCTTTCTTATTGGTCTATCACGCCAGTGTTACATTTAGATTTTAGAATTTTCTATTGTGTTATTGACTGTACGTTTGTTTGTGTAACTCTGTGTTGTTTTTGTCGCACTGCTTTGCTTTATCTTGGCCAGGTCGCAGTTGTAAATGAGAACGTGTTCTCAACTAGCCTAACTGGTTAAATAAAGGTGAAATAAAAACATTTTTAAAGAACTTTACTGTATGGGGATGTCACCATGGAAGGCCAAAATAGACAGAATTTCCAGGTGGTCTTTTCAAACTTTTCAATCCACATGTTCACAATTTCACAGTATTATTCCAACCTCAGTGTGGATATATTAAAAAACACAGGAAAATCAAGTTGACTGCACTGGCCGTTAAAACTGTTCTCTACTCCCCGTGGCAAAATGTGTAGAATTGCAGGAATTGAACTTTAAATTTCTCTCCAATGTCAACAGGGGGACCACTAAAATGTCTTGTCGTAAATTGGGGGTCCCCCCAACTAAATCTTGCTTAGGGCCCCAAAAGGCTAGAGCTGGCCCTGCGTGGGCTTACCTTTGACAGCTGTCAACTTGAATTGGAATGCTTTCACTTTCTCTCTCTCTGGGTTATTGTTTCCTTCAGTCTGTCAATGCCATTGTTCCAATCATGGTCACCTCACATGTAGTTAGTCACTTCATAATCTTTTATAGCTGTAATTGTAATTTGACCGTACTGATGTTCCACTGTTCGTGTCTCCTCAGCATATCTAGATCTCCTCATACATACTACATTGGTGCCAGTGCTGCTGAGTGTGGTGGTGTACTCGAAGCAAACAAAACGAGCACTGCCTCCGGCTCTACTCTTAATATCTGTCCATTGTGATCATCTCGCATTCCCCTGCCTAATGTCTCACTAAACAAGATGTGACTGTGGACTGAACATTCAAGCCACTCATATGATCAGTTTTAAACGGTTAGAATCTTTTACTTTGTACATTAATTTAAAAAATCCCAAGTTTTGTCGAGATCACAAAATAGTTATTGTGATCACATGATAAAAGTTGTCGAGGATCAACTCTGTGAAGAGGAGGGTGTATTGATAATAGATTGACAGTATGGCTGAGGCGGCAGAGCCCATGGCTGATCAGCGCATCCGTTTTTATTTTGATTAGGGATTGACCTAGGCAGAAATGGCATTGTCTGTCACACCCTGATCTGTTTCACCTGTCCTTGTGCTAGTCTCCACCCCCTCCAGGTGTCACCCATCTTTCCCATTATCCCCTGGGTATTTATACCTGTGTTTTCTGTCTGTCTGTGCCAGTTCGTCTTGTTTTGTCAAGTCAACCAGCGTGTTACGCCGTGTGCCTGCTTAGCCTTTTCTCTGTTTTTGCTAGTCCATCCGGTTTTGACCCTTGCCTGCCTTGACTCTGAACCCGCCTGCCTGACCATACTGCATGCCCCGACCTCGAGCCTGCCTGCCACTTGGTACCTCCTGAACTCTGACCTTGTTATGATCTCTTTGCCTGTCCACGACCATTCTCTTGTCTGCCCCTTGGATACAAAACAATATCAGAGACTCGAACAATCTGCCTCCCATGTCTGCATCTGGGTCTCGCCCTGTGCCCTTATAATTGTCTGTCAGTTATAGATGGCTTCCAGTTTTGGCTCCAATCCAATTTTAAAGACATGTAAAAGTGTGGTTGCACTACTATTTTAAGTGGATTGAATGTGGAACGTTCCGTGCAAGAAAAGTTAACATTGAGGTCTGTGGTTGCAGACTACCAATAAAAGTGTATTTTAAATCTCTTTAATAGTTAACAGAGTTTGGACTGTTAATAGCAGCAAAAACACAGTCAAACAATTAAGTAGTACAGAAAAATAAAAGTAGTAAACAGGTGAAGTGAATCACATCTTGTGGGTTTCTAAAAACTCCAACAGTTCATGAAGGCTACAGTCTATTTGTCATTTCAGCCACAAATGGTGGGCAAAATGTGTTGGTGGTGAAGGACCAAGCAGCCATTCATCCAGTGATAAAGATCGTCTCACTGACTAGGCCTACTGTAACATGTACAGTTTGTTTGGAATTCCTCAGTTTGCCCTTGTTTGCCTTGTATTGATGGGGCTTTGGTAAGAAGGCCCAGGCCTGTATGTCAAAAACGTCCGTTTTTTCAATCCCAAAAACACAGGCAGGAGGCAGACAGTCTCCACAGTGCTTTACAGCTCTTTTCTTAGTAAAAAAAAGAAGTCATAAAAATAAAAGGGTTTATAGGATAAAAGCAACACAGAACAAAACCCAAGTACAGGCCCGGGCACACTCTCATACACTCTAGAGTCCGTAGCATGGAGCGTTCGTCGCTTAGGCGTTGGCATCATGGGGTCCCAATGCGGTAGACGTGGCCTCGGCCGTATCGTCATAGCAGGCCACATCTGGAGAGGGAGGAGAAAGTGGCATCAGTAATATCATCATTGGTACGCACTCACACGTCATTCGGCTCTTCAGCACAAGCAGGGTCACACTCATCCGGTCTTCTATCCCCAGACGCTGTGGTGTGTGTGTGTGGCAGAGGACAGCCTGTGGCACTTGTCCTCTCCCATTGCCGACTTGAATGTCCTGAATAATGTCTGAGAGCTGTCTTCTTGTTCTTCTTCTTCTATAGTATATGGGTGGTCACACAGTTTAATGTGCATCCCGCCACCTACTATGCAGGATGGAAACAGGATTCCCCCCCAAAAACTGAACTACCAAAAAACGACGCAAGTTTTGTTTTGTTTTCATAAAGTAAATCAAACAACTTTCCAGTATTTTTTTTATATATATACACAGTACCAGTCAAAAGTTTGGACACACCTACTCATACAAGGGTTTTTCTTATTTTGACTATTTTCTAGTAACATCAAAACTATTAAATAACACATTTGGAATCATGTAGTAACCAAAAAAGTGTTTAACAAATCAAAATATATTTGATATGAGATTCTTCAAAGTAGCCACCCTTTGCCTTGACAGTTTTGAACACTCTTGGCATTCTCTCAACCAGCTCCATGAGGTAGTCAACTGGAATGCATTTCAATTAACAGGTATGTCTTGTTAAAAGTTAATTTGTGAAATTTATTTCCTTAATGCATTTGAGCCAATCAGTTGTGTTGTGAGAAGGTAGGGATGGTATACAAAAGATAGCCCTATTTGGTAAAAGACCAAGTCCATATTATGGCAAGAACAGCTCAAATAAGCAAAGAGAAACGACAGTCATCATTACTTCAAGACATGAAGTTTAGTCAATCCGCAAAAAACTTAGAAACTTTCTTCAAGTGCAGCCGCAAAAACCATCAAGCGCTGTGATGAAACTGGCTCTCGTGAGGACCGCCACAGAAAATGAAGACCCAGAGTTACCAGAAATTGCAGCCCAAATAAATGCTTCAAGTAACAGACATTATCACAACATCAACTGTTCAGAGGAGACTGAATCAGGCCTTCATGGTCAAATTGCTGCAAAGAAACCACTACTAAAGGACAACAATAATAAGAAGAGACTTGCTTGGACCAAGAAACACGAGCGATGGACATTAGTCCGGTGGAAATCTGTCCTTTGGTCTGATGAGTCCAAATTTTTGATTTTTGGTTCCAACCAGCTAATTATTAGAATCAAGTGTGCTAGATTAGGGTTGGAGAGAAAACCTACAGGATGATAGCTCTCCAGGAACAGGGTTGGAGAGTCCTGTACTAGACTAGCACATGGCTACTTACAACAGATGTGCTCAGTATAATCAAAGGTCTTAGATCAGTGTTTCCCAATATCAGTCCTGGGGACCCCAAGGGGTGAACATTTGGATTGTTGCCCTAGCACTACACAGCTGATTCAAATAAACAAAGCGTGATGATGAGTTCACTATTTGAATCAGCTGTGCACTGCTAGTGCAAAAACCAAAACGAGTTTGGGAAACGCTGTCTTAGATCTTTGTAGTCTTACTGCCTTTGTTCCACTATGACACTGCTCTCAATGTATCATCAATATGTCCACTCCTATTTACAACAACACTTTTGTTATTGGGATCACTTGAAAATTATCTTGCGATCTCAACAAATCAACTTTTGTTATGTTGTGATCAATAGATAAATAAGTTATGATCTCGGCATAATGAGATAAAATATATTTGTTATTGATATGTCCTCTTTGGACATCTGTACTTTTGAGGTGAGAGGCCAAAACTTTATTTGTGTAGCTGTGTTTGACAGAGAAAACACTGGTGACATGATAGTGTATGCAAAAGTTGACATAATGGCTGACTGGCTGTCTCCCTTGTACATTCATTATTTTAGTCTCAGCACATTCCAGGAGTGTTTTCAATCCCTCTCTTTCTCTCTGAAAAGTCTTAAGATCCGTCTCCAATGGACACCAGAGACCATGACAGTGAGTGCCGACTGTCTCCGGCTTTTTGTTTTATTGAACCTCTGCCTCCTGTGTCCCAATTTATCTTTTTTTGTCCACATGGCTCTGCCTACCCATTGTAATTAAGAGAAAGTATTCAGAGACAGGAATCAGATGAAAGAGCCAGAACGACGGCACCGCTGAGACCAGCCGAGGCAGAGCTCAGTTACACCCTTAATTCATATTCCTTTTGTTCCCTTTCAGGCACACTGAGGGGTTTTAAGTAGCCTCGAGGAATGATGGGCCTAATGACAACCGAATAGGTATCAGAAATGATTATTACCAACTGGTTATACAGAGCTAACTTCAAAGACCCAAACCAAGGTTTTTATGTGAAATGAAACAGGTATCATTCTATAGAGGTTATATCATATCTCCTCCTGTTCCGATTGTGCCTTGAATAAGTAATGCTTGGTTTCAGTAGTGCCTTGGGTTATGAAAGACAGAACAAAATAGCATCCCACTGCTCCCTATAGAGCATCCCCATTAGCTTGGCCCACAGAACCACCTGTGGCCTTAAAAGAACAGAAGAACCAATATTATACTGTGCTGCATTAAATAATAGTGTGCAGGTTATGTGTGAAGTTGTAAAGACCTATTGTAGGGATTGATAGTGATGGAAGAAGCTCATTTTAATGGGAATACTGTATCTACAGTATATTGAGCAGTTGATATTTGTCCTTCCTTCCTTTTCCCCAGTGCCCTGGAGTTGAATTGGTAATCCAGGCAATGATACTAATACGAAACCCTGTGTTGGAACTTTCTACTCTCTCACTCAGGTTGTTTTGTGTTGGTCTTTTCTAATCTCTGTTTTAGCAGTAAATTAGAAGTGGGTGTAATTCTAGAACAAACCATGTGGTGGCGCTCGTTACACTCTCGCAATGACACATTACCCTTTGCGATCTAGTTACCCTATCACTTGTTACCTCATTAAAATGAGTGATGATAATAAGTCCCAAAGAGCCCATGATCGTGCAATGAAGTCGTATCGAGTTACAGATGCACATGCATCAGCTGCATATACATCCTATCAATCCGCATAGGCCCTTATCTCTCCTCTGAATCGACTGCACTCGATGTAGTTACGTATTCGCATGTGCCCACGCACACAGTCACATGGGCAAACATATACCCACACACACACACACACACACACACACACTCATCAGAACTGACATATCAATATTTTCTAAGCCGTATTTGACTGTTATTTTTTATACCTCTCATGTGAACCACCATATCGTTGGCCTATTTCCATTTTATTTTATTCATAGGAATGTGAATTTGATTAATTTATTACGGTTTTCAAATAATGATAAATTGCTTAGTCATTTAAAAACCTTGTTTTTACAGTCCAGCACCCTTACTGTATTTGCTCAGTAGATACACACTGTACACCACACACGGCAGACAATAAGAAAAGCATGTTTAATTAACGAAGGTTAGAACATAGAACTCTTCCATCCCCATACACTGAAACGTCACACTCCTTCCCATATTTGAGCCCACCGCTCTCTTTATTCATGTTTTTGTTGAGTCTGATGTTTTGTTTTACTCTTTTTTTTCTACAATTGTAAAGCGACTTTTGGTCATTGAAAAGCGCTGTATAAGTCCCATGTATTATTATTATTATTAGGCTATTGAAATAGATGGGTTACAGAGCGTTGCCTTGCTATGTTGTTCGAGGAGGCTTATTCTCCTCGGATGGTTTGTGTTAGTAGGATCAGGCAGATATGGGGCTTTTTCCCCTAGAATTAAAACCCAGATGTCATGCTAACGGACACACATCCCCTCACAGCTATAAAATATTATTTATGATTCCGCAGTCAGCATGACTAATGCTTTCACGCGCAGTGCTGCACTCAGTCCCATGAACAATGCAAAAAAATGTATTTTATTTTGGAATTTGATGTCTGTAATCAATTCCACCATATAGCCTACCAATCGAACTCTCCACCACCAGCCCGAATCTAGTGCTATGCATGTACAGATCTATAGCAGAAGGCCCCATCTTGTTGAACTCATGTCTTGTATGTGGGAGGCCACTGAAGTGTGCTAAAGTATGCATTGTGATAATTATTAAAATGTCTAGATGTAGTCTAATGTAGGCGAATCAATATGTTGTCTAATAAAAACCCATGCCAAGACTTGCTGTTCAACACAGATAGTTTTATGGAACATGCCGCCTTCAGAATTAGTTTAACAGATTCAAAATAAATTATGTTTAGGCCTAACATTTTTCCAGTGTAAACTGACAGGCTTTTCTATTTGTAAATGTTGGAAGCAGATGTGGAAAATGTCACAAATGTGCTTAATACAATTTAGAAAAAAGGAGAATGCTCTGATATCTATTCACAGACATATTCATAAGAGTAAGTGCAAATACAATATCAAGTGCACTCAACACAAATACTGTGATTGCTTACACGTGTAGGATCTGAATTTGACCAGTTTTGCCACAGGAGTAAAATAATCATGCAGCAGAAGGATTTGATTATAAAAAATAAAAAAGTTACCATTTCTAAAGGTAAATTAGTTTTTATAGGCTACATTAGACTATAGTGTATGGCTGCATTTCAGATACACATGTACTGTATATCGAAGTGGAGACCAATATCTATCTTGTGTTATTTAGCTATATTAAAACTATGGTCGTTGATATGTATGGCTGCATTTTAGATACATTTTGTACACTTGAATGTTGCAGTTTTAGGACCTAGAGTAATAGGACATTCATTCTGTCTGGTGCTTTAGCGTTTGAAGGAGAAAGAGTACTGTCGGTTTTCAGTGAATATATGTAAATCATGGAGCTCATTTGAATTTCCTGTGGCGCAGGAAAATTCTCAGACACTACACCTTTAATGCAGCATGGTTGACTCTCAGGAATCAAATTTGCCAAAATAGTATGAAATTACAGGAAATGTAAACATGCCATGTGCAGATGTAGGATCTTAATTTGATCAGTCTTTTGTTGCTGAGAATTTTCATGTTGCAGGAAATGCAGATGAGCTTTGTGATTTACATAAATTCACTGAAAACCCAAAGAGTTATATTAACAGTTTTACACTTTTCATGTAGCCTAGTTTTGGCCAGCTAATAACCTAACCAACAATCATGCAACACTATGGACTAAATGCTCATATCCTGCTTTTGCAGGATTATTTTCATACGACAATATAGGTCAAATTAAGATCTTACATCTGTAACAAAGAACATCTTCAACTCCCCTTCCTTGTCATTACATATCTAAGCTATGTTACTGGGAGAAGACAATATTCTTAAAAGTAAATGTTTCTATATTAACACTATTAGCATTTTTTTGAAAAGCAAGTTTACCACACAGTAAAGATAGAATAATAATGTATACTTAATTGAAACACACTATGTAAATATAATGAAATCAACATAATATCACAATTTCAATTTCATCACACTATGAAACACATTTTTACATTGCGCTTTATCAAGATGTATTGAGGCAATAAAACAAATCAATATTTACACACGTTCCCTTGGCGTAGAGACCTCCATAATAGCCATGGGTTAAAATGAATGTATGCACAACCTCATAGAGAATGCACTGTATATTTGTTGATGCATTGACAACATGAATTCTCCATGCAGTGTAGGCTAGGGGCATATTACCTGTATCTATCCTGAAGTGCCAATTGACAGTTGGATATGTAGGTGCTGCGAAGAGAGGGACATTGCTGTTTTACATAGAGAACAAAAAGCTTTTGATGTCCCCCAATTAATTATGCCGCACAATAACAGTGCCTCAACAGAGGTGATAACATTACACATGGCAAGAATACATAACAGCTATATGACGTTTGTATTTCAAACATAAATGTTTAATAATGCTAATAAGACAAACAAAGAAGGAGGCCTGTAGAGGAAGCCAGGAAGCAACAATAAAGCATAGTCCATGTCTTTGTGGTGGCACAGTTCTTCTGGAGACAAAAGGTTGGTAACCATGAAAACATGGCAGCAGAAATATATATTCTACTCTTGAACAAGGTGATGAAATTGCAAAGCTGTGTTTACAGAGCCTTGTGATAATGTCGACAAATATCAGACCTGGGTTCAAATAGTATTTGTTTCAAGGTGTGCTTGATTGAGCTTGTCTGGTGCAATGGAACCAATTAAATTGTCCCAAAAATTCAAACCCTCCCATCTGGCACTCCAGGCAGGCTCAATCAAATGCCCAAAGTGTATGGAAAAATAATAATATTTGAACCTAGGTCTGACTAATACTGACAACATTTTAACTGGAACTTGTATAGGTTGAACAAGTGGGATAATTGTATATCCTCACAGGCTACAGTATAAGAAGGCATGACCCACCCAGTTATAGCCTCCAGCGATTGGACACCCTTGTTGACAGTGTTTGTCATGGCACAGTTTGTGCCAAAAACACACAATGTTTCTGAGAACTAGCTAAGGGAAATCTCTTTTTTTCACCTTCCCTTATTATTACATCCCTGGTGCTGTCTTTCTTTATGATTACTCGCAGCGGGAAAGCATTCTGACTCCATGCCAGCCCACTATACTTAGAACGGAAGACAGAGTTAAATGGAGACATACCTGAAGTGACATAAACTTGGCAGGGCTAAAATAGTTTCCAGATAGTTAATTAACCTCAGTGACTGGCACAGCAGTCCAGGTCGGCCCAGTCAGTCGCAATGAGCAGCGGGATAAATACTACCATTCATGTTGGCATGTCACAGCCCATACATGTCATCAGTGTACTGGTGCACTTTGTTTAGAGGTGAACTCACAGGTTATTTTCATCAAGATACAAAACTAGTACTATGTAGGTGAAATTGGTGTGTTGCCATAATGTTATGCAAACATACTAAAAACCATTTGTATGATTAGCTAGGTAAAAAAATTGCTGTATTGTATGGCATAAGTTTTCTCAACAATATTCGAGCAGGATGTTGATGGTATGCCATAAATGTGTTTGTGACATATTACATGATTTAATCTATTTGAAAGCGCTACAATGTAATGCCATGTATTCACTCTTAAACACTCATCTCATTCTTTTCTATTGAAAAGTTGAACTAGTGTTGTCTTTTGTCCTGTAAATTCTTCATGGGGATGATCAGTTCAGTTATGTTGGCATGGAGACTTGTAGAGAAGGAGGAGGCAGAGGTGAGGGAGGAAGAGAAGGAGTTGGGATACACAGCACATACTATTACTAATGTTTTCTTTTGAACACTAAATCAAGGCCCAGGAGGTGGAAGAAAATGCCACCCATGTTGGTGTATTACAGTGGCTTGTAGTCTGGTTACGGTACAAAACAGTTGCAGTTCTAGCTATAGTTACAGATGTAGAAGCAGCAATATTGTAGGCAATAAGGCAGTGACAACTCTGGTAGTCAGCCTCCCTAGCGCCACTTTAACATTTATGTGGAACGTTTTCCTGGCTCTGAACACTTCCACATTTCCCCCAACATCATTTTACATTGTTACACTCTGACAAGATCATTAGAAGCTACATCTCAAAATCTCATAACCAAAACGGCGATGTGAAAGGAGTGAAACATCTGGTGGATAACACCTCATAGCTCCTCCTGGGGAAAAAAGTAATCACGTTCGAAAGAAAGAGATTGCATGTGTCAGAAAATTGGATTTAAGGAATGGTGGAGTTGAGCCCAAACTGAAAACAGGGTGGAATGATGACACTTGGAGGGGTGTGATTACACAAATAAATAGAAAACAGGTGGAGTCATCTTGCCACTGGGAGATGATACATGTCAGCAACATTAATTCCTTACGGGCATTTTCATAGTCATCTTACAGTACAGCAAATAAAGTTTCATTTTGGGATTGGCAAAGAAAAGAATCCGTCTTAGCTGGAATTTACATTCACCTTCTCAGCCAACAACCTTCTACACTGGGTTCCCAGCTAGTTGTGGTCTGTGGCAGTGGTCCATGCAGGCACGACCATAGAACCCATGCTGCGAAGCATTAAACCCTATTTATCAAGTCTACTGGCTAGGGTCCAGTATGTGTGACAGTGAAGAATCGAGGTGGAAAGTTCAACACCACAGCACTGTCCAAACCCATAAATGGAAGTCTGAGGATTTTGCTAAAAGACAAACAAAACGACTACGATATTTTGTTAACAATTTGTTAGGAAAACTCAGACAGTTTGGAAAGTTATATTAACATGACACTCGATGCCAAAGCCAATCAAAGCTTGACTGGTTAGTCCCCACCCTCCTGTGGACGTCATCCTCCAAGCCCATTGTCTGCCTTGTACCCGTCAGAACAGACTCTGATATTTTGTTTTAACGGTGCTGAGGTGATTTAAGGAACCCTAACAGAAAAAGACATGCGGTTCGTATTCTCATGGCTGTCTCAGCTTAAACGCATCCAGATTTTCCAAAAGGGGGGGGGGGGGGGGGGGGGGGTGTACAGGGGGTGATTCGCTGACGTTATTTACATGGGGAAAGTTTTGTAGCCTCCCTGTCGGCCAGCACATCAGGATTCAGGATTTTTTTGGCAGTGACCTCCATCTGGATTTGTGTGCTGTGCTAGCGGGTGCCCCACCCCCACCCCCTTGTGAAAGGAGACCCATACAGAGCCTAAGCCTGAAACTCTTTCAGAAGCAGCACTCTTGCTCAGTCAGTAACACCAATACCCCCAACCCACAACATTCTAAATGTATCCTCTTTTGCTATCAGGTCTATCTTTGGAGGAGTACACTGCAGACCCTTCCTGTATCCCATATTAGTTGAGTGTGCAACGGTGAAGAGCCGGCCTTCCAACCGATTGGGTTCTCTCTCCAGAAGCCATATGGGACCACAGAGAGCTCAGTCTGGTTTTCATCTTCAGGGAAGTCAGTCAGCTGCCCCACCCTGGCCCTATACACAATGGATTGGGAGCAGGCCTGTGACTTTGACTTTTAACTCAGTCTGCAGATTCCAGGCTCTGCTGCCAGTCTGGCCCAATATGCTACGCAGAACCTCCCTTGATGTGTCAGCCAAAGCAGCTTTGAATCCAATCATAAGGTCATAGGTTCCCCCATAATAGTCCATCCATGTTCCTGGAGAGGGGACACCAGGGAATTGTGCTTATGGTCAGCAATGTGGAAAAATACATAGATTGTTTTGCCACTAATGTCAGATCCTTCAGTGATGTATTTCAGCAAAATAGATAAATAGTCCAGTAAATATATACCGTAGTTAATCTGGGGAGATAACAATTTACTCCTTTTAATTGAACACTATGGCTAACGGTCATTTATCAAAATCTCGGTGAATTTCTCTTATCAGTTGAAAAGCACAGAATCTAATTTGGTGATGGAATAATACCATTATCATCTATTCTGGCACAATTCCTGCCTAGTATACAGGATATCTTCCAGTTGAACACTCAAGCTCATGCTACTTGTAATACTGACAGTCATAGGAAAGAAGAGGGTCCATTTTGTGCCTTTTCTTATCAGTTAAAAAGCACTAAATCCAACGTGGTGATTGAATAACTATTGCTGTAAGATAGAGCCAAGTATACACTGTATCTTCCAGAATTCACCATCAAACTCATTCTACTTCTCACACTACTTCCAAGACAGTTAGACCCATAGGGAATCAAGAGATTCCATGCAAACTTTATTATCAAAAAGCAATGGATCTAACATGAGGATAGAATGATGCCAAACCATGTTTTGTTGTATAGTAATGCCAAACATTTTTAGAATCAAACTCATGTTACTACTCAAGCTACTGAACAGGCTGTTATAACTAAGGAATTGAGATAGTCCATGTTGTGCTCCTCGTTGGGAA
Organism: Oncorhynchus mykiss; assembly: GCF_013265735.2. Lineage (NCBI taxonomy): Eukaryota > Metazoa > Chordata > Actinopteri > Salmoniformes > Salmonidae > Oncorhynchus > Oncorhynchus mykiss. Next base: position 70,241,920 of record NC_048572.1, read on the forward strand.
TATGAATGAACAAGTTAATGAAAGAAAATCTGAACTGAATTGAATGAGTCAGTCCGTCTGTCTGTCTGTCCAGCAGGTTGTCAGTCTGTCAAGGTTTTCAAACACCATTCAGCAGGCGGAGGGTCTCAAAGATCTGTTTGGAGTGGTTTCCCCCAGCCGTTGTATCCGTCACGCAAACAGAGGCCGGCCCCAGGTCTAGTCTATCCTTCATCCCCCTCTCCCATATTGGGCTCGGAGCGAAGGAGAGAGAGGGCTTTCAGGCTATAATTAAATTTCAATCCCAGCTCTCAGTTCTCCACTGGCCGTCCCCGGCTCTCTCGGTGGGAGGTTGAGAAGTTGGGTTGCCGCCTGTTGTGGTTTGTTTGAAAGCTCGAGAGTTCTCTGCCATAACGTTGGAATTCATTGTGCAGCAGCAGCGGGCCCCTCTGTGCTTAGTCAGTACAGGCAGAAGATCCATAGAATAGAATCATGTCTGGTGTAGCCTGTCCTGCTTATTCTAGTGGGCCAAGTCAGGATTCTCGCTGCTTATTGTTTGTGACTCATGTACCCCGTCTCTCTTTGAGAAGAATGGGATTTGTGTACACCGTCACGTCATCTGTCATCGTCTGTTATGAAAAGCTGTGATAAGCTGCATATGACATCACGGTTCTGAAAGCTTGAAGTCACATACGCATTATGACATGTACCTCGAGCTCCGCATCAGTCTGAGGTCCACTTTCCTCCATTCTCCACTCACTTCCACTTTTTTTTCCTACTACTGCAGTGCACTCCCTGCTCACTGCCACACTGCCACGGACAATGCCAGATCATTGGCATCGATCCATGGGTAGGCCTACAAACTGGACTCAGCTGCGGCAGCAGGGAGTCAGGCATTTCCTCCTGACAGTGATATGAGTCCGGTCGGGGAGGCAGGGACCAGCGCTGTGGGAGAGACAGGCTGAGTTCTGCACCACTGATCCATAGTGACAGTGATGGACAGGTTCTGAGAGGAGAGCTGATGGCCAGGCTTTTTCGCCGCTCTGGACAGTTTTTTTTTTTAAAGGATGGACAAGACGGTCACAAGGCTTCAATGTCAGTGGGGCGTTTTGTCTTGTGTGTGTGTGTGTGTGTGTGTGTTGCCAAATGGTCAAGCAGAGCAATACATGTGGAGAGGAGAAACACTTGAATTATTGATTTTGTTGAATTTGTACCCTGTTACAAGTGTCCATACAAGACATAGAAGATCCCATTAGCCTAATGATACTATGATGATTTGGTGACAAACCATCCTTGACATGATGAATGAATGCTAGCTTCACACTTTGACATTTTAAGTTTACACGTTGACATTTAAAGTATAAGTTTAAACAGTCAGGTTCAAGTCCTATCATGCTATGAGCAGGAGTTATATGTCACAGAAGATGTTCCTCTCCCCCACCCAGCTTATGAAGTGTTGAGGTTCTCTGCTAACTCATTAATTCAAGAACAAATGTCGCCAAGCGCAGCAATTATTGCTAAACTTATTAGACACTATGCTGCCCCTGGGACCACACTCTAATCTGGACATTAGGCCCTGGGTTGTGCCACTTACCAAGCTGTCAGCTTTGATGACTCGCACGCACGCACGCACGCACACACACACACACACACACACACACACACACACACACACACACACACACACACACACACACACACACACACACACACACACACACACACACACAATGTTAGTTGTGTGTGTCCATGCATTTGTGTTGTTTACTGAGCGTGGGTGGGGGAGAGGAAGGATGAGAAGGACGTACATGTGTCTAGTATGTAGTATTTACAGAATGTGTGTGTGTGTGTGTCTATCTCAACGACAGCTAGGACAACCTCCTCACCAGACACACATTTTACAGACAAAATTAATGACAAAATTATGACAAAATTAATCTTCTCAGACTACATATGACTACTCCTTTAAAATTTGCTCATCCTGTGGAAAATATTTAGGCCTATGCCCAAAATGTGTAGGACAATTTGTGAAGTTATTTTTTTTTAAATTCTGCACTGTGTCTTCATCTGCCAGCACTCACAGTCTCACGTCAGAATTATACGTTCATCCATGTTTCTAAAACGTCAAAAGTTGAAGTGTTTAATTTTAAGTTTAGGCATTAGCTCAACATTTTGAAGGTTAGGGTTAAGTTTAGACATTAACTCAGAATTTCTCAAGGGTAGGCGTTAACTCTGAATGGTTAAGGTAAGGGTTATGGTTTGGGATACACTTACAACAAAATATATCAGAAAAATCTTCCTAACGCTGGAATCGAACGTGCAACCTTTGCAATCAGTAGCAGATGCAGATGCTTATGGGCTCCTGAGTGGCGCAGTGGTCTAAGGCACTGCATCTCAGTGCAAAAGGTGTCACTACAGTCCCTGGTTTGAATCCAGGCTGTATCACATCCGGCTGTAATAGAGTGGCCCACAATTGGCCCAGCATCGTCCAGGTTTAGCTGGGGTAGGCCGTCATTGTAAATAAGAATTTGTTCTTAACTGACTTGCCTAGTTAAATAAAGGTTAGCTCACTGATGCCCCTAGTGGCCCGTTTCCATGTCACCTCCTGATGTTCTCAGACATGGATGGACATCGAATACTGACTTGGAAATACTGTAGAAATGGCCACATCCTGGCCTACCCATTTCTGTCTGTAACTTCTATCTGGTGCTACTTTTCACTGAGTCCCCTGACTCAAGCCCTTCTGTTATGATCTAATTTTAGATGTTCCCTCGATCAATAATTAATCAGACACGATAAATGAAGAATAAACGACTAGCCTTCTGGTAAGCACTGCCTGTGAGAATAGGATAGATGTACAGTAATAAGAATATTCAGGGGGTTGAGGAGAAGGATGGAGCCCCTCGACTACTTCCAGCACTATGTGTGATAGACATACTGTACTGAGCTGGGGATCTTCAGGGGTTAGGAATAAGGATGTGTGTGTCATGTTTGTGTGTATATGTGTGTGTGTGTGGCCAGAGACTTAGAGACAGACCTAGCTTTAGGGGCTTTTGTGAGGTTGTTAAACATGTTCCTGTTCACTTTTCCAGCTGCGCCTCCTAAATGGTGCATTAAACTCTGGTAAACCCCAAAAGTCACCTGGGAAACCATGAAATGCTCTGAGCGTCAAGTGGGTTCAAGGACAATCCTCTTGCTCTATTCTCTTCTTTCACATGTGTCATTTTCAGGGATACAAAGATAATAGACTCTTATAGATCACCAATAGCCATATCTCACTTAAAAAGCATTTTTAAATAGCTTTTTAAACACAGAAAAAAAAAAGCTTACTTAATTTTTCGATTATTTTCACTGCATCAGGGATAGCGTACACATACTTTTCGGATTTGCAGCCCTCTTCAGTGTGTACTGTAGGTACAATTGAAAAAAAAAATCAAAACAGCATTTGTAGGGAACACAGGTGAGTGACCGATGAGCAGCAGGTGCTTCTAATCAGGGTTGTCACTCATCTGCCAATCAGGGATGTGGCTTCTCTGGTCTACCTTAAATTCACTTACGCAAAATAGTTATAGGATAGAACAAATTGTTCCTATAATTAAGAAAATGTTGACCATTAAGCCCCATTTTACATATCACTAATAGCATAATAGCATAATAGCAATGTTAAATTCAACATGTTTCAAACATGTTTGTTTTTTGCTATTAGTGGATGTGAGTCATGCTGTAACAATGAGTCATACGAATGTTGAATTACAGTACATAATAACTGTATTTTTCTAAACATATGTGCTGTAATTTTCCCTGGCCCAGAAAGATTACCCACTGTGGATAAGGATAATCCTGAAATGGTTTTAGTGCTAATGTTACATCTGGTCACACTGTGTTTGGTAGCCTATAACGACAGGTACTGGACAGATAAAGCCTATTCCTCTGAGAGCACATGAACCCAGCTAGTCTACATTTGCACTATCAAGGACACAGTATCACAGCTTGTTATTAAATTGATGAAGAACCCTGACTACTTATTGAACGTACGCTACAGCTTGGAAAGATGCACTTAAAGATGCAGCGTTGCATTTTAAAATGATAATGAACAACATAAGAGGCTATTCAGACATGTTTTTCAATACATAATGCAAAGTTAATACCACGCCACAGCCTTGAATCAAGACCCTTCTGCCCTAGAGAAGACATTCACTAACACCAAGAACACTGAAGAGCAAGATGTGAAAACACACATTGTGGGGATAATAATGTAACATTGAAAGAGGACACTTATTCTGTATTATGGAAAAAAGCTTGCTCAAATGCATTTAACATTCATAACGCAAAGTGAGAGGCAGTCAAAGGTGACAACCCACTGGGCACACACTTCAATTCTATTCCACGTTGGTTCAATGTAATTTCATTGAAATGATATGGAAACAACGTTAATTCAACGAGTGTGTGCCCAGTGGGAAACCGTTTTATCAAAGCATAGTCTGGTTGTTTGGTGATAAAGAGATATAGGTTGAGGAAAGATTGTAGATAGTACAGTGGGAAGAACAGTGATAACTGTTTCTTTGTAGACGACGAGTTCACAATGACTGTATGAGACTAGACAGCAGAATCTGTTAAAACATACATTATCACATAACGCATCCATCTTATTGGTTGCGGTAACCATCTTAATTGGTAGGACCTCATTGGATGATGGCCCGTGGTATACCTCTGCTACCCTTTGAGCAGACGTAGATGGGGTGATCTATGTATGTATCCATGTCGTCTCCTCTGTCATGCAAATAAACCATCTTTTCGAGATGTTATCCTGTACACTGTTGTGCTCCTTATTCAAGAGCAATAGAACCCTGCTCCCGGGGATGCAACACGGACTCTCCTCTTAAAGAGATGATCACGTCTTTTCACCTACCCTGCTGTTCACTGCCTCTGTTTTTTCTTCCCTTATTTTTTTTTCATGGCAGGAGGTAGTTGCCACGGAAATAGGACTTTGACCGATACCCTGCACAAAGGCAGTGAGATATCAATGCTTCACGATGCAAAATTCAAGATGTTTTTCTCTCTGTTCTGTGCATTAGACATGGGACATTGTCATGGTAACAGCTGCCATTTTAAATGTTAAGGATTTCTTCACATTATGCTAGGTATGAATTGCACATAAATATTTCCCATAAGGGAAAAAAATATAGATGTTCAATCAAACACTTGGTTTCATAAAGTTTCATTAAATTGATAAGGTTTTGAAGTGCCAAAACACTGTCATTTATGTTATTTTTTCACTAATGCTCTCTGCATTGCTGCTATTCTAAATTTTACAGTTGCAATAATCTCAAATATGCTTACATTTCTATCACTAAACACTGAGTCTAAAAACACTACATCATTGGCTGCTGTCGAGCCTTCTAAACTATGATTGTTACCAGGGCTACAGCAATATTTTCACAGGCTATTATTTTAACAATAACCACCTAAAGGCCAGTGAGAACTATTTCTCTCTAACAGAGTCTGGTAAATAAAACTTGAATTGACTATTGGCCTTGACGACAGCCTTACACTGACTGACTCTATGCCATGACTGTTAATCTGCCATCACCTGTTGCCAGGTAACGTAACAACGAATGAACGAACACAGTGCCATCACCATCCATTCTTTATGAAGAGATGAGCAATCTGTTTCTCCCTCCTCTCTCCCTTGCTCTCTGGCTTACGGGGGAGTTTCCACTCAAGGTCAGAGACAAGCCTCTTAGCTATCCAGCAGCTATATTCAAAACAACGTGTATTGTGTAGGCTGACATGCACATGCTCCATGTCTATATGTGTTTGTATACATATGTGGATGTACATCAATGTACTGTATCTGTTAGTGTGTAGAACAGATATAGCAGCATGTAAAACATACTGTACCTTACAAAAGCTATTCCTCATAAGTGCATATCATGAATGTTTGTTGTTGTGCTACAGCAAAGTATAATACAGTCCAGTTGTTACAGTAAGTGGCACCCATTTGGATTTAAAATGCCACCATAGCACACTATGGAGCAACAGAGCTCAACAAATTACAGTGGCAAATCCTACTACCTTAACAGTGATTGCCCTTGTTGCCTGTCACTGTGATTTCGAAACCCCTGTGATTCAATAAGGGAACATTGTTTGGATTCGACCTGGGCTTGGATTGCAACAGTACCTCACAATAACATTTATTTCCTAAGCTTGCCGATTATCTCCGCATGGTTCTGTCTGTACCATACTGTCCTTTAAAAAAAGTTGCAGAGCACAATCTCAGTAAGTTGCTGAAACTATTAGCTGAATTAGCTGTGAATAAGACCCTCTGAAAAGTGGAGCATGAGTCAAAGAAAGGTATCCCGCTGCCATGGGGCTGTGAACTCTTTTCACAGAGTCAAAGAAAATAAATGACATTGCACAAGACGTCTGCCAAATATCTACTGGAAAACATTTAATTTCATATCACATTTTAAACAATTTATTTCGATTTTATCAGATAGGATCATTTTGCAAAAGTTATTGTTGATTACAAAAGAGAAACATAATTAATGTGCGCCTTTGATGTGCTTATAAAATGAATGGAAACAAGCTGAACCAGGTGTGTGGAATGGCCACACACACACACAACACTTTATTTCTGATCTCCGTAACATGAGGGATCATTTTTGTTTTGATAAACTTTTACAGCTACAAAGCCAGACATTATTGTGAGATTCCTCTTCTGATCCACTCATTTCCCTAAGAATGCAAACCCTGAAAATTTCAGTCAGGTTGGTAAAATTCATGTCAGCTGATATTCAGAAATGGAGCTATACAGGCCATAAAATCTAAGACTATTTGATACAAAAAGAGAGAATATACTGTATAACAGAATCACAAGATGCCTCAAAATCAATCCTAACCTTAAAACATTACTGCATCATAAATAGAAATATAAATATACTAATCCATTTTAATTGACTCAAATTTAAAACCTATGAAACTTGGTGGACATGGCAGGTACTATAAGCTGAAATTGAAAAAATGCATCCTTTGAATATTAAATAACATTTTACTCCTTTGAGATATGTTTTACAATCACATCTTCAGAGATGTCATTTACTAAAAACAAGTGTTTTGACGTGAGAATAAAATGTATCATATTTTAACTTCAAATGTATTTTTCATATACAGTATGTCACTCCACGTCCTCAAATAAACAATTTCTGCAATTTTTCAGAAATGAAAGCAGCATATTTTTGCAAGTGTTTGCAAAAATGGAGTTCGCTATACTTATTTACAACACTTTGTAATATGATAGTAGTAATACAAAAATTGTGTAAATATTTTGTTCTCCATTTCAAACAAAAATAATGTAAAAACATTGTTCTCAATTTTCACAGTGGCATAAAATACCTGCATTTTGGAGGCCAATTTCTCACATTTCAGAAACCAAATATCTCACCGTTGACCTTGTCTGTAGCAGGGCTGCTGGTGTTGTTGTATTAGCTTTGGTCTAATAGGTGTAATGTGCTGTCACGTCTTTAGCTCAGGGGGAATGCATTTCCTTTATCACACAGCATGGAGAAAGCCCAGCGCGCGCACACACACACACACACACACACACACACACACACACACACACACACACACACACACACACACACACACACACACACACACACACACAGCAGCGGGAGAGCCCAACAAAAACCCCAGTGCAGTGGTTAACAGGGTAATGCGTGTGACAGGTAACTGTAGACCTGTTTCTAAGTCAGTGGAAGTGTTTCATATGAGAACTGACAGTTTTCCAATTGTATTGTGCTCAAACTGGGATGGTTTTTGACAGATGACACAATGGACAAACAGGCTCACGCATACACATAGGCCTATGCACATGTACACACACACACACACACACACACACACACACACACACACACACACACACACACACACACACACACAGCTTCAATGCTCCTTGGCATAGATTCTACAAGTGTCTGGAACTCTATAGGAGGGATGTGACACCATTCTTCCATGAGAAATTCCATCATTTGGTGTTTTGTTGATGGTGGTGGAAAACGCTATCTCAGGAATCGCTCCAGAATCTCCCATAAAAGTTACATTGGATTGAGATCTGATGACTGAGACTGATATTATTTAAATAGTTTTCATGCTCATCAAAGCGTTCAGTGACCACTCGTGCCCTGTGGATGGGGGAAATGTCATCCTATGGAGGCATAACCATGTTACTCAAAATAATGGCATGCTCAGCATTTTTATACATGACCCTAAGCATGATGGGATGTTAATTGCTTAATTAACTCAAGACCACACCTGTGTGGAAGCACCTGCTTTCAATATACCTTGCATCCCTCAAGTGTTTCCATTATTTTGGCAGTTACACACTCACTCAAAATGATATCACGCCTTTTCAGATGTGGATTTGATGAGGCCTCTTGTGTACTTTGTCCTAAACCATAACAGCCATAATCTCCTATAATAGGCCTCAGTGTAGAAGTCTAACATCCTGTTCTGTCTACCATCTCCCTCTCCTTCTCAGTCTCTCTGTATCCCTCTCTCGCGCTCTCAAGTTTCTCTCTCTCGCTCTCTGTCTCTCTCTCTCTCTCCTGGTCTCATGTTTCTCTATGAATATTTCCCCGTCTCTCTGTTTCTGTCTCTCTGTTTCTCTATGAATCTTTCCCCCTGTCTCTCTGTTTCTCTCTCTCTCTTTCTCCCTGTCTCTCTGTTTCTCTCTCTCTCTCTTTCTCCCTGTCTCTCTGTTTCTCTCTCTCTCTTTCTTTCTCCCTGTTTCTATCTGTCTCTCTTTGTCCCTGTCTCACATGTTTCTCTCTTTTAGAATGTCTATAGCCTTGGTCACAGTATTGTTGAAGCAGCAATATACAATTCAAATGAACAAAAGCTACTTCATAAAAGCTGTGCATGGGCAGAGGATGAAATAACACCAAGACACATAACTCAACACTATTCTTAGGTTACCGGGCATAGAAACAGGCTGGGTATGATTCAATAATGTTATAATTACTTAATGACGTTTACTTTAATCAGTAGGACAGAGCGTGGGAGCTGGATTTTGTCCAGACCATGCATTTCTTTGTTCAATCAGATAAAAAATAATAATGCCAATACAATAGCCCCAATACAATCCAATAGCCCCAATACAATCCAATAGCCCCAATACAATCCAATACCCCTAATACAATAGCCCCAATACAATCCAATAGCCCCAATACAATCCAATACCCCTAATACAATCCAATAGCCCCAATACAATCCAATACCCCTAATACAATACAATAGCCCCAATACAATCCAATAGCCCCAATACAATCCAATAGCCCCAATACAATCCAATAGCCCCAATACAATCCAATAGCCCCAATACAATCCAATACCCCTAATACAATACAATAGCCCCAATACAATACAATAGCCCCAATACAATCCAATAGCCCCAATACAATCCAATAGCCCCAATACAATCCAATAGCCCCAATACAATCCAATACCCCTAATACAATCCAATAGCCCCAATACAATCCAATAGCCCCAATACAATCCAATACCCCTAATACAATCCAATAGCCCCAATACAATCCAATAGCCCCAATACAATCCAATAGCCCCAATACAATCCAATAGCCCAATACCACCAATACAATCCAATAGCCCAATACCACCAATACAATCCAATAGCCCAATACCACCAATACAATCCAATCGCCCAATACCACCAATACAATCCAATACCCCCAATGAAATCCAATAACCCCCAATACAATCCAATAGCCCAATACCACCAATACAATCCAATAGCCCAATACCACCAATACAATCCAATAGCCCAATACCACCAATACAATCCAATACCCCCAATGAAATCCAATAACCCCCAATGAAATCCAATAAGCCCAATACAATACAATACAATCCAATCCAATCCAATCCAATACCCCCTACATATGCAAGTTGGAATGCAGAATACGCCACAAGCAGATGCAGAATGCCGTGGCAGTGTGGTGGCAGGGTGGGAATGATGCACAGCCACATTCAGATGCTCTTTATCTTTCTGCTGCAGAGTGAAATGTAGAGGAATGTAAGCTGTGCATTTACAGGGGCCCTGAGGAAATATAATACTTCTGCTTTGTGGATGTACTAATGTAATTATGCATAGTTCCCGCTTTGGCTCAAGATTGCTATCCCCCACTAACATAAACATTTGTCCGCAAGAACACCTTTTCAGTCTAATATGACCGTTTTATCTGTGTCGTCCCCCCCCCCCCCCCCCCCCCCAGTAAAACCAGGGTGAAATGGTAAAATCAGATTTTTTTTGTAACACATTTAGGGTGCACACGCAGATGCATACACACACACCACATTTTGGAATACAGGGTCTGTGATCTGAGTTTCAATGAAACATCTTGTTTGATGTATTTGGAAGGTGGACATTAAATCATGTCCAAATCACCAGCGGGTACAACATCAAACAGAAACAAATGAAAACACTGTAATGTCTGCTAGGACTCCGGCTTATTGTGCCTTCATTTGCGACCGGGCCCTGTGGACACAGCTACAGGACTGTCTGATTATAGATTAAAGATGGGTTGATTAGTCCAGTACTTTCATCTCTACCAAACTTCGACAACTTCTCATTTGCTACACGAATAGGGTCATCATTGATATGCTGTATCATAGTCTAACCCGAAGTAATGCCCAGTTGGAAAGCTTGATGGCTAGGAAGGTGAATGGTGACATTGAGGGTGCGTGTTCTTTTATCAATGGCATGTGACTGTGTTCCAATAGGGAATGAAGCTGCTCCCTAACCCCTCCCCCTCCTCAGAGTATATTATAGTATTATCCCGCCTCCCACTCATCATGGGGAAAGAACATGATCACCAGTATATTGAACGGTATTACAATGCACTTCTCTTGAAGATGATAAGGCAAGAAAGCTAATATAACAGACAGATTACTTAGCGATAATGAACCAATATATATGCATCATGCAACAACAAAATTACCTAAAGTCTTGGGGAGAGAAGGGAGGTCCATATTTTTCATTCATCATTATGTTTTTTGCCTGAGCTACGAACACATATAGAGGATTCTGACACAAAATTAACACCGTCACATCTTGGACCCTGTCATGTTGTTACTGGTGTTAGAAAGGGGGATTTGATTGTGTGCCACTGATTTAGATGTTGAATGAAGACTTTAGGGGTTGTTTTTTGAGAAATCGTGACGTATCCTTTTAAGACAAGACAAGATCCACTCCTTTCCAACTGAACTGCGAGTCCGAGAGAGCCTGCTTGTACTGTATTTATGGTCCTGGTCCCTGGTCATCAGCTTTGCGTTTCATCTGATTTTCATTACAACTGAAGTGAACGCAAAGCCAAGTTTCCAAATAATATAACAGACCGGTTCAGTGTCTCCCGGCCGGGGCCTGTTGGATCTGGATAGCTCTGTGTAAACGGAGAGGCTGACATTCAAACACCGCGGCAGGGAGCCATGGTGGACTTAGCAGCTCTGCTCCTCTCTGCCCTGCCTTGGCCACGGCCCCCGCTCCTCTCTGCCCTGCCTTGGCCACGGCCCCCGCTCCTCTCTGCCCTGCCTTGGCCACGGCCCCCGCTCCTCTCTGCCCTGCCTTGGCCACGGCCCCCGCTCCTCTCTGCCCTGCCTTGGCCACGGCCCCCGCTCCTCTCTCTCACTCCAACGTCTGACAGAGAATTGGCATCTCACACGGTCTAATGAAGTGTATGTCACAGTTAAATGCAGAACTGAGCAGACGTACGTTGTCTACTAAGAACAGCTGGGTGGTCAGCTTCAAGCAGGACCTACGGGCTGGAAGACCTTACTAGGCAATAATATTTGAATGAAAGTTATTGAGCAGGATCAATCAGATAACTCTCCTGTTGACATTTCTTTCCATGACTACAGGTCTAAACAGATGCTTAGCTCTCATCTTGCTCCATGTCTGGACATGAAAGAAAAGTAACAGTGAGCCATTGCAAACAAGAAAAAATCTCACATTTATTTGATATCAAACAAGAGTTGAATTTTTATATCAGCTGACAATGGGCACTTACAAAATAAATGAACTTAATCTAAACCGTGCTGAAAGTCGCACTGCCCAAACATTTTTATTTTTCAAATTTTCAATAATTCTGTTAATAAATTAATGTCAAAGGCGGAAATATGCTCGTAATATGCTTGAAATATCGCATTGACACAAATGTTTTTATTTTCTTTCACGTAAAATAAATTACACAATGATCCAATTCACTCCAAATCTGTGCATGGCATGGTGTTAACAACAAATATTACTGCCAAAACTCTTCATTCATGAAAGCAAAAAGCACTTCACAAGCGGAGATGTGACTATTGTTTCTTATGAGATTTTCAAAAAAGTATATATATTTTATGCTCAAACATACTACAACGTGTCAAGTGAGAGGAAAAAAGACATTTGCACCGTTTGAGCAACCTGTTTTGAGGACAATCTCCTCAACATTGAAAGGTTGTAGAATTGGTTGCCACAACATTTGTATTCTTTTCTCTTTTTTTTTTACACTGTGGTACAGCAAAATATATTTTATTTAGCTGTTACTCTGACAACAGTTAAATGTGCAATAGAGAAAATATAATGCCTGAGTCTGAATTAGTGGTTCTTCATTTGACATTCCTCAATGTGGAGTGAAATGACTCTAGGTTCTGGAGTGGAATGACTCAACAGATCCTCATACTGGAAACCCTTCCAGGAAGACTTCCCCAGTGTTCCTAAAGTTCTAAACCTGGAGTTTGAAACCATCTTTTTTTTCTTCTTCCATATAATACAAATGCAAGCTGGACAGGGATGGCGCCAGACAGACTACTCTCTGACACATTGAGTAGTCTGTGCATTTCCTTCTCTGTAGTCCCACAGCAGAGCGGAGCAGTTCTTGTCCAAAGGACATTTGTATGTGACCGAGTGTATGTGTGAATAAGCCATCCATCTCCTGCCTACCAGCCACAAACATTTCACTTCTTGCTCTGACGGGTCATTGGGAGTGCAGAGGAGGACCAGGAGGAGGACCGGTGAGGGCTGGCAATAGTCTTGACATCAACCAAAGCCCACACACACATACATATGTTCAAACCTGTGCAAAAACACCAGAGAGGTGTTTCCTCTCCTTCCTCCATCCACCTGCTCAGAGGCTGGTAATGAGCTGCATCTGTCCATCCTGGGGGCCCTGTCCCTCAGGTTCACAGTCCTCAGCGCTGGGGGGCACAATGCACCCATCGCTGGTGCCCCGGTGTATGTGGTAGTAAGACAGGGGCTGGGGCCCATCGACCAGCTCAGGCATGCTCTTATGGTACAGGTCCTCCCCCTCACTCCTGGGGGAAGGGGACAGGTCGTCGGCTTCATCGGGGGGGTAGGGTGAGGCCGAGGGAGAGTCTCTCAGGTTGGGCATGCTGGTGTACTGGGAGTCCCCGTCCTCCATCACCCCCACTGTCTTTGAGCCGTGGCCCCCAGGCCCCTCCACAGCCCTCCTGGGGGCCTTGTGGGCGCTGTAGAGCAGGGAGTGAGTCCTCTGGGGTAGGAGGGGGGCCTCTAACGCCTCCTTATGGTGGGGGTGCAGCAGCAACTCCAGGGTAGGGTGACCTCCAATTACCCCGACTATACTACCTCTCTGGGGGGACGAAGCCTCAGCACGGTCGTTCACTATGGCATCATCCTCGCTGCCGCTTCCACCCCCACCATCCCTATCCCTGTCCCCAGTCACCCTGGTCTGGGGAGGGGCCCGGTCCCTGTCCCTCTCCCTGCTATCTCGGTGGGGGTTGTGGCCCTTAGGGGGCCCGCGGGGCCTCAGGTTGTTGTGAACCAGCTCAGAGATTATCATCTTCTCGAAGGCAGCGTCGTCCAGGCTGAGGCCCCCCAGGTCCCCTGGGCCGCAGACCACACCCCCGACCACACCCCCGACCACACCCCCGCCCACAACGTCCTCATAGTCATCGTCATGGTCACGCAGGGAGTAGCAGTTGTTAAAGTTTCCGTTGAGGGGGAGGGTGTCCATGGCACTGATGTCCTTGCTGTGGGTCAGAGAGTGCTGCCCTGCAACGAGAGGTACGACACCAGGATTAGATATCACTAAAGCACTGTTTATAAATCCATATTAAATTACAAATCAATACAATACAGTTTGATACTGCTCAGGACACTTCACTGTTAAGTGTTTTCAATAGTTGCTAACTCGATTTTTATGTTCAAATTTTCATATTTATACATAATATACAGTTCAAGAGGTTCAAATTTGAAATCATTATCTATCATGTCTGTTTCCATTTTGCATCATCATGTCTGACATTATCATAGCCAATACTGAAGTTATCCTGAACAATATTCGACAAATGAGAAAGGAAAAAAATAAATAAACATTACACATCCAGCAACAACACACTGATAATGTAGCTAGCCAGGTAGCAACAACATAGCAAGGTCAACATATCATAGCACAGGTTATGAGAGAAAGAAATACTGTGGGGGAGGTGGAGGTAGAAAAGAGACAATGAATAAAACATTCATTCCAGCCGTAAAAAAAAAGAAAAAAGAAGGAGTAATGTGGAACACAGACGCAGGGCCACCTTGTTCACCCACTGGGGCCACACAAGCACAGCCCCCCCCCCCCCCCCCCCCCACACACACACACAACCACGACACAGGCACGGTGCAATGACTCACTTTGCCACCACTCACATCAAGTGTGTCTGCTCAGGCTATCTGGCCTAAGAACTGCTGATATGCAACAAAAAAAAGTAAAACATATGCTTTTTATTGCGGCATAAAAAACAAGAAAATCACTGAAATAAGACAAAAGAAGAAGGAGGCCTGGATTCAGTCGGCCCCGCTCAGATTTGGGTCCCCTTAAAAAGTTAACGATTTAACTCGAATTTACAGATTCATCTGAAAAAAAATTGAAACATTTGAGAAAGCTCTAGAGAAATAATCCTGAGAACAACTGAATCCAGGACTTGGCAGGTGGAGGGGTTTCAGCAGCAAGCAATCACAGCCTCTTTACAGTCTAAAATGGCAAGTACACTATCATATCATTACTATCTCTCTCTCTCTGCTTAGAATGTGATTGAGGGATGATTTGATTTAACAGGTTTCTATCCATCTACTTCTCCCAGATGGGAAGGAAATACTTTGTACACAATAGATCACATTGATAACCTCTTGTGAAGCTCAAAGATTGGCTAGAAGAATGTCGGCAGAAGATGAAGAAGACTTGGAATAGGAGGATCAGTCTAAATGAGTAAGGGAAGAGGATGAAAAAAAGAGCCGTATTTTGGCAGTTAGTGACTGCCTCGCTTCAAGCTCCGCGAAAGGGGGGAGATTGAAGTTTTAGATTTCAGTTAAATGAGTCTGAATAGACCTGACTGTGAGATGGAGGAATAAAATTGGAGCTGGGCTGTGACACACACTGCCGTGGAGATAAGGACCGTCTCTTTCTCTCTTTAGTAGGGAGAAAAGAGTGTAAAAACAGACATCAAAGATTTTTTTTAAAGAGTGAAAGGAGGGAACAGGGAGGGAGGGGTGGGGGAGGAGTGTGAGGGCAAAGAAAGGGGGTTCGAAAAAAAAAGACAGAAATAGCGTGAAAACAGCCCCACTGCAGGATTTGCATTTGTTTAAGCACGGGCAGTCATTTTAACGCAGACAGATATTCTACAGGGAGAGGGGTAAGTGATGTGAACAGAATTTAACTGGACACCGCCAGAGCCAGACATCTGCATTCTGGGAAAGATTCCAACGGAGATTCGCCCAAGACGTTCTCTCTACCGTTACTGCAGCAAATGAACATCTGCACTGCATTACCTTTGCATTAATACACTTCATAGAAGCCATGTTGATCCTTCAGGATGGGGAGGATCATCTATAACGACTACAGCAGAACACATTAGGAATAAGCTAACATTTTCAACTTGAGCCTCTTCAATACTTCACACTTTTTATTTATTTTCTATTTCACCTTTATTTAACCAGGTAGGCCAGTTGAGAACAAGTTCTCATTTACAACTGCGACCTGGCCAAGATAAAGCAAAGCAGTGCGACACATACAACAACACAGAGTTACACATGGAATAAACAAACGTACAGTCAATAACACAATATAAAAATCTGTATACAGTGTGTGCAAATGAAGTAAGGAGGTAAGGCAATAAATAGGCCATAGTGGCGAAGTAATTACAATTTAGCAATTAACACTGGCGTGATAGATGTGCAGAGGATGTGCAAGTAGAAATGCTGGTAGAAATGCTGGTGTGCAAAAGAGCAGAAAAACCTTCACCCAAATCCAGACAGCTGATGTTCTGATAGAGCTGCAAAATCTGGATCTCTACTAATCAGCTGGTCTAGACAATCTGGACCCTCTCTTCCTAAAATTATCTGCCGCCATTGTTGCAACCCCTATTACTAGTCTGTTCAACCTCTCATATCGTCTTGAGATTCCCAAAGATTCCCTCTTCAAAGGGGGAGACACTCTAGATCTAAACTGTTACAGACCTATATCCATCCTGTCCTGACTTTGTAAGGTCTTCGAAAGCCAAGTGAACAAACAGATCCCGACCATTTCGAATCCCACCGTACCTTCTTCGCTATGCATTCTGGTTTCCGAGCAGGTCACAGGTGCACCTCAGCCACGCTCAAAGTCCTAAACTTTATCATAACCGCCATAGATAAAAGACAGTACTGTGCAGCCGTCTTCATCGACCTGGCCAAGGCTTTCGACTCGGTCAATCACCGCATTCTTATCGGCAGACTCAACAGCCTTGGTTTCTCTAATGACTGCCTCGCCTGGTTCACTAACTACTTCTCAGATAGAGTCAGTGTGTCAAATCGGAGGGCCTGTTGTCCGGACCACTGCAGTCTCTATGGGGGTGCCACAGGGTTAAATTCTCGGGCCGACTCTTTTCTCTGTATATATCAATGATGTCACTCTTGCTGCTGGTGTTTCTCTGATCCACCTCTATGCAGACAACACCATTCTGTATACCACTGGCCCTTCTTTGGACACTGTGTTAACTAACCTCCAGACTAGCTTCAATGCCATACAACACTCCTTCCGTGGCCTCCAACTGCTCTTACTGTAAATGCTAGTAAAACGAAATGCATGCTCTTCAAACGATTGCCGCGCGCCTAGCATCACTACTCTGGACGGTTCTGACTTAGAGTATGTGGACAACTATAAAAACCTAGGTGTCTGGCTAGATTGTAAACTCTCCTTCCAGAGTCATATTAAGCATCTCCAATCCAAAATTAAATCTAGAATTGGCTTCCTATTTCGCAACAAAGCCTCCTTCACTCATGCTGCCAAACATACCCTCGTAAAACTGACCATCCTACCGATCCTTGACTTCGGCGATGTAATTGACAAAAAAGGCTCCAACACTCTACTCAGCAAATTGGATGCAGTCTATCACAGTGCCATCCGTTTTGTCACCAAAGCCCCATATACTACCCACCACTGCGACCTGTATGCTCTCGTTGGCTGGCTCTCGCTACATATTTGTCGCCAAACCCACTGGCTCCAGGTCATCTATAAGTCTTTGCTAGGTAAAGTGCCGCCTTATCTCAGCTCACTGGTCACCATAGCAACACCCACCCGTAGCACGAGCTCCAGCAGGTATATTTCACTGGTCATCCCAAAAGCCAACACCTACTTTGGCCGCCTTTCCTCCCAGTTCCCTGCTGCCAATGACTGGAACGAATTGCAAAAATCACTGAAGTTGGAGACTTACATCTCCCTCTCTAACTTTAAGCGTCAGCTGTCAGAGCAGCTTACCGATCGCTGGGTGATTCACCATTATATACCTAGGCCTGGGAATTGCCAGGGACTTCACGATACGATATTATCACGATACTTAGGTGCCGATACGATATGTATTGCGATTCTCACGATTCTATATGTATTGCAATTTCATACTGCGATTTCATTGCGAATCGATGTTCCAAACATATTCCTCCCCATATGTCTGCTGCAGAGGGACCAGAGAGACATGAGAAAACACGTTCTGATCAGTTCTGCTGCAGGTACAGCCAAGTAGCACAAAAATATCGTCAAAAATAATTTCCTGATCTGTAACTGTATACACCCCCCCATCACCACATATAACACTACTTGACATCTGTCTGTTAGGAAGTTACACCCAAACCAGTCAACATCTATTGAGGTCCATTCCTAAGTGTTTCATGTCTTTCAACTGTTAGTCATTAATAATAGTATCTGTTGTGTTTGAGGATGCAGGTATGTGGACTATCTCCCTTATGATTGGCTGTGTCTTTCATGTATTTCCATGATTCAGCCAGGCCTGTACAGAGGGCTGATGATGTGCTTTGGCAGGTCATGGGATGATCACACTGACGCATACAATAACCTGTTAATTAGACTCTGTCACTGTTAATTTATTACCATCGCTCAACTAGAATAAGTTATCTTATACTGTAATTACCTATGATGACTGTGAATTTTAATGTCTCAAAAGCATTGTTTGCTTTGCACGTGGCGTGGGGCTATTTGTAGATTCTAGATACATTTGTGGTGTTTTGATTATGGCCGTTGGTATATTGATTGTAATGAAATAGCAACGATATCATGAAATGTCTGATTTCTGTGACAATCTGTTCATGGTAGGTTCCGAACTCTTTCCAACCTCCAGAGAAAAAGGCAGATGATTTGCCTTAAGTGTTCTCAGTGTGAAGCGAGCGAAATTGGAGACCTGCCAAATCGGAGCGAACAACTACAGTTTCTGCATGTTCTCCTGTATCCTTCTCTTCCCTTCTTCCCTCCCTCCACACATTCATCCTGGTGCTGCTTCCTTTCCTTCCATCCTCTCCTCTTTCATCATCAAATGCCTCTGCATATCTGAGGGGTATAATTCTGCCTGCACTGCGTCTTGTACTCCTGTGTTTTTTATTGGGCTTCCTCCTTTAGTCTGATAGAGAGCGTATCTGGTTCACGCTACACAGACACTGACAAAATTAAAATCAAACGGTTTGTAGTCAAGACATTCTTTTTTTATAATGCCATTGAACCTGCTATACATGTAGCATCAACAGGTGTATGAGGAGAATGGTAAATAATAAGATATAATATATAAACGGAATAAATGCATCTGATTTCCAATAAATGACTGTTGGAGTAGTCTTGATAAGATAGCACTGACCTTTCTCAACCGCATCTGGTTGGGTGTTACAAAGCACAGCTTGTATACTAGATAACAATGAAATAAAGTTCTGTGGTAATGAGAGGAGAGGAAGGGCAACCCTACAATCGACAGCAAGACTTCTCAACACATGCTGTGTAGGGGCCACAACCCCACAAACAACTGCTATTACAATTAGTTTCAAACACACACTAAAACAAAACAAAGTGTGTCCACAAGGCACCCTATTCCCTATATAGTGCACTCATTTTGACTAGAGTCAAACTTATCAAGGTAACACACCACACAGGGAATATGGTTCAATTTCAGACACAGAGAAAGACAGATCAACATAGGGAGAAAGGTTAGAGGTCACCATGCACCTTGTGGGTGAAATGCCGGAGGGGAGGGGGCGTTGCACACCACCGTCTCAGCCAGCAGGTTGTTATAGGGGTTGTTAGGGTCGTGGGCTCGGAGCAGAGGGTTAGTTAGGAGGTAGTTGCCAGTCATTCCTGTAAGAAGGAAGGAAAGAGTGAGGGAGGGAGGGAGGAAAGACGAGGCAGGATAGTGAGAAAGAGGGGAGAAAGGGGGAGAGAGGGTATGTTAAGAAGTAGTTGTCAGTCAACCCTGTAAGAACAGCAGGAGAGAAAGGGAAACAGAGTGAGAGAGGGAGACAGTGAGTGAGAGAGGGAGACAGTGAGTGAGAAAGGGAGACAGTGAGTGATAAAGGGAGACAGTGAGTGAGAGAGGGAGACAGAGTGAGAGAGGGAGGGAGACAGTGAGTGAGAGAGGAAGAGAGGATGTGAGTGAGGGAGGAGAAACACTAGTATCTAATTACAGTGCCTTGCGGAAGTATTCGGCCCCCTTGAACTTTGCAACCTTTTGCCACATTTCAGGCTTCAAAGATAAAGACATAAAACTGTATTTTGTTGTGAAGAATCAACAACAAGTGGGACACAATCATGAAGTGGAACGACATTTATTGAATATTTCAAACTTTTTTAACAAATCAAAAACTGAAAAATTGGGCGTGCAAAATTATTCAGCCCCCTTAAGTTAATACTTTGTAGCGCCACCTTTTGCTGCGATTACAGCTGTAAGTCACTTGGGGTATGTCTCTATCAGTTTTGCACATCGAGAGACTGACATTTTTTCCATTCCTCCTTGCAAAACAGCTCGAGCTCAGTGAGGTTGGATGGAGAGCATTTGTGAACAGCAATTTTCAGTTCTTTCCACAGATTCTCGATTGGATTCAGGTCTGGACTTTGACTTGGCCATTCTAACACCTGGATATGTTTATTTTTGAACCATTCCATTGTAGATTTTGCTTTATGTTTTGGATCATTGTCTTGTTGGAAGACAAATCTTCGTCCCAGTCTCAGGTCTTTTGCAGACTCCATCAGGTTTTCTTCCAGAATGGTCCTGTATTTGGCTCCATCCATCTTCCCATCAATTTTAACCATCTTCCCTGTCCCTGCTGAAGAAAAGCAGGCCCAAACCATGATGCTGCCACCACCATGTTTGACAGTGGGGATGGTGTGTTCAGGGTGATGAGCTGTGTTGCATTTACGCCAAACATAACGTTTTGCATTGTTGCCAAAAAGTTCAATTTTGGTTTCATCTGACCAGAGCACCTTCTTCCACATGTTTGGTGTGTCTCCCAGGTGGCTTGTGGCAAACTTTAAACGACACTTTTTATGGATATCTTTAAGAAATGGCTTTCTTCTTGCCACTCTTCCATAAAGGCCAGATTTGTGCAATATACGACTGATTGTTGTCCTATGGACAGAGTCTCCCACCTCAGCTGTAGATCTCTGCAGTTCATCCAGAGTGATCATGGGCCTCTTGGCTGCATCTCTGATCAGTCTTCTCCTTGTATGAGCTGAAAGTTTAGAGGGACGGCCAGGTCTTGGTAGATTTGCAGTGGTCTGATACTCCTTCCATTTCAATATTATCGCTTGCACAGTGCTCCTTGGGATGTTTAAAGCTTGGGAAATCTTTTTGTATCCAAATCCGGCTTTAAACTTCTTCACAACAGTATTCCGGACCTGCCTGGTGTGTTCCTTGTTCTTCATGATGCTCTCTGCGCTTTTAACGGACCTCTGAGACTATCACAGTGCAGGTGCATTTATACAGAGACTTGATTACACACAGGTGGATTGTATTTATCATCATTAGTCATTTAGGTCAACATTGGATCATTCAGAGATCCTCACTGAACTTCTGGAGAGAGTTTGCTGCACTGAAAGTAAAGGGGCTGAATAATTTTGCACGCCCAATTTTTCAGTTTTTGATTTGTTAAAAAAGTTTGAAATATCCAATAAATGTCGTTCCACTTCATGATTGTGTCCCACTTGTTGTTGATTCTTCACAAAAAAATACAGTTTTATATCTTTATGTTTGAAGCCTGAAATGTGGCAAAAGGTCGCAAAGTTCAAGGGGGCCGAATACTTTCGCAAGGCACTGTATATTTGATTATATTTAAAAGACAAGGCAGGAGAGTAAATAAGGGAAGAAGAGATGAAGAGAAAGAGGCCAGAGTAAAAAGTACCATCAGTATAGGGTTTGCAGCAGTGTGCTTCTTCAGTAAATGCAACAGGCTGGGTAGTTGATGTTTAAATCATGTCTACACATCGTATTCTCCAGATTTAATTTCACAGAACAGCAAGCAATATTGTCCGCAACAAGTGAGTCGCTATAAACAAAGCCACATTCTGTACCACCAGAAAGTACCAAGCAAACACGTACTAAAAACATTGTCAAATGCTTTCTCTGTAAAACAAATACTTGACTAATAAATAAATACTACTGTAGGGACTACATTTTAAAGTGGGAGTCAAAATATTCCGTATGATTTCAGTAATGATAAGAGGCCATCTGCACTCTTTGAAGATCTTTACTACTGAATAGTGTCTGTTCCAGGTGCCTAGGAATCAAAAGAAGTATACTGGAATAGATTGTTTTCTGGGCACCATGATGTTTTTATAAACATATTTATTTTGCATTCAAGCCTCAGTTTTGGATTATTCCTTCTTTTATAAACTTTTTTTTATTTTTTACAGTGTGCAGGTCTAAAATCTGATTACAGTAGTCATATAAAACATGTCATTGTAAACAGCCACTTTACAGTCTAGAGTCAGTGGACTGTATGGACTATACAATCAAACTGATAATGTGGGGACTACACACCGACATCACTGTGCTCCCACATAATGGAAGTGTACATAATGCATCTATCTATAAGTATAATGTATAATAGCAATGTCCAGTCATTGAAAACAATATCTCATTTCTTATCAGTGGTGATTAAGGGAGCTTAATGCTGGCACTGATAAGGGGGACAGAAGTTAAAATCTATTTTACAGTGCAAGTCTGAGCTGTATCATGTTAAGCCTCTCTGTGACCTCGCCCTCACTCTCTTCCTCTGTCCTCTGTCTCTCTTTCTCTCACTCTCTTTCGCGCTCTCTCTCTCTCTCTCGCGCTCTCTCTTTCGTGCGCTCTCTCTCGTGCGCTCTCTCTTTCGTGCTCTCTCTCTTTCGTGCTCTCTCTCTTTCGTGCTCTCTCTCTTTCGGGCTCTCTCTCGTTTTCTCTCTCTCGCTCTCTCTCTCTCGCGCTCTCTCTCGCTCTCTCTCTCACGCTCTCTCTCTCTCGCGCTCTCTCTCGCTCTCTCTCTCTCGCGCTCTCTCTCTCGCGCTCTCTCTCGCGCTCTCTCTCGCGCTCTCTCTCTCGCGCTCTCTCTCTCTCGCTCTCTCTCTCGCGCTCTCTCTGTCGCGCTCTCTCTGTCGCGCTCTCTCTGTCTCATGGCTGAAAATCATCAGGAGACCAGGCCAGGGTGAGGATGAGTCAGTGCACAGCCAGCAGAGCCCCTGTAGCCAGTCAGTCAGGGTCGTCCAGAGTTGAACACACAACACCAGCTTCTCATCACTGCCACTTGAAGCCAGACTAAGTAGCAATGTAACACTTCTCTCATCCAACAAGTAGCAGCTGTGCAGATCGACCACCAAAAGACACATTGACGTGAACTTTGAGTCGTCATAAAACATGTGTTTAGCCTGTATTTGTTTACTTGCTGCTGAATAACCTGTATTTTATTTGTTGTTTATGTTTTTTTTGTAATAAGGACAGACACTAGCAATATTGAGTAAACATTTATCATTTTACCACAAAGCTGCCTCCTTGAATGAAGAGCATCGTCATTGACTTGTTAAATAAAAGGTTAAATACATAAAAATAAAATCTGCATCTGCCATATTTATTCAGGCACTTGTTGTCTATTCAAGGGCCCATAACAGAGAGAACATAACATGTGTAGATAGAGCCAGAGGAGCCAGAGGGGCCAGTCTTACCCTGGTGGTTCAGGGTGGAGGTGCTGTTGATGTCTCCGGAGATGAAGGAGGATTCGGTCTGCTTCCTCACCGTGTCGTTCCACATCCTCCTGATACGACTCTGGAGGAGGTAAACAACAACACACATTTTAGAATAACCTTAAACACTGATGTCACTTCCCTTTACATGCTATCATGCAACAGAAAAAGACCACAAGAAAAATGCTCTGTGAAGGCAGCAAGCAAACACAATGGATTACAAGAACAACCTCCAAAACAAAATGGATGCATGCGAAATGACACCCTATTCCCTATATGGTGCACTACTTTTGACCAGGGCCCATAGGACTCTTGTCAAAAGTAGTACACAAAATAGGGAATAGGGTGCCATTTCGGACGCAACTTTAATCTTCAACGCTGGTATCCTTCCCTGTTCCCTCTGTATGCTAGCATGCAGCAGGAGAACAAGGCGTGAGCTCCCCCTTTCACCCTCAGTGGAAAGAGAGAAGGCAACTTCACACAAGAGGATCAGAACGACCACCTTTAACTCAATACAGACTCTTCCCTCTATGTGTTAGCATGCAACAGGAGAGAAAGACCACGACTGGCCTTTCCCTCCTATGCCGCAAAACAATTTCTCTCTGGGCAAATACAGTTCCTGAAGTGTACTAGAGTACTGCTCTCAATAAAGAAAGGGTTGAGAGAAGGTACATTCAAGTGTTCATGCTGGTCCTTGGCGTGCTAGCATGCAACAGGAGAAAGACTAGAAAAAGAAACCTCGT
Organism: Oncorhynchus mykiss; assembly: GCF_013265735.2. NCBI lineage: Eukaryota > Metazoa > Chordata > Actinopteri > Salmoniformes > Salmonidae > Oncorhynchus > Oncorhynchus mykiss. Next base: position 70,266,185 of record NC_048572.1, read on the forward strand.
TTCCCTCTCCATAGAAAGAAAGGATAGAAAAAAGGGTATATATAATCCAACTGCCCGCTGCTGTACCGTACCTAGTATGTACTGTACCTGTGTGGCGGAGGAGTAGCGTGCGGTGGATCGAGACGTGGCCGCCTTGGCCGAGCTGTGGGACCCTTCAGAAGGCAGACCTCCGCAGCACTGGGACTGGCGGAAGCATTTGCTGTACTCTTTACGGACCTGCAGCGGGCACAGGATCAGGGCAGAGCGACAGAGACACAGTGAGCTCAGAGACACCACAACAGTGACAGTCGACTCCAGAGAGCGATAGAGAGAGGAAAGCTTTCCAACAAAGCCACAAAATCCATATCTTTATCAAATGCCACCAAGCCGACAGCAGCAGTTCAAATGGCGTGTCTCTGGAGATAGGCCTATCGCGTCCGCCATGATGACACATTCAAATCTCACACAGAGGGGGGTTTCCAGGGGGGCAAATATGACATAGAAGCGGTGCTAATATCAGAGATAGTCTTAAATGTCAAGAGACAGCAGACATTGAAATGAGAAGCATATATTTTGCCTTGGACTTAAGTACACATAGATACATTCAGTAATCTTATTTCTTTGGGAAACTGGTCATTAGAAAGGTTATTTCCCACTTCTGGTGAAGAAAGCTGGTCTTATATTCAAACATTGACGTACAAAATGCAGTGCTTGTTAGAGTCTGCAGCATTATCTTTATATAAGCCATTGGCATTAAATCCTTACCTTTTTCTGGAGGAGGCAGTGAAAGATAAAGATGAACATCCCTTGCAGAGTGTTGAAGATGGTGAAGAGGTACGCCATGACAACGGAGGACTCGTTGAGGAAGAACAGACCAAAGGACCAGGTCAGGCCCAGGAGAAAGAGCAGGGCGAAAGCTCCGAGCACCCAGGATCTGAAACACACAAACAATATTGATCACAATCATTAATAATAACTGAAGCGGCTGCCTTGATTTCATCTTTCATTCATTTGAAGTTGCTCTCTGTTCGGTTCCTAAGGATTTGTTCTGTGGGGAGAGAGGGGGCCATGTTAGTATTCCTCCTTCTGGACATGTCTATACACTGAACAAAAATATAAACGCAATATGCAACAATTTCAAACATTTTACTGAGTTACAGTTCATATAAGGTAATCAGTCAATTTAAATAAATAAATTAGGTCCTAATCTATTGATTTCACATGACTGGGAAGACAGATATGCATCTGTTGGTCACAGATAACTTTTTTTTAAAGTAGGGGTGTGGATCAGAAAACCGACCACCATTTGCTTCATGCAGCTCGACATCTCCTTCGCATAGAGTTCTTCAGGTTGTTGATTGTGACCTGTGGAATGTTGTCCCACTCCTCTACAATGGCTGTGGGAAGTTTCTGGGTATTGGTGAGAACTGGAACACGTCCATCCAGAGCATCCCAAACATGCTCAATATGTGACATGTCTGCTGAGTACGCAGACCATGGAAGAACTGGGACATTTTCAGCTTCCAGGAAAGGTGTACAGATCCTTGTGACATGGGGACGTGAATTATCATTCTGAAACATGAGGTGATGGCGGAGGATGATCGGCACGACAATGGGCCTCAGGATCTTGTCACGGTACCTCTGTGCATTCAAATTGCCATCGGTAAAACGCAATTGTGTTCGTTGTCTGTAGCTTATACCTGCCCATACCATAACTCCACCATGGGGCACTCTGTTCACAACATTGACATCAGCAAACCGCTCGCCCACACGTCGCTATACACGTGGTCTGCGGTTGTGAGGCCGGTTGGATGTACTGCCGAATTCTCTAAAACGATGTTGGAGGCGGCTTCTGGTAGAGAAATTAAGATTAAATTCTCTGGCAACAGCTCTGGTGGATATTCCTGCAGTCAGCATGCCACTTGCATGCTCCCTCAAAACTTGAGACATCTGTAGAATTGTGTTGTGTGACAAAACGTCACATTTTCGAGTTGGCTTTTATTGCCCCCAGCACAAGGTGCACCTGTGTAATGATCATGCTGTTTAATCAGCTTCTTGATATGCCACACCTGTCAGGTGGATGGATTATCTTGTCAAAGGAGAAATGCTCACTAACAGGGATAAAAAGACAATTTGTGCACATTTGAGAGAAATAAGCTTTTTGTGCATATGGAACATTTCTGGGATCTTTTATTTCAGCTCATGAAACCAACACTTGACATGTTGAGAACATTTTTTTGTTCAGTGTACATAGAGTACAACCCATACATGCTGATACGTAGATTTGGAATGAACTGAGGTCCTCTGACACAGTCAAACTATGTTTCCCTGTTTCTTCTCAGGGTTGGTTGGCTAAACAGAAACCGCAAACACAGCATGTTTCTCACATGAGGTTCCAGGAAAGCCCAAAGAGAATCAGATAGCCAACGGTAAGTTCCAATGGCGACGGCTGGCAACGGGAGCCATCGATACACAGCAGAAAAGGACTGAGCCTCCACGGAAGAGAGAAAAAGAGAGAAAAGGAGACTAGAGAAAACCAGACACCACGTCTTTTGACTTTCAGAGAGACAAAAGACAATACAAACCCGAAATAGCGAGAGATGCTACAGATTAGTTGCGCTTTTGTGTCAGTGTGTACATTGTTCATTATTTAATGGTATTTTGGGTGTGGGTATTCTGGCTCTTTATGCTTTTCAAACCTCAATTGACTTATTATTTCAAAGTCTTGTGGAAAGTTACAAATCTAACTTTGCAGGAGTAAATAATTGGTCGATTAGAGGTGGACTCCAATTAATGACAGTTTAATGAGTTTTGCATCTTTTGAATGATTTGTTTGAATGAGCCTGCTATCTTTGAAAGCAGACCCTCTTTAAACTACATTCTTAACCAGGACAGCTTGATAGAGGTCAATTCAACGATTTCTCTGCTTTTAAAAGCTTAGACTCTTCTTTTATCCAATTCCCTGGAATGACAGGCTGTTTGAATAAAGATGTGGGTACAACTCCAGTTCCTCCACCCCACACATTCATCTACAAGCCACATGTTTAAGCCAGTGTTCCAGGGGAACCTGTAAACGACCACAGGAGCAACTGATACAAGAGTTCAGGGATGCAGTTATGAAGAAATGAAAGAGGCAATGTAACCCCCGCATAGTGCAAACACTGCCCTCATAAACACTAGCCCCCAAAAAATAACACCTGAGGATAGAAATCAAATCTGAAAGGAAAATATTTGTCCACTCCAGTTATGGGTTATTGAGATGTAATTCTAAGGTCAAATACACCAAATAAACCATTCAATATCACACAAGCAGGGCCTTGGCTGGGAACAGGACAGCACGCAAGACATTGGTTTCTCACTTCAAACTGAGCTGACACAAAACCAGTAGTATCAGCCTTCACATCATCTCCAGAGTGACCTCAGAACCCCCTCTCACCTGATACCGCCCAGCCGGGTCGAGTCGGGTTTCATAGAAGTGGAGTGCTTCACCATCTTGTACATGGTCACCACCAGGAAGATGAGATTGAGCTGTCAAAACAGAGGCACAGCGAGGTTGACACACCACACTGGAGGCACGGCATTCATTTCCTGGTATGAGCAGCAATGCATGTCGCCTACATTTCATGGTAACTTAGACCCAAACCAGGGTCGTTCGTACACAAATAGGCAAATACATTTAGCAAGCAGCATGTCGCCTACATGTTTAGTGACTCACTGAGATCATGTAATAATAACACATCAACATTATTGTGTTACACCAAGAGGGATATGAAAAGTTCAATCTTTAAAACAGACTCCCAAATGTGAGAATAGAGAGGATGTAGCGTAGCTTTGGTCTCCAGCTCCACTAACACTGGCTATGATAAAGTGCCTCGAATGCCCCTTCCCACTCCTATGGCTGACGTAACGCACAACACCTCAGGCCTTGGCCAAGCAGTCTGGTGCCAAACACGTGTTATTACTCATCACAGCATGGGAATGTTCATCTAATACAGCAAAAACAGAACACAGAACGAGAGAGAGACCAGAACGCCATATTGTAGAAACAAAGGTCTGGAGCCAGGAAAAACAGATCCATATTCTAAGCTATACATTCAGAAAGGTTTCCATGACTTCAGGATGTTTGTCTGTAAGCCAGGAAAAACAGCTCCATATTCTAAGCTATACATTCAGAAAGGTTTCCATGACTTCAGGATGTTTGTCTGTAAGCCAGGAAAAACAGCTCCATATTCTAAGCTATACATTCAGAAAGGTTTCCATGACTTCAGGATGTTTGTCTGTAAGCCAGGAAAAACAGCTCCATATTCTAAGCTATACATTCAGAAAGGTTTCCATGACTTCAGGATGTTTGTCTGTAAGCCAGGAAAAACAGCTCCATATTCTAAGCTATACATTCAGAAAGGTTTCCATGACTTCAGGATTTTTGTCTGTAAGCCAGGAAAAACAGCTCCATATTCTAAGCTATACATTCAGAAAGGTTTCCATGACTTCAGGATGTTTGTCTGTAAGCCAGGAAAAACAGCTCCATATTCTAAGCTATACATTCAGAAAGGTTTCCATGACTTCAGGATGTTTGTCTGTAAGCCAGGAAAAACAGCTCCATATTCTAAGCTATACATTCAGAAAGGTTTCCATGACTTCAGGATGTTTGTCTGTAAACCAGGAAAAACAGCTCCATATTCTAAGCTATACATTCAGAAAGGTTTCCATGACTTCAGGATGTTTGTCTGTAAGCCAGGAAAAACAGATCCATATTCTAAGCTATACATTCAGAAAGGTTTCCATGACATCAGGATGTTTGTCTGTAAGCACAGGGAGGCCCATCGCCACCAGGGGAAGGAGGGATATGGGACATTAAAACCTCACTGAAAACAATTGTTCAGTAAATAATCTTTTTATACTTCTATATATTTAGCATTTTCAGTTATTACAACATTCTCTATGAAAGAAATGACAAAAAGTGCCTGGCCTGGAAGGAATACAAAGCAATTCTGATCTAGCAGAGATACTGTCCCAAGATGATCAAATGCAATATACTTGAGGGCTGAATTTTATGAAAGCTGTTCAGTATATAATCTCACTCTAAAACATGAATACACCAGGCCAATATAGAGCCGTGGCTATATACATCCTTTTCAAATAGAAACCAATAACGTGGGGTGGAAGAGGGAGAGGGCAGAGTTAGAGAGAGGGATAGAGGGAGAGACAGAAAGAGGGAGAGAGAGAGAGGGATATAGGGAGAGACAGAGAGAGGGATAGAAGGAGAGACAGAGAGAGGGATAGAGGGAGAGAGAGGGATAGAAGGAGAGACAGAGAGAGGGAGAGAGAGGGATAGAAGGAGAGACAGAGAGAGGGATAGAGGGAGAGACAGAGAGGGAGAGAGAGAGGGATAGAAGGAGAGACAGAGAGAGGGATAGAGAGAGGGATAAAGGGAGAGACAGAGAGAGGGATAGAGGTAGAGACAGAGAGAGGGATAGAGGTAGAGACAGAGAGAGGGATAGAGGTAGAGACAGAGATAGGGAGAGAGGTAGAGACAGAGAGAGGGATAAAGGTTGAGACAGAGAGAGGGATAGAGGTAGAGACAGAGAGAGGGATATAAGGAGAGACAGAGAGAGGGATAGAGGGAGAGAGAGAGAGGGATAGAGGTAGAGACAGAGAGAGGGATAGAGGGAGAGAGAGAGAGGGATAAAGGGAGAGACAGAGAGAGGGATACAGGTAGAGACAGAGAGAGGGATAGAGGTAGAGACAGAGAGAGGGATATAAGGAGAGACAGAGAGAGGGATAGAGGGAGAGAGAGAGAGAGGTATAGAGGTAGAGACAGAGAGAGGGATAGAGAGAGGCATAAAGGGAGAGAGAGAGAGGGATAGAGGTAGAGACAGAGAGAGGGATAGAGGGAGAGAGAGAGAGGGATAAAGGGAGAGACAGAGAGAGGGATACAGGTAGAGACAGAGAGAGGGATAGAGGTAGAGACAGAGAGAGGGATATAAGGAGAGACAGAGAGAGGGATAGAGGGAGAGAGAGAGAGAGAGGTATAGAGGTAGAGACAGAGAGAGGGATAGAGAGAGAGGCATAAAGGGAGAGAGAGAGAGGGATAGAGGTAGAGACAGAGAGAGGGATAGAGAGAGAGAGAGAGGGATAAAGGGAGAGACAGAGAGAGGGATAGAGGTAGAGACAGAGAGAGGGATAGAGGTAGAGACAGAGAGAGGGATAGAGGTAGAGACAGAGAGAGGGATAGAGGGAGAGACAGAGAGGGATAGAAGGAGAGAGAGAGGAATAGAGGGAGAGAGGGATAGAGGGAGAGACAGAGAGAGGGATATAGGGAGAGACAGAGAGAGGGATAGAGGGAGAGACAGAGAGAGGGATAGAGGGAGAGACAGAGAGAGGGATATAGGGAGAGACAGAGAGAGGGATATAGGGAGAGACAGAGAGAGGGATAGAAGGAGAGACAGAGAGAGGGATAGAGGGAGAGAGGGATAGGAGAGACAGAGAGGGAGAGAGAGAGGGATAGAAGGAGAGACAGAGAGATGGATAGAGAGAGGGATAAAGGGAGAGACAGAGAGAGGGATAGAGGTAGAGACAGAGAGAGGGATAGAGGTAGAGACAGAGAGAGGGATAGAGGTAGAGACAGAGAGAGGGATAGAGGTAGAGACAGAGAGAGGGATAGAGGTAGAGACAGAGAGAGGGATAGAGGTAGAGACAGAGAGAGGGATAGAGGTAGAGACAGAGAGAGGGATAGAGGTAGAGACAGAGAGAGGGATATAGGTAGAGACAGAGAGAGGGATAGAGGTAGAGACAGAGAGAGGGATAGAGGTAGAGACAGAGATAGAGACAGAGAGAGGAATAGAGGTAGAGACAGAGGGATATAGGTAGAGACAGAAGGAGGGATAGAGGTAGAGACAGAGAGAGGGATAGAGGTAGAGACAGAGAGAGGGATATAAGGAGAGACAGAGAGAGGGATAGAGGGAGAGAGAGAGAGAGGGATAGAGGTAGAGACAGAGAGAGGGATAGAGAGAGAGGCATAAAGGGAGAGAGAGAGAGGGATAGAGGTAGAGACAGAGAGAGGGATAGAGAGAGAGAGAGAGAGAGAGGGATAAAGGGAGAGACAGAGAGAGGGATAGAGGTAGAGACAGAGAGAGGGATAGAGGGAGAGACAGAGAGGGATAGAGGGAGAGACAGAGAGGGATAGAAGGAGAGAGAGAGAGAGGGATAGAGAGAGGGATAAAGGGAGAGAGAGAGAGGGATAGAGGTAGAGACAGAGAGAGGGATAGAGGTAGAGACAGAGAGAGGGATAGAGGAAGAGACAGAGAGAGGGATAGAGGGAGAGACAGAGAGGGATAGAGGGAGAGACAGAGAGGGATAGAAGGAGAGAGAGAGAGAGGGATAGAGAGAGGGATAAAGGGAGAGACAGAGAGAGGGATAGACGTAGAGACAGAGAGAGGGATAGAGGTAGAGAGAGAGAGGGATAGAGGTAGAGACAGAGAGAGGGATAGAGGTAGAGACAGAGAGAGGGATAGAGGTAGAGACAGAGAGGGATAGAGGTAGAGACAGAGAGAGGGATAGAGGTAGAGACAGAGAGAGGGATAGAGGTAGAGACAGAGAGAGGGATAGAGGTAGAGACAGAGAGAGGGATAGAGGTAGAGACAGAGAGAGGGATAGAGGTAGAGAGAGAGAGAGGGATAGAGGTAGAGACAGAGAGAGGGATAGAGGTAGAGACAGAGAGAGGGATAGAGGTAGAGACAGAGAGAGGGATAGAGGTAGAGACAGAGAGAGGGATAGAGGTAGAGACAGAGAGAGGGATAGAGGTAGAGACAGAGAGAGGGATAGAGGTAGAGACAGAGAGGGATAGAGGTATATTGAGAGAGGCCGCCGTAGGCAGACATGGCTCTCAAGAGAAGACAGGCTATGTGCTCACTGCCCACAAAATGAGGTGGAAACTGAGCTGCACTTCCTAACCTCCTGCCCAATGTATGACCATATTAGAGATACATATTTCCCTCAGATTACACAGATCCACAAAGAATTCGAAAACAAATCCAAATTTGAAAAACTCCCATATCTACTGGGTGAAATTCCACAGTGTGCCATCACAGCAGCAAGATTTGTGACCTGTTGCCACGAGAAAAGGGCAACCATTGAAGAACACACACCATTGTAAATACAACCCATATTTATGCGTATTTATTTAATCTTGTGTCCTTTAACCATTTGTACATTGTTAAAACACTGTATATATATATATAATATGACATTTGTAATGTCTTTACTGTTTTGAAACCTCTGTATGTGTAATGTTTACTGTTAATTTTTGTTGTTTTTTCACTTTATATATTCACTTTGTATGTTGTCTACCTCACTTGCTTTGGCAATGTTAACACATGTTTCCCATGCCAATAAAGCCCTTGAATTGAATTGAATAGAGGTAGAGACAGAGAGAGGGATATAGGTAGAGACAGAGAGAGGGATAGAGGTAGAGACAGAGAGAGGGATAGAGGTAGAGACAGAGAGAGGGATATAAGGAGAGACAGAGAGAGGGATAGAGGGAGAGAGAGAGAGAGGGATAGAGGTAGAGACAGAGAGAGGGATAGAGAGAGAGGCATAAAGGGAGAGAGAGAGAGGGATAGAGGTAGAGACAGAGAGAGGGATAGAGAGAGAGAGAGAGAGAGAGGGATAAAGGGAGAGACAGAGAGAGGGATAGAGGTAGAGACAGAGAGAGGGATAGAGGGAGAGACAGAGAGGGATAGAGGGAGAGACAGAGAGGGATAGAAGGAGAGAGAGAGAGGAATAGAGGGAGAGACAGAGAGGGATAGAAGGAGAGACAGAGAGGAATAGAGGGAGAGAGGGATAGAGGGAGAGACAGAGAGAGGGATAGAGGGAGAGACAGAGAGAGGGATAGAGGGAGAGACAGAGAGAGGGATAGAGGGAGAGACAGAGAGAGGGATAGAGGGAGAGACAGAGAGAGGGATAGAGGGAGAGACAGAGAGAGGGATATAGGGAGAGACAGAGAGAGGGATATAGGGAGAGACAGAGAGAGGGATAGAAGGAGAGACAGAGAGAGGGATAGAGGGAGAGAGAGAGGGATAGAAGGAGAGACAGAGAGAGGGAGAGAGAGAGGGATAGAAGGAGAGACAGAGAGGGATAGAGGGAGAGACAGAGAGGGAGAGAGAGAGGGATAGAAGGAGAGACAGAGAGAGGGATAGAGAGAGGGATAAAGGGAGAGACAGAGAGAGGGATAGAGGTAGAGACAGAGAGAGGGATAGAGGTAGAGACAGAGAGAGGGATAGAGGTAGAGACAGAGAGAGGGATAGAGGTAGAGACAGAGAGAGGGATAGAGGTAGAGACAGAGAGAGGGATATAGGTAGAGACAGAGAGAGGGATATAGGTAGAGACAGAGAGAAGGATAGAGGTAGAGACAGAGATAGAGGTAGACACAGAGAGAGGAATAGAGGTAGAGACAGAGGGATATAGGTAGAGACAGAGAGAGGGATAGAAGGAGAGAAGAAAAGACAGAGAAGGGATTTTAGATCAAAGTGATGTTTGTCTCCTAGCCACCAGGGCCGATTTAGGTCTGCATGAGTCTAGTGGTTGGAGATGCATTTAACACAGCTGCCTGTGATGACACAGATCTGATGAGACAGGCAGTCAGGCAGAGGAGCAGGCAGAGGCAGCTTAGGGCTGGCTCAACTACCGTATAACCGTGTAACCGACTGTTATGGATGAAGAGCGTCATGAAAACAATAACTATCATAATCGTTTAAAAAATATATTTTTTTACATGGCATTCTTTGTAATGTCAGTTGAGTTGAATCAACAAATCACAACACATATTTTAGCATATCATTCACTAGCTGCCAGTCCACCCATTACGCCGTCATTGACTTGAAAGGGGACGCCCACTCTATTTATTCTATTTCTATGGCAGCAAATGCAATCAGGAGCAGAGAGCAGAAAATGTGCATAATTTCGTATATAAACGGTTATTGAGGTCACCACGGTCATTTGGCTGGCCAATTACCGTCAAATAAAGTTCCATGACCGTCACAGCCCTAAGGCAGGCAGGCAGAGAGGCAGGCAGGCAGAGAGGCAGGCAGGCAGAGAGGCAGGCAGGCAGAGAGGCAGGCAGGCAGAGAGGCAGGCAGGCAGGCAGGCAGGCAGAGAGGCAGGCAGGCAGAGAGGCAGGCAGGCAGAGAGGCAGGCAGGCAGGCAGAGAGGCAGGCAGGCAGAGAGGCAGGCAGGCAGAGAGGCAGGCAGGCAGAGAGGCAGGCAGGCAGAGAGGCAGGCAGGCAGAGAGGCAGGCAGGCAGGCAGGCAGAGAGGCAGGCAGGCAGAGAGGCAGGCAGGCAGAGAGGCAGGCAGGCAGGCAGAGAGGCAGGCAGAGAGGCAGGCAGGCAGGCAGAGAGGCAGGCACTGAACTGTACATGTCCTTGCTTCTCCCCGCACCCCACCCTCTACAGACTCTCTGCTCTGCAATACCCATTACCTCCTCAGAAAACACACCACCAAACCACAGCACCCTTTCCCTTATGTATCTATGCAGAGTATGTGCGCGTGTATGTGCTGTATAAACACAGTATGTACACATGTTTTCTGTGTGAATAATACAAATGTACTGTACCAGTCAAAAGTTTGGACACACCTACTGATTCCAGGTTTTTCTTTATTTTCACCATTTACTACATTGTAGAATAATAGTGAAGACATCAAAACAATGAAATAACACATATGGAATTATGTAGTAACAAATAAAAAGTGGTAAACAAATCAAAATGTATTTTATATTTGAGATTCTTCAAAGCAGCTTTGCACACTCTTGGCATTCTCTTAACCAGCTTCATGAGGTAGTCACCTGGAATGCATTTCAATTAACAGGTGTGACTTGTTAAAAGTGAATTTGTGGAATTTCCATCCTTCTTAATGCTTTTGAGCCAATCATTTGTGTTGTGACAAGGTAGGGGTGGTATACAGAAGATAGCCCTATTTGGCAAGAACAGCTTAAATAAGCAAAGAGAAACGACAGCACATCATTACTTTAAGACATGAAGGTCAGTCAATCTGGAAAATGTCAAGAACTTTCTTCAAGTGCGGTCGCAAAAACCATCAAGCGCTATGATGAAACTGGCTCTCATGAGGACCGCCACAGGAAATGAAGACCCAGAGTTACCTCTGCTGCAGAGGATAAGCTCATTAGAGTTACCAGCCTCAGAAATTGCAGCCCAAATACATGCTTCACAGAGTTCAAGTAACAGACACATCTCAACATCAACTGTTCATAGGAGACTGCGTGAATCAGGAATTCAAGGTCGAATTGCTGCAAAGAAACCACTACTTAAGGACGGCAATAATAAGAAGAGACTTGCTTAGGCCAAGAAACACCAGCAATGGACATTAGACCGGTAGAAATCTGTTAAATTTTTGGTTCCAACCCCTGTGTCTATGTGAGATGCAAAGTAGGTGAACGGATGATCTCTGCATGTGTGGTTCCCACCGTGAAGCATGGAGGAAGAGGTGTGATGGAGTGGGGGTGCTTTGCTGGTGACACTGTCAGTGATTTATTTAGAATTCAAGGCACACTTAACCAGCATGGCTACCACAGATTCTGCAGCAATACATCATCCTATCTGGTTTACTCTTAGTGGGACTATAATTTGTTTTTCTACAGGACAATGACCCAACACACCTCGTGGCTGTGTATGGGCAATTTGACCAAGAAGGAGAGTGATGGAGTGCTGTATCAGATGACCTGGCCTCCACAATCACCTGACCTCAACCCAATTGAGATGGTTGGGGATGAGTTGGACCGCAGAGTGAAGGAAAAGCAGCCAACAAGTGCTCAGCATATGTGGGAACTCCTTCAAGACTGTTGGGAAAGCATTCCAGGTGAAGCTGGTTGAGAGAATGCCAAGAGTGTGCAAATCTGTCATAATGGGTGGCTACTTTGAAGATTCTAAAATACATTTTGATTTGTTTAACACTTTTTTGATTACTACACGATTCCATGTGTGTTATTTCATAGTTATGATGTCATCACTATTATTCTACAATATAGAAAATAGTAAAAATAAAGAAAAATGCCTGAATGAGTAGGTGTCCAAACTTTTGACTGGTACTGCATGTGCATACATGGGTGTGTGTACGCGTGTGTGAACTCCATGCGGCCTGCATGAAATATTTAGAGGTGAGGATGGAGATGTCCATACGACGGGATTGGCTGGGGACGTGTCATGATCCTCGGGAGGGCCAGGGGGTTATGGGTAATGGCTGTCTGGCCCACCCACTCATTATTTCCATGTTCAACCCTGAGCAAATGACCTTCATGCCTGAGATTGTCTCTCCTCCTCCTCAGACAACTGACAGTGTAAGGCAAGACCTGCTTCCTCCATCATCAACGATTTCCACCAAACAAACAGCTAAGCTGATGAATGCTGCTGCTCACTAGACTAGACACATTTCATAGGATTTTACAGCTGAATGACTGCTCATGTCCTCATGTCAGCTATAATGGACCACTTTCCTTTCATGCAACTTGATCAGCAAAAGCAATAGCTAAGTGACCAGGCGAGACAGAAAAACTAAAAAAACATGAACTTTTCCCCCCCATTCACATTACTTTGTGGAAAACACATACATGTAACAGACTATACCAACATAGTAGCAGACGTAGGCAGAGACACAGACACCAACATAGTAACAGACGTAGGCAGAGGCACAGACACAGACACCAACATAGTAACAGACGTAGGCAGACACAGACACCAACATAGTAGCAGACGTAGGCAGAGACACAGACACCAACATAGTAACAGACGTAGGCAGAGACACAGACACCAACATAGTAACAGACGTAGGCAGAGACACAGACACAGATACCCACATAGTAACAAACGTAGGCAGAGACACAGACACCAACATAGTAACAGACGTAGGCAGAGACACAGACACAGATACCAACATAGTAACAGACGTAGGCAGAGACACAGACACAGATACCAACATAGTAACAGACGTAGGCAGAGACACAGACACAGATACCCACATAGTAACAAACGTAGGCAGAGACACAGACACCAACATAGTAACAGACGTAGGCAGAGACACAGACACAGATACCCACATAGTAACAAACGTAGGCAGAGACACAGACACCAACATAGTAACAGACGTAGGCAGAGACACAGACACAGATACCCACATAGTAACAGACGTAGGCAGAGACACAGACACCAACATAGTAACAGACGTAGGCAGACACAGACACCAACATAGTAACAGACGTAGGCAGAGACACAGACACCAACATAGTAACAGACGTAGGCAGAGACACAGCCACAGATACCAACATAGTAACAGACGTAGGCAGAGACACAGACACAGATACCCACATAGTAACAGACGTAGGCAGAGACACAGACACAGATACCAACATAGTAACAGGCGTAGGCAGAGACACAGACACCAACATAGTAACAGACGTAGGCAGAGACACAGACACAGATACCAACATAGTAACAGACGTAGGCAGACACAGACACAGATACCAACATAGTATCAGACGTAGGCAGAGACACAGACACCAACATAGTAACAGACGTAGGCAGAGACACAGACACAGATACCAACATAGTAACAGACGTAGGCAGACACAGACACAGATACCAACATAGTAACAGACGTAGGCAGAGACACAGACACAGATACCAACATAGTATCAGACGTAGGCAGAGACACAGACACAGATACCAACATAGTATCAGACGTAGGCAGAGACACAGACACAGATACCAACATAGTATCAGACGTAGGCAGAGACACAGACACCAACATAGTAACAGACGTAGGCAGAGACACAGACACAGATACCAACATAGTAACAGACGTAGGCAGACACAGACACAGATACCAACGTAGTATCAGACGTAGGCAGAGACACAGACACAGATACCCACATAGTAACAAACGTAGGCAGAGACACAGACAACAACATAGTAACAGACGTAGGCAGAGACACAGACACAGATACCCACATAGTAACAGACGTAGGCAGAGACACAGACACAGATACCAACATAGTAACAGACGTAGGCAGAGACACAGACACAGATACCAACATAGTAACAGACGTAGGCAGAGACACAGACACAGATACCAACATAGTAACAGACGTAGGCAGAGACACAGACACCAACATAGTAACAGACGTAGGCAGAGACACAGACACCAACATAGTAACAGACGTAGGCAGAGACACAGACACAGATACCAACATAGTAACAGACGTAGGCAGACACAGACACAGACACCAACATAGTAACAGACGTAGGCAGAGACACAGACACAGATACCAACATAGTATCAGACGTAGGCAGACACAGACACAGACACCAACATAGTAACAAACGTAGGCAGAGACACAGACACCAACATAGTAACAGACGTAGGCAGAGACACAGACACAGATACCCACATAGTAACAGACGTAGGCAGAGACACAGACACCAACATAGTAACAGACGTAGGCAGAGACACAGACACCAACATAGTAACAGACGTAGGCAGAGACACAGACACCAACATAGTAACAGACGTAGGCAGAGACACAGACACAGATACCCACATAGTAACAGACGTAGGCAGAGACACAGACACCAACATAATAACAGACGTAGGCAGAGACACAGACACCAACATAGTAACAGACGTAGGCAGAGACACAGACACAGATACCCACATAGTAACAAACGTAGGCAGAGACACAGACACCAACATAGTAACAGACGTAGGCAGAGACACAGACACAGATACCCACATAGTAACAGACGTAGGCAGAGACACAGACACCAACATAGTAACAGACGTAGGCAGAGACACAGACACCAACATAGTAACAGACGTAGGCAGAGACACAGACACCAACATAGTAACAGACGTAGGCAGAGACACAGACACCAACATAGTAACAGACGTAGGCAGAGACACAGACACAGATACCAACATAGTAACAGACGTAGGCAGAGACACAGACACAGATACCAACATAGTAACAGACGTAGGCAGAGACACAGACACCAACATAGTAACATACGTAGGCAGAGACACAGACACAGATACCAACATAGTAACAGACGTAGGCAGAGACACAGACACCAACATAGTAACAGACGTAGGCAGAGACACAGACACAGATACCAACATAGTAACAGACGTAGGCAGAGACACAGACACCAACATAGTAACAGACGTAGGCAGAGACACAGACACAGATACCAACATAGTAACAGACGTAGGCAGAGACACAGACACCAACATAGTAACAGACGTAGGCAGAGACACAGACACAGATACCAACATAGTATCAGACGTAGGCAGACACAGACACCAACATAGTAACAGACGTAGGCAGAGACACAGACACAGATACCAACATAGTAACAGACGTAGGCAGAGACACAGACACAGATACCAACATAGTAACAGACGTAGGCAGAGACACAGACACAGATACCAACATAGTATCAGACGTAGGCAGACACAGACATAGATACCAACATAGTATCAGACGTAGGCAGAGACACAGACACCAACATAGTAACAGACGTAGGCAGAGACACAGACACAGATACCAACATAGTAACAGACGTAGGCAGAGACACAGACACCAACATAGTAACATACGTAGGCAGAGACACAGCCACAGATACCAACATAGTAACAGACGTAGGCAGAGACACAGCCACAGATACCAACATAGTAACATACGTAGGCAGAGACACAGCCACCAACATAGTAACAGACGTAGGCAGAGACACAGACACAGATACCCACATAGTAACAGACGTAGGCAGAGACACAGACACAGATACCAACATAGTAACATACGTAGGCAGAGACACAGACACCAACATAGTAACATACGTAGGCAGAGACACAGACACAGATACCCACATAGTAACAGACGTAGGCAGAGACACAGACACAGATACCCACATAGTAACAGACGTAGGCAGAGACACAGACACAGATACCAACATAGTAACATACGTAGGCAGAGACACAGACACCAACATAGTAACATACGTAGGCAGAGACACAGCCACAGATACCAACATAGTAACAGACGTAGGCAGAGACACAGCCACAGATACCAACATAGTAACAGACGTAGGCAGAGACACAGACACAGATACCAACATAGTAACAGACGTAGGCAGAGACACAGACACAGATACCAACATAGTAACAGACGTAGGCAGAGACACAGACACAGATACCAACATAGTAACAGACGTAGGCAGAGACACAGACACAGATACCAACATAGTAACAGACGTAGGCAGAGACACAGACACAGATACCAACATAGTAACAGACGTAGGCAGAGACACAGACACAGATACCAACATAGTAACAGACGTAGGCAGACACAGACACAGATACCAACATAGTATCAGACGTAGGCAGACACAGACACAGATACCAACATAGTATCAGACGTAGGCAGACACAGACACAGATACCAACATAGTAACAGACGTAGGCAGAGACACAGACACAGACACAGATACCAACATAGTAACAGACGTAGGCAGAGACACAGACACCAACATAGTAACAGACGTAGGCAGACACAGACACAGATACCAACATAGTAACAGACGTAGGCAGAGACACAGACACAGATACCAACATAGTAACAGACGTAGGCAGAGACACAGACACCAACATAGTAACAGACGTAGGCAGACACAGACACAGATACCAACATAGTAACAGACGTAGGCAGAGACACAGACACAGATACCAACATAGTAACAGACGTAGGCAGACACAGACACAGACACCAACATAGTATCAGACGTAGGCAGACACAGACACAGATACCAACATAGTAACAGACGTAGGCAGAGACACAGACACAGATACCAACATAGTAACAGACGTAGGCAGAGACACAGACACCAACATAGTAACAGACGTAGGCAGACACAGACACAGATACCAACATAGTAACAGACGTAGGCAGAGACACAGACACAGATACCAACATAGTAACAGACGTAGGCAGAGACACAGACACAGATACCAACATAGTAACAGACGTAGGCAGACACAGACACAGATACCAACATAGTATCAGACGTAGGCAGACACAGACACAGATACCAACATAGTAACAGACGTAGGCAGAGACACAGACACAGATACCAACATAGTAACAGACGTAGGCAGAGACACAGACACCAACATAGTAACAGACGTAGGCAGACACAGACACAGATACCAACATAGTATCAGACGTAGGCAGAGACACAGACACCAACATAGTAACAGACGTAGGCAGAGACACAGACACCAACATAGTAACAGACGTAGGCAGACACAGACACAGATACCAACATAGTAACAGACGTAGGCAGAGACACAGACACAGACACCAACATAGTAACAGACGTAGGCAGAGACACAGACACCAACATAGTAACAGACGTAGGCAGAGACACAGCCACAGATACCAACATAGTAACAGACGTAGGCAGAGACACAGACACCAACATAGTAACAGACGTAGGCAGAGACACAGACACCAACATAGTAACAGACGTAGGCAGAGACACAGCCACAGATACCAACATAGTAACAGACTTAGGCAGAGACAGACACAGATACCAACATAGTATCAGACGTAGGCAGACACAGACACAGACACCAACATAGTAACAGACGTAGGCAGACACAGACACAGATACCAACATAGTAACAGACGTAGGCAGACACAGACACAGATACCAACATAGTAACAGACGTAGGCAGACACAGACACAGACACCAACATAGTAACAGACTTAGTCAGAGACACAGACACCAACATAGTAACAGACGTAGGCAGAGACACAGATACCAACATAGTAACATACGTAGGCAGAGACACAGACACAGATACCAACATAGTAACAGACGTAGGCAGAGACACAGACACCAACATAGTAACAGACGTAGGCAGAGACACAGCCACAGATACCAACATAGTAACAGACGTAGGCAGAGACACAGACACAGATACCCACATAGTAACAAACGTAGGCAGAGACACAGACACAGATACCAACATAGTAACAGACGTAGGCAGAGACACAGATACCAACATAGTAACATACGTAGGCAGAGACACAGACACAGATACCCACATAGTAACAGACGTAGGCAGAGACACAGACACAGATACCAACATAGTATCAGACGTAGGCAGAGACACAGACACAGATACCAACATAGTAACAGACGTAGGCAGAGACACAGACACAGATACCAACATAGTAACAGACTTAGTCAGAGACACAGACACCAACATAGTAACAGACGTAGGCAGAGACACAGACACAGATACCAACATAGTAACAGACGTAGGCAGAGACACAGCCACCAACATAGTAACATACGTAGGCAGAGACACAGACACCAACATAGTAACAGACGTAGGCAGAGACACAGACACAGATACCCACATAGTAACAAACGTAGGCAGAGACACAGCCACCAACATAGTAACAGACGTAGGCAGAGACACAGACACCAACATAGTAACAGACGTAGGCAGAGACACAGACACAGACACCAACATAGTAACAGACGTAGGCAGAGACACAGACACAGATACCCACATAGTAACAGACGTAGGCAGAGACACAGCCACCAACATAGTAACATACGTAGGCAGAGACACAGCCACAGATACCAACATAGTAACAGACTTAGGCAGAGACAGACACAGATACCAACATAGTATCAGACGTAGGCAGAGACACAGACACCAACATAGTAACAGACGTAGGCAGAGACACAGACACAGATACCAACATAGTAACAGACGTAGGCAGACACAGACACAGATACCAACATAGTAACAGACGTAGGCAGAGACACAGCCACAGATACCAACATAGTAACAGACGTAGGCAGAGACACAGACACAGATACCAACATAGTAACAGACGTAGGCAGAGACACAGACACAGATACCAACATAGTAACAGACTTAGTCACAGACACTCAATCCCATACTGTATGGATAATGCACATAATATACCGGACTTTCATGCCATCATAGACACACACACATCCCATAAAGTATAATGTGGCTTACCATGATAATGAAGGTGACAGGTCCTATGAAGCTCCAAATGAAGTGGTTATCCACCCTCAGCCAGCAGCTGCAATGGAACATGGTCATGTGATCAGGTGATCGACATCCCTCAAGAGCAAATTATCTATTCTGTCTCCCCCACTGTGACTGTGACATCTCTGCATTTTCTACACTCTAAAAACACAGCAGCATTTATCACAATGTATCCTACTGATCAGTAGCCAGCCTGGCTTTTAGACTAGCTAGATGACATGATGATATAGTTACTACAGCAATAGAATAGTGATTGTCATTCTGGACCACAGAGAGAACCTGACCTTGAACACATTCTGGCTGTGAGCCATACAACAGCACTGGTATTGCATTCATGACTTCAGTCTGCCAATGTCTACAATTGAGAGAGCAGTCTGGCTATACTTTTGACCCTAAACACAGTCAAAACGTACGCACAAATAGTTCCTACAAGATTTGTGCTGAAGCTACTGTATGTATTATCAGATAATATGTTCATTCAAATGCAGGGAGTGCTGCACTACAGACCCAAATGTAAAAAGAATACCCAATTTACATAACTCCCTCTGGAGAAAGAAAAGCCTGCGACAAATCATATGGCTTGTTTCTTGGATAAAGGCCACTGGAGAAGAAAAGTTTAAAGAATTAAGGTCAAGAGAGAAAAAACTGTCTCACAGAGAACACACCAGACCAGAGCAACCAACCGGCCAGACAACTCATTAATGTAGTAGTTTTGCTCACAGCTTTCCTCTATGACAGGGTGTACATTTGCCAGGAGGCAGAGGCAGTGGGAGACTGGGGCCTGTGATGTAGCTCTCATTAGCAATATATCTATCTATGTGCGAAGAAAGGGAGTCTTGATCTGGAGCTGGCTGGCTTGGGAGACCTGACGCTCTCTGCACCAAGAAAGGAAGATAGATACTGTTGAATGATCCCAGTTTTATTGTGCAGCGTTTCCACCCCAAGGTCAACATTTGAAGAGGGTATCTATCTTTATTTCTATCTTTCTTGACATTACTTTTCGTACCCTGCACCTGGCGGTTACTGGACGCACGGGCACTACTTCTTAACTTCTGCATTTTGTACCAAGAACACAAAGAGAAGGTCTACAGATGTGATAAGATGTTACTTACGCTCTCGGTGTCCCGTAGCTGCGGTAGTCGATGGCGGCCGAGATTCCCACCACCACAGCGGGAAAGAGGTATCCTGAGGCGTAATAGTACTTCCTGCGGGAGAACTCACTCTCAAACACCTCAACCAGCATGAGGTAGAGCTGCACGCCCTCCAGGCACATCCAGGCAAACGCCGCGAGGAAGAAGAAATGAAGAACGACCGCAATGATGGAACACACCAGCTGGGATGGGGACACATTTAAAGGTTACACATAGAGCGGTACAGGGACAGTGGCATTGAAGCTGCATTGAGACCAAGGAAGTTAAAGTAGGCATAGATAACTGGAACATATTCCCTGGGAACACAATGATAATTAGCCAAAATAACTGTGCATCGAAGCCCACTCCGATCCATGTGTACGCTCTGGGGGCACCCGCACTCCTTACCTTGGGTTCAGTCATATTGATGCCCACAAGAAAGACCAGCTCAGCAATGAAAAGGTTGAGGCAGAGGTTCTTGTGGATGGTGTTGCGGTCGCTCTGAAGGCCCCTGAAGAAGCAGAAGGTGAAGAGGCTGATGGCCAGACACACCAGCGACACAGCGATTCCCATCCGGGTTATCACCGTCAGCAGCAGCTCATGGACACTCCCCTCTGCCTGGAGGACAGGGCAGAGAGACACAAACCGCCGGAGTTAGAACCAATAACTTGCCGGATCTAAGACCTAACATGACAATGGGGTTAGAAGCAACAACCTGCCGGATGTACCTAAACACAGGGGGTGGTTAGACCTAATAAGCTTTTCTTTGTTGCAAAGACCTTTTTATCTTATTCAAATGTTAGGGAATACAATGAGTAGGAAGACAGAGACAACGCTATCTAGTACAGTACCACCGCCATCTTCCTTTCTCAGGCCACTTTAAACAAATCCCGTTCCCAACATTTATCAGTATATGCTATATAATCTTAAATAAACCCAATAATCTGGTATAATGATATATACAGATATTTATAAAGGGATTTAACTCAGCATCTAGCTGAACCAATCAGAAACATGAGGCAACACAGGAGGGAGGGTTTAGACCCAATAGCCTGCTGGAAAACATAAAACATGACAGACTTCATGTCCCCATCAACGAACCTTGGCATAACATGAATGTCCTGGCTCACTGAGGGTTTGAAAACTCAACATCTACTGCAGGAAACAGATGATGCCCTGCCAATGTAAAGTCCTTAGTAAGCGGTCACAAAAGCGCGACATGTATATTGGGGGATCGCATTATAAAATTACATTATAAATGTCATTATAAAATACAGTGTGGGATCACTCTGTGAAGAGATGACATTATAAAATACAGTGTGGGATCACTCTGTGAAGAGATGACATTATAAAATATAGTGTGGGATCACTCTGTGAAGGGATGACATTATAAAATATAGTGTGGGATCACTCTGTGAAGGGATGACATTACAAAATACAGTGTGGGATCACTCTGTGAAGGGGTGACATAATAAAATACAGTGTGGGATCACTCTGTGAAGAGATGACATTATAAAATACAGTGTGGGATCACTCTGTGAAGGGGTGACATTATAAAATACAGTGTGGGATCACTCTGTGAAGGGGTGACATTATAAAATACAGTGTGGGATCACTCTGTGAAGGGATGACATTATAAAATACAGTGTGGGATCACTCTGTGAAGGGATGACATTACAAAATACAGTGTGGGATCACTCTGTGAAGAGATGACATTATAAAATATAGTGTGGGATCACTCTGTGAAGGGATGACATTATAAAATATAGTGTGGGATCACTCTGTGAAGAGATGACATTATAAAATATAGTGTGGGATCACTCTGTGAAGGGATGACATTATAAAATATAGTGTGGGATCACTCTGTGAAGGGATGACATTATAAAATACAGTGTGGGATCAATCTGTGAAGGGATGACATTATAAAATACAGTGTGGGATCACTCTGTGAAGGGCTGATTAAAGTGTGTGTCACAACCCATGAAAATGAACACATTTCAACGTAGGCTATGCAAAAAAAATAGACGGCTTCACCATCCAGAATATCACTCAGGGACAGTGGTCTGAACATGAGGTAATGCGTTCCGTGGTATGAGTCATTTTCTTGAGGGCAGGCCAGGAGGAGTTGTAGTTGAGGTGTAGGGCTGGTGTGACGGGAAGACCTAGCTCAGGGACTCTGGTTTCTCCTTGTGGTGAAGGGTTGTAAAGGTTCGGGGTTTGTGAAGGGAAGAGTTCATGAGTCGGGACATGTTATTATATAAACCACAAACTTACGTTCCACGTTTATTACTGGGTAGATGCTTGCAGCACATTATATTCATCAGAAATTGGATTGTAATTGCATTTTGCTTGCAAATGGATCTCACCTACTTCATGTCGTTGAGTGGAAATGCAAATTAAAGAAGCGTTATGCAGGGCCACCGTGTACGTTTTCCTGTGTATGATTCCAGCAGACGTGCGTGAAGGCTATTAGTCACGGACCATAGGTAAAATGTCATTTATTTCCAATAATGTTTCAGCTAGCTCTCACTACAGTATCTTATGCCTGCGATCTCCTGCTTTTTTGCTTACGGCAAAGTAAGTGACAGCCTCCTTCCGCTTCTCTCCACATACATTAACTAACCCCATTCCTCACCTCAACTCCCATCCCTCCAACAATCCCCCCCCACATACATTAACTAACCCCATTCCTCACCTCAACTCCCATCCCTCCAACAATCCCCCCCACATACATACTGTACAGTACATACGACGAGGGGGATGGGGTAGATTCACTAGTCCTTAAATCCC